>NC_139720.1:127133952-127626452 GCF_964211835.1 Anser anser | reverse complement strand
AAACAAAAACCAACCAAACAAAAACAATTAGCCAAACTTTTAACACCTTAAGAACATGCTTATTTTTTAATAATGCTCAGAACTTATTTAACAGTACATAGAGAGAGATACAGAAAGAAACCATGCTGGATAATTTGAAGTATTCACACTAGGAAATGACATCAAGGTTGGATATACACCTGTTGCTGTGGGTCCAGACTTTTTAAAGACGATGGGAACTCTAGACTTCATTGTGAGATAGCTTGAAGTATTAGCTGAGCCAAATGTTTACTGGCATTAACATATAGACATGATTTTTTATTATTATTTTTTTTCATTTTTGATGCCAAATCTAAAATTGGGAGGGGATCTATTTTAGGTTATTCTTGTCATCAAAATATTATTAAGTACTTAAATCTCTGAATAAGTATTGGAAGCATTACCCATTATACTTGGTCATTTGCCAAATCAGTAGCTGCATGCTGCAGTATTTGAATCAAGTTCAGCAAACGTATAAAGTGGTAATATATCCTATGCTTACAAAAGATAGACTGCACCTAAAAATAAAATTTCTATGATAAAACATTCTTGTAATTAAGGAAAACTGTTCCAGAGATTATTTTGTGGGAATGCATCATTTGACTGTGATGCTTCACCTCTGTGTGTCTTCCTGCTATGCATCCCTCTGCCTACACATCCATACTAACTGTACTTTGCACTGGGCAGCATCTTTCTGTAGCTCCAAAGACTGTTGCAGTCATTTGGGGTGATGTAAACTGGTTGCTCATGAGAGCAGCTGTCAAGCTGTAGCTGCAAAGCTTCTCTAGTGGTGATAGACAAGCGTCACCTGGGGAAACACTGAGATCCAACAGACTCCACAGTAATGTAATGTGATGTTGTAGCAAATGTGAAAGCTAGATAGCTAATGGCTTTAATTCAGACAAGTGCACCTGATAGTAAAAGAGCATCAGTCTCTGAAAATCAATAGGAAAGACTCAGCTTGAGCTGATTGTGTAGAGAGGCATGGGGGAAGAAAAGGATGTCAACTGGGGAAACAACTAGATTGCTGTTGTGAGCTATACTCCTTGCCAAGTCTGAGGTGTCTGTCTCAAAAGTGTAGGGTATTTGATAATAATAATAATAATAATTAATAATAATAATAATAATAATAATATGACACAACAAAGCAATTTCCCCCTAGCCGCATTCTCAGAAATAGCCAAATCTGGATTTGGCTGAAATTTAAAAACAAACGTTCACAAAAAGCAGCCTGAAGTAGCTATGCATCTTAGGAAGCTTTGGCACGGATGGCTAAAGTTAAATCATGTTTAAAATTTTAAAATAGGCTCAGGTGTTTTGAATGTTAGAAAGTGATGCTCTCACCACCAATAATTAAATAGGATTAATTATGTTGCATTTCTTGGCTTGTGGTTAGTATGTGTTGATACTCTAAGCAATACATACAGTAGTGACTTTAATGACTTTTTTAAAAATAAGCTTCTTCCCTGAGAATTAACTCAAAAGCAGATACTATGGGATTTGATATTTATTGTCTACCTTGAAAGGAAAATTGAACCACAAGTGACAAGTATGATTTTTTTTTTTTACTTTATTCATAGTGGAAGATGTTCTGTTACACAGTTGATAAGGCTAGGAAAAGAACTTACACAGAATAGACTTTTTTTTTTTCCCTTTTCTTCAAGAAAACTCTGCCTATTTTTACTTATTTTTCCTTTTAAATTTTAGTTACCAGCCCTGGGAATTCAAGCAGGGAATTAGATTGGGGTTTAGTAGATCCTCAGAAGTGCAAGACTGCTCAATTCAGAATGTCTCCTCATTACACATGGGCAAATCTCGCTCTCAAAGAGAAAACAGTGCCACAGAAAAAGTAACATCAAGCTGCTATGAGTAATCAGATTAATCAGTGCTGGAGGCAGTCAGGGGCAACTGAAAGAAAAGGAAACAGTTTACGTGGAGACTATTCATGAAGCTGTACTTGTTCCTTTTTATCTATGTGTCTGTAGATGGACCCATGTACTTATAATGCCACGACAGATAAAGGGAAGGAAGACCCATTTCAAGAGTTGTATTTAGTTCAGGGTAAGGAGTGTAGATGTGGGGGAAGGCTAGAAAAAGCAGCAATGAATCCACTGCTTCCCAGACAAATCTGTTTGTAAAAAAGGTGACTGGTACACCACACTTACTCCCCAGCACTATCTTATTCCTTCATCCTTTGTTGACTTGAGAAGATTAGATCATTTCTCAAACTTACACCCTCTGATTCAACAGTTGCTGTCTCATGCTGGACTCTACCTGGCCCCAAATCAACACCACACCTATGGAGCACTCAAAACTACTTTAAATAAAGTTTGCCTCAGTATGCTTGTGGGCAGTTATTACTGATGTCATAGCTAGGACAGCTAAGTGCATCAACAGGATAAATTCAGATGAGCGGAAAAAAAAGTGTATAGGTAGTGGCTGAAGCTGGCTATAGATCATCACAGCTTTCAAATAACAACCAGATACCTATATGAGGCTAAATGCTGGCTGTTTCAACACCCAGAGAATTTAATGAACTACTGTATTATGGAAACTTACATAGTGATTTATAAAAATCACTGTAGATTCTTAGATTTCTTAGATTTCTACTGTGGAGATCACTCACAATGAATGAAGCCTTCACATGGTGGAGGAAGTGTTTTTGGAAGACTGATGCTGAAGAAGTCTGTGACTTCAAGCTGACTTTGTGGACTTAACAGTTTATGTTAAAGTATGGACCCAGGATTAGGCTTCAGTTTCACAATAAACTTCTATTTCACAATAAATTTAGAAGGTAACTTTCTACTGTTATTTACTAAAAAGATAAACCCATGACCTTCTATTCAGTTAGGTTGTACTAAATCATTCAATTCTGTTTGAAAAGATAAAAATGTGACAGTTGTTTTTATCCTGAGGTGTGAAACATGATTTAAGAAGCTGATGGATGCATGACTACCATTCTCTAGAAATCTGCAATCACTTCAAATTTTTAGCATTGTGTATTTGTGTATTCAGATAACATATAATAGCTGCTATTTAAAAGCAAAACAAAATAAAAAAAATCCTCAAGGATTTAATGCAATGGTTTCCTAAATTAACATTTTCTTGAAAATACTGGCAGGGAGGTTTTGCATACTGAGGGTATATATCAATATACATCTGATTTCCTGTCTAATGAGAAAGAGAGCACCTCCCAGGAAATGTAGGCTTGAATTGGTGGCCCTGGAAGTGAGAGGACATGGGTCTTGCCTTTCAGCTCAGCAAACTGTCTCATAAAGTGTGAGGTTGTAAGGTCCAGCAGATGACTTTCTCAGAGTACAGGATTTGCAATATAAAAGCAATTCACATCAGCATTCGAAGCTTCCCTGCATTTGTAGATACCTGCTAGCTTGAAACACTGGGTTTTACTTTATCATCTGATTCCAGAGGTCCATGCCCAACCCCTACAAAACTGAAAACAAAATGTGTTAAGGATTTAAATCCTTCAAAAATCTTGTGTTTCATATTTTATCTTTATATTTCCAAGGAGATGTAATATATTATTTTTACTGTGCAATGTGGAAAAAATGCGTGCATGTGTACATGAGTATATGAAAGCACGTGGAAATGTATCAGGAGAATAGATCCTCAAAGCTAGACTGAGCCTAAACTCTGTCCTGCAACTCTGTCTGGGCTAGTTCTTTGGTTTCTGAAAGACTCCAGAGATGCTGAGCCAGTACCCAAGCGTTGTGTCTCATTTTAATGTTTCTGTGGAGGTTTCTTCTACGTTCAGGGGGCAGGATCAAATGGGAAGAAGAAAGGAGACTGGCCCAGAGGAAACACCTATCTGGATGATAGGATATTAATAGCTTTCAGACTGTGGCTTTTGAGTAGGGAATAATCAATTTCAAAAGTTAAATATTCTAATAAGATAGCTGATTTCCCTGCCCCACATAGAGTTTTTAATATTAGGCCTGAAAATCAATACCTATATTTGTTTAAGCACTTTTTTTTTTTTTCTAAATAAAGAACCACCAGTTTTCAATCTTTCTTTAGGGCTTGCAGAGACTCTTTTTATGTCATATTTCTTATGACTGGACTAAGCAATGAGTAACTCACTGGTAACTCACTGATTTTTTTACAGCTGTCTGTTTTAACCTCAAGTTAGGGCTTAGCTTTAGGATATAGATCAGCATAACAGGTTACCTTGCATCACCAGAGTTCTATTAGGGGTCCATATGCACACTGTTGGCCAATAGCAATTCAAAATGCTATGAACTTCATTTCACCATCTTTCACTGTCATAATTCTTTGTACCAGCTTCTTTGCAATTCTGAATGTAAACGATCAGTTCAACAGCTGGATCCCATAAAGTACTTAACCAATGCAGTGTAAATGTGCTAACAAAGACCTTTTCACTGTCTAGCTCTCATGGTGGAGGCCTGAGACCGAAGTTTATGTTCCCAATGTCGTGCATGAGGAAAGCTAAGTAAAGATGTTCTGAAGAGCGGTTGTGTTGAGAATGGAGGTGTCTTTGCTAGACCAGGACTTCTCATACTTTCCTGTAATGTCAATTAGCTGAATTTTCTTTCAGCTAATGACTGAATGAAAGAATCTTGGATGCTTTACCTCTTCATTCTCAGTGAAGAGTCATAATACGATGCCAACTTCTTACTAGATTGACCTGATTTCTTGAAGACGGTGTAGTAGGAAGAAAACAGAAATGTAGTCAAACCCATCAGAGCAGATGACATGTAATTTCTAGGTAAGTTCGACATGTATGTAGAAATCTGGTACTTGACCTTTGATATTCTGTCTAGGGGAAAGAACAGGGGGAAAAAAAAATAAAAAACCCTCTTACACCTGAATCAGACCTTCATTGCAAACTGAAGTAAAGCAGACCTCCTTTAACAAAGGGTGCATGCAAATGCAAGGTCCCAGTTCTATATGGAACTCCCTGATCTATGGCAAGGAGTCAGATGCATAAAATGACTGTGTGTAATTTAAATGACAAAATATCACAGAGTGTATGTGAATAAAAGATGAACAAACTGCAATCATTTTTCACTTTCTGACACTCTGCTATTTGCTGGGGGAGTCCTGAATTGTTGAAATACAAAGAGAAGAACAAAAATGCGAAATCATCACAATGGATGGAAGTAAGAGTGATTTTGCTTTACTGAACAGAATATAATTTTAAAGTACAGCCAAGTAAAGTCTATATCTGATATGGTTTGGTCAAATATTTGTTCTTTCTTCTTTGACAGTAGGTGTCTAACCTTCTATTGAGCATGCACAGAGGTTGCATATATTTTTTTACCATAAAGTTAACGGGAGTTCTGGAAAAAACCATGCATCAGTGGGCCTGGGTAAATGCTGACTGCTCATGACCCTGTGTAGATTCTTTAATGCATAGGAAATAAAGACACGCATTTTATGCTTACTTGCTCATAGAAATGAGGCAGATTCTTTTTTCCTTTTTTTAATCAATATATAAAAGAATGCTGACATACTGTCACCTCATCACCTCTGATTTTGTAGAGAACAATAAGTGGAAAAAGATTTCAAATAAACACACATCAGTTGTTGGTGTGAGTCATGCTTATGAATAATCGTGATAATGAGAATGGTGTATTGTGTATCTAACGTGATATCTCTACTTCTGAAGTAGGTTATTTTCCCTTTTTACTTTTTATCTTTTCTTTATCTATGTAGGGGTTACAATAGCTTTATCATAAAGTCCCTTTGTGTATCTGCTGCATAAAAAGTGTACAGAAGGTGAAAGAATAAGATAAAATGAATATTTTCAGTATAATCTTGTTGCAAAACCATCCCAAGGAGTTGGTAACTTTTCCTGGCTTTCATGAGCTTTGAACCCTTTCTGCATACAGAGCTCTACCAAAAAGATACGTGAGTGTTCCTCATTTAAAAAAAAAAAAAAAAGGAAAATAATTGCACAGAATGTCTATGTGAAAAACATAGGTTTCCTTTATTTTCATTACTAAAAATAATTATATTTCTACTATGAAGGTTATTACCTGACATAATTAGTAATAGAAGGCAGTAACATGAGATGAATCTTGCTACCTACCATATACTTCGGTCTACTTTAGTCTATTTGAGCAAAGACAGTTTAGACAGAGAAGCACAGGAAGTGGGCCATGTGGACACGCAGACAGACACACAGACAGACATGCAGACAGACACAAACTGAGTTCCTTCTTCCGAGCATGCCAAGTTAATGATCTCACTCCATACCTATTCAAGGGGAATAGGAAGACATAACTGCAGATAAAAGAGGGAAAGATTGGTCCAAGTGGTACTGTACATCTAGATATATGTTTTGGTTTAAATGGCCCCCAGTGAAATAAGATTCTTCCTTCTGCGAGGGAACTTACATTCTTCAAAAGAATTTCTGGAGGCCACTAAAACCATTCTGGACTGACAGAAAATCACCTCAGAAGAGATTTTGACTGGTCAGTATTAACTGTAAAAAAGGTTGGTCACATAGAAACATTTTATCTGTTATTTAGTGGAGAAGAAGGAAGAAGCTGAATCTGTATAGGAAAGCATTTCTCTTTTGCAAATAAACTTAAATCTTGTGAGGATTCTTGCACCAAAATTCTTGCAGAATATAATAGAAAACATTGGTGGTTGTTAGCTGTCACAATAGTCATTTTATACGCAGGAGAAACAAGAAAATGGAAAAAAAATAATTGGTTAATGACCATATAACTTTTAAATTTTCATGACAGCGATGTGTAAAATCATTTGTTGTTGTAGCAAAATGTCAGCTTGGTACTGGTAGACACTTAATCAGCTCTCCGCTTGATACATTTAATGTGACTTCAGTGTTTTACTTGAGCCGTACAGTCAAGTGATTGATGATGAATTCAGGAGAGCACAAGTGCCAGTCACAAAGAATCAGGTCTTTTTAGTGCTCACATTAGCTTGGCTCCCATGAATAATTCTCAGTCTAGCAAAAGACGTTAAATAACAGCCGTTAGCTATCATCAGCAGCTATGGATAACTTCCAGCAAATAGCAGAAACCAATAAACACAGGTAGTACACTTTAATACATTGGGTCTAATATAGAACCTCAGCCTATTTTCTAGACTTGTTTATTTGTGAAGGCAAACGAAGTTCTCTGCTGTTTTTCCCCTCCTCTAATTAAAACTCGGATATTTTACTGCCCTATTCTGTTTCCTATTTTCAGACTATGTAATTCATCAGCCAGACCTAGACAACTCTCCTGAAATTAACTGAGGACAACAGGCAGATGCTGACAGGATGGTGGCGCACTCAGAGGCCGAAGCGCCAGAGCTGATCCACACGAGCCCTGCCATGCACAACCCATACTGCCCATTTCAGTGGTGGGCTCACCAGGAGAGAGGTGGTGTGACCATGCCCCAGGCCGTGGCAGAAAGTGCCGGTGGAGTCAGCACCAGAAGTCAAGTTTCCTGCCTCTGGGCTCTCTGTTTTCTCTTGTATCACGTGCTCCTCGGGTCTTGATGCAACCTGATGGTCATCTTTGTACATGCAAGCAAGAGAAGAGCAAAACTCCGGCAGTTGCAAAGCCAAGCATGAAAAAATGAGGAAATGTCAGAATTAAGATATCCTTTTTTAGTGTTTAGATATCTTCCATGCACATAAGCATGCTGTCCACCCATCTATATACGCACACACATATGTTTATATATGTTTATACACCATAACATATCATTTATGACATCATCCCCCAATTACAGAGAGACTGTAGGACAGTAGGCTGGCTTGCCCCTGTGGCCTTGTGTTTACTTTGCAGGGGTCACTGCAGTGCTGGAAGGTTATCTACAGCTACCTTGATCAAAAAGCACTTAATCACTCTTAACAAGGTGTAAAGGAGCTGGGTGAATTAAACCCTTTCTTTTTTTTCTAAAGACACATTCAATCTCTAACTGTGTTGTCGTAGTTACAGCTGGGGAGTTTGGGAAATGTGCTGGTGAAATTGATTACTCAGACATGTGTGACTGTGATTCATCAGAGAGCTTGGAAAAGAAAGATGCACAAGTTCTCCCCCAGCCCTATCATTTCTTTCTTTATTACTGTATTTGAAACAAATCTTGGACAACAGACAAATTATTTGATTTTATGATAGCCACAGGCAGAATAAAAGATGTTCTCTTATACCTACCCATGACAGAATTGTAGGTTAAAGATTCAATTTGAAACAATGGTTTTCCTCACTTTATTTGCTAACCATTTCAAGGGCATTACATTCTCATTTCCTTTAGGTAACCATAGTTTCTGGGGACTGGAAGATTTGTTCTCATATTAAAACAACAGGCCAGCTACTCTTAACATTATTTTTTTTCAGGCAGTAGCTAGTTATCAAGTACTGTAAGGAAACTTAAAAAGACTATCATGCAATTGAGAAGCAATGCACCCTTGAGGGTTTCAGAAGATTTTTGCCTGTCGGTTAAGTCTAGCTTCTGCTACTGAACATCAAAGCTACATTACTGCTAATGCGCAAGTGTTTCATTTTCTCCCGACTAAGAGTTCTGGATGTTTCTGTGATGTATATGCATATCAGTTCCTCTTTAAAACCTTTTAAAACTGTAGAAACATTGACTTTTCTGAATGCCCACTTCACAGGCATTATCACAGCTGGCATGAAAAGTACCCTTGAGTTCTTCCAGTCATGCAGTTTTCTCCTCCTCTTCCTGCTAGGTCTCAGCTAGTTTCTGACACAGACACACACCGTGCACTTTTCCCACACGCAGGCATGACCTATGACATGAATAAAAGAAGCTGCAGTTCCCAGCTCGTAGCTCCTAGCTATTAACTGTGGGGTCTTCTGCATGCATGATGGCAGCTCCCATTCTTAAGTGCCACTCACACTGAGAGAAAAGGTAGTGAATAATGCAATGAGTGGGCAGTCTCCTTGAAGTATTATTCTTCAGGGCAAAATCACCACTGGTAAAACATACCTTTTGTAAACCAAAAGAAATCTTCCCCATTTTTACGGTGCCTTTCTGGCCCCTGTGTGGCAACCTTGGAAGACCAACTCCCTCTATATTTTCCCACAGAGCCTCCCCCTGTCTTCTGTCTCCTTGCAAGAGCTGCCCTGTGCATTCCTCAGTGACTCATTGCCATTTAGTGGCCATTAAGATGTTTTTAATTGTTTATAATCCTTTTGACCTCCTGCCTCCCAGCCTGCCACAGCTGAGAACCTGGAAATATGCCACTGACAAGACAGAGCTGTGGTGGCTTAGGGCAAGGCAAGATTTGCGGGCAAAGGTAGTATTTTTTTATTGGAACAATTACTATGGTTGGAAAAAATAGCTTTCAGAAATGCAAGGGCTTGTGCACATCTGAAATGGAAGATGCAGACCTCAAAGATAAATGCAGGTAGAGAGCAATTACTCTGAACTTAATTTCTTTATGTTAACAATTTAGATTACCAAAAACAGGTAGCTGATATCTGTGGAATGGAGGCAGTGGTTTAGCCCAGAGAGGGGTGATAAATTGCTAGCTCCCAAAAACCACGACCTCTGCTTTATGAGTTTATTCAAAGAGCAAAATAGCCTTCTAGAGGACACGACCATAAGAAACCATTTGACTGATTCACTGTTGCAGAAAATGTAGAAATTATGCATGAGAATGCTAGAAAAAAAAAAAAAGGGAAATAATTTCCTTTGCCTAGCCACTCCAGAATGATGAACTAAAACAAGACAGTGAATAAAATGAAATCCTTCTGAAGTATCCTTAACAGTATTGCAACAGACCCTAAAAACCTGTCATAATAACTATCACAGGCATTGAACCCCCTAGCCAACTAACATAACAATAGCTACCCCAGCCTTTAGCATATAAGGAACCAATCAAACATTTTCAGTCATTGAACACTCTGCTAACCTAAGGTGAACAGTCTGCTGTAAAAGCCCAAATGTCTCTCTAGGGGAAAAACCAGATGGCATGTTTGTATATGAGGAATTAGGAGAACTATTTTGCCCACCCTGTCCTTCATCCTTCTTCCATAACCAGAAGTTAGCTCTTATACCATTCCTCCTATTGGCAACTTCAGGAAAAAGACAAGGGAACACATTGGGCTTGAAGTCTCAAAACCATCTTGGACCACTATATTGACTACATCAGGAAAAGAATCAGATGAGAAATAATTAACAAACCAGCCATCGTTACAATTTCTTTTCCTGTCTCACAAAAAAAGTCCATCCTAAATATGGAAAAAAGGAAACATACAACTAACTATATGACACTATATATACAATGAAGTCAAGGAAGACTCTGCACTGGGCAGAAAACAATACACTTGCTCCCAGTGAATGTAACTACCTCCCCACTATAATACCATTGTGGCCATCAGGAATATGTGCGTCCTGTCCATCAACCTTCCACTTTCTGATAGTACTCCAGTCTGTCCTCTCCAGTATGTTGCTGAGATGAACATTAATCTTCTGTGATCCAGACTGTATAAAACAAGAAATCATTTAGTTCATTTAGTTCATCCTCACCCAGAATAGCCTTTTTTTTTTTTTAGACAGCAGGCACAGTATAAGCATAAAGATAGTCCAATAATATTTTGACTTTATCCTGAACCACCTTAAAAAAAAAAAAAAGAAAAAAAAATAAAAGAAAAAGGCATAGGGAAAATGTAAAACAAAATAAAAAGATTCTAAGTTGTACCGCTAAAGCTTAAGCCTTTATTTTACCTTATATACTTAAGTTAAAACTTTATCACTTGCACTGAAAACCTGAATTTCGTCACTGATTTGTATCAAATTCAATAACGATTATCACGCCATCAAACTCTCTTGAGTATTCCTGCGCTGAAGTCACCTTAGACAACCTGATCATTATCAGACTCCAATTTACTAGTCGTGATAAGAGACTCATAGATAAATATGCTTGTCTGAAGAAAATCTGCTGCTGTCCAGAAGAGCTGGGCTTTTCTGACACCATCTCATTTGCTCTGAAGAGATTACCGGTGGAGATCACTTTAATTGTTTAGATGTCCTGCACCCAATAAGTGTACTCTCCTGGGGTTATAGGTGACATCTGTGAGTCAAAAGGATCTAAAACGCTGTCAAACACTATCATTCCCAGTCTATGTAAAGGACCTTGTATAGGTCCCCAGGGACCTATACAAAAAAAAATCAGTAACAACACATGAGTTCGTACACTGAATGAAATGTTGTCAGAGCCAGAACTCCTACGTTTTGCACAGCTCCCGTCTCACTAGCTTCAGCCCTAGAAGCAAATACTCGGGGCTAGTATATACCAGCAAGACTGAGACTGTGTTTGAGCAGCAAACTGAGTTTGGCAACGGATCTTCTCACAATAGCAATTATCCCTGGAGCCTTTACAAGACATTTCTGTGGCACATTCACTGGCCATATGCCCTCCTGGACACAACAGCTAAGACTAAACATCCATGATGCACCAGAATGAATCTGCAGAGCTAATAACGGACAGAAACACCCATTTTCCAGTGAAAGATGTCTCTCAACGTGGCCACACCAGTGCTGAAATTTTTAGTGCTTTTCACACAGACCCAATTAAACACCATCAGAACAGGAGGACAGCTACTAGAAAGCATTTCTCTTCCAAATATGAAGAGACTAGAGCCTCTTTTGAGGCATGCTTTCATTTAACACCCTCCATCCCGAGCTAACCTCTCCAGCCTTGAAGAGGGAGAAAATATTTATCATTCTTTCCCAGAGGATTTAACAAGCTTATCGTCTCCACCTCTGCTCCACAGGTGCTGTCTACTTTTGTATTTCATCTAATTTAACAGGTTAATTTCAGCTTTCAAAGGTGCTGTGTAGTCAGGCATTGGAATGGGTTGCCCAGGGAAGTGGTGGCATCACTTTCCCTGGGGGTGTTCAAGGAAAGGTTGGACATGATGCTTAGGGACGTGGTTTAGTGGGTGATGTTGGTTGTAGAGCAATGGTTGGGCCAGGTGATCTTGAAGGTCTCTTCCAACCTTAATGATTCTCTGATTCTCTTTTAGACGTGAAGAGGGGCTAGAGTGACCAATCGCTTCCTTGTTGTTTCTAGCTTTTATCAAATCGGTCTAATGAAACTTATCAATTCTCCCACCAAATATTGACTTCTGCTCTTATACCGTTATGGCTCTAATACTACTTTTACAATATTCACAGAACTCTCTGTATTGATGGTATTGTTACATTTCAGCTCCATTTCTGTGGCACAGACTATACTAAAGTGAAAGACAGAATTATTTACGGAATCACTGCTGGACTTGCAGACTACTGCGATCACTGCCTGTGTTACATTGGTTTAGTGCACATGGGAACTATGATGCTTTTTTTCTGGGGAAGCACTGCGAAGTCCTTGGACTGCAGTGCCATTCTGCCAGCTGACATTAATATCTGGCTGCAGGCTGGGAGTCTCTGCCCTCAGAGCAGCCACTGAAGCCAAACTCACTTGGTACCTTTGGAAGCCAGCTGCTGTCAGAAACATATTCATTGCAGAAGTAATGGGACATTAATAACATCCAGCATCTATTTAGTGCTTTCTGAAGTAACAAACACTATGTTCATACATGAAGTTGGTAAGGCTGTTAAGATATCTGAAATGGAAAAACCAAAGTATAATGCAGCCAGAACATAAAAAAGGAGCATGAAATTGCTACCCTTTTATCCAAATGGGTTGATTTTCAGAGATAATAGTCATCTATACCTCCCACTGAATTTGTTTTTGAAGATGTGGGAGTCAGTGGAAGTTGCAGGTGCCTAATGCCTCTGAAGATCAGGCCACCTGCCCAGATGACTAAATGGGGAGGAAGAGGGGGGCAGCAAGAAGGTGCAGGCTGCATCTTGTGGAAGTTCCTGATTTTGACAATGTGAGCCAGGTATATGTGACATTTCACTAACAGTCTGCTGAATGAATGACTTCTCATTCCAATGTTAATTTGTAGGATCATATTACCTCTCAAAACAAGATTTTATTTTCCTGTCAAGTTCTGAACACAAGCTTAGTTAAATCAATTAACATACTGTTTTCTGCACACACAAGAGAGCTGAAAATCCCCTACATCTCAGAGCTTTTTCTAATTACATAAAACCAGCTTTCAGGAACCATAGAGCCACATGGTCTATGTAAAACTGTGTGAGGGAGGGCGTGTATCTTACATGTGAAGAGGAAGAAGACAGCTTGGCTTAGTGCAGGCTCATGGCTCCATGAGACTTCTGTCCATTTTCCTGGGGCACTGAACTTTTCCCCTTCCTTCTTTGAAATGGGTAGTGGCAACATGACTTTCTTGTTCCAGAGGAGGAAGGTGCTTTTTTTTCCAAACCAAACAGCCGAGAAAGAATGTCCATGTGGTCTGGGTGGCAGTTCTTCATCCTCTACCACTGCTGCCTCTGCCAGCCATGCTGCTCCTGGGTGCGAGCAGGATTGGGGCAGGGTATTTTCCAGCAGAAGGAGTTTCTAATTTGGCACTCAGCTCCAGCCAATCTCTGAGTTTTGTGGCTTGGAGAGTGTAATGCAATTTTGGTGTGTTGTGTTTAGCTTTTGATGGATTTTATTTTTATTTTTATTTTATTTTATTTTATTTATTTATTTTTTAATTCTGGTTGATTTGACTGTCAAGGTTTTCAATAGCATCAACAGCAGTAATTTAACTTCTGTTACCTGTTGTGGGTGGTTTATGTAATGTTAAATTTTTTCTTTCGTGCAAAGCACCGAACTGCCAAGATCATAAGCATTATATAAATTACTAAATTAAATAACTAAATGAGAGGCTTTTCAAGCACTCTCAAAGGAAATTTATTTATTTATTTGTAGCTAGAACTTCAGAGCTTTGGTATAGTTCAAGAAAGAGCAGAATAACAGGAAAAAAGCTATTAGGATATGATTTCCTTTCAAAACAAATGTAATGTCAATACTATCTCCTTGTTGCTGGTCTTTGTATATACATACAAGAGAAAGACAAAATATGCTTTAAAAAGCTGTCTCTACCCCAGGAGACATTATCATATCAGTTGTATGTAGAGATGTCAAATGATTTGCCCAGCATTAGAAATCTGTTCCTAAGCCTGGGTTTGACATCTATCTTCTGTGTCATGTCTCACTCGTGATTCTTCGACATGGTCTTCCTCCTTATGGACATCCACTGCTTCTTCCTTGACAAGGTACATATAAACTGAAATCAAACCTAAGTTCTTTTTTTTTTTTTTTTTTTTTTACTGCAGGACTGCAAGCACTTTTGAGTTTTTCAGTAGTTTTTAATTTTTAAACAAAAATTATGCCACTCTTTACTTGACATTGCTGTCACATTAAGAGGATGCAGAATCAATGCAAGTTTTGGCAATTCCAACTCTAGACTCTCTGAGATCTTGTAAATTGGCTGCAGTTTCTCAAGCACCACTACAGCACCCTGTCCAATTCTGCTGGCCACACAAGGGTATCCAACATGTTTTAGCTGATGGCACTGCTCCTCATCAGATCTTTACATGCTAGGACACCGTAGGATTTGGAATGAGAAATAAAACTGTAAACAAATCCCACTGTTCCCAGATGGCATGGCTTACGACTGTCATCTCCATCTTGTCAAATCTAATTTATTTACTTCAGTATAATGTTACAGCAAATACATAATTAAGAATTTCACATTTATGGAAATAAGAAAAGAAAATTGGTGTCTGGAAAAATTACACCACCCTATATTAAACTAGTGAAAGATCCACTAGTAGCTGTAGCAATAGAGACAGGTGAATTAACTCATTAGAAATGAATAGATGTTTCATGCAAAAAGGCATATATAGTGAAGAAGAAAACTATCAATAAGAGGCAGCCAGATATAAAAAGTGATGGAATGTCTTGATTGCAGACTTTATGGACCTCAGCTATTAACCATGCTATATAACAGCGCAAATAACTTTCCTGAAAAACTGTAAATCAGTCTTATGCCATTAGACAAAATATTATGTGATATTTTGAATTAGTCTTTTAAATGACTCTGCTCAGATATGCTCATATCACGGATAATAGTAGAGCTCTGTGTGAGATGATATGCATTCAAGGAAAATAAGAGATAATGACCATGGTTCGCTTCAATAAACCTATGGTTAAACCACACACAGATATATGCCAGAATAAATGTAGCTTGACAGTGAAATCAGCCATGGTGCACTGTGTGAAGAACATAGCTGTTAGACAGAACAGCAGTCAAAAAATGACTAACTTTATAAAATGCTGCCAGGTAAGAGGAGAAAAAGTATGGGCACAATGTATCTGTCACATTAGGTCAGCATTTATTAATATATCTTTGAATGGAGTGTTTGGAAACGTAACTCTAAGTTAAAAGGGAACTGATCACAGAATAGAAGTTATTTCTTGTTCGACTTGATTTAAATAGTGGCAGAGAGCATGCTGTTATCAGTGCTGCAAGATGAAAAATGTATTTGCTGAAATCCTCTAAAATAATTCTTCCGTTGTACTAATTGATGAAGAAGGAAAGCCAGTTTCCCACTATAGTTTGCTTATGGTGTCAGGTATGGGATTTATGTCACTAGACATTCAAGCGGTGAAGATAAGTCAGTTAGCATCTTGTTTCAATCTATCTTTCCAGAGTGATACTTCTCAAGCATTTTGGAAGTACAGTCTTCTTTTGGCTCGTGCATGTCTGTTCACCCCTTTTTGTTGGCAGCTGCTCATCTCCAAAGCAGGGTGGTGGGAATTGGCTGGGATTACTGGCTGCAAGTACATATGCCTATTCACTCACTCTGGTTAAACTGAGCTGCTTGCTGGCACTTGGAGGTAGTTAGCAGCTATCTAGCTAGTTGAGACACTTGCAGTCCAGAAATAAAAAATCTGTTCATGCTAAGAATGGAACAGCTACCAGCCTAGGAGGAAGATGAATTGCTATGGATATATCTCATCTAGCACTTCATGAGCTATTTCAGCCTTTATGCAGTTACTCATCTAGGGCAGTTCTGGAATTTAGGTGTAGCCATGAGGGACACATGAGGGACCTGTAAGGGACCCGTAAGAGACAGGGACATTTGCTGGGACATTTGCTATTATGGGGAACTATTGTGACCCTTTAATCAACTAAGAGGTTCCCTTCAGAAACAGAAGTATCTCTTTTGCTGTTACTGGGAGGTTGCTCAAATACCTTTGGCATTAGAATCCTGTTTCTAAATTATCCTCAGGCTTGGTTTTTTTTTTTTTTTTTTTTTTTTTTGTGTGTGTGTGTGTGTGTGCGTTTGTTGTGTTTTCTTTTTTAAACATTTCTGCAGGCCCCCTCTCTCATCTCCCATACGAGTTTATAAAATAGCAATTACATCATCTCTCCACCTTCATTTTGCTAAAATAAAGTTCTCCTGTCATATCTCCTGTCATATTCTTTCTATATCCCTCCATATACTTGCAGTATTAGAGCTCTGTGACACTTTCTTGAACTGGACTGTCCAGAATTTGATATAGTCCACTGGGGAAGATCTGTATCTTTTTAGAGAAGTCTTGATATTTTCCATTTCCACTTGAAATACCTTGTGTTTTATGCTCCAGAGTTGATTGTTGTTTGTTGGTGGTGGTCAGTTACTACCCTGGTGACCCATAATTACTCTGTAATCAGCTGGGACACCCAGGACTCTTTCTGTTATTTCCCCTTTGGGAGCTCAAAGGTACAGCAGGATGCCTTGCATGCCCATTGGTGAACTTCCAGATGTTTGTGTTACTCCTGCCTTTAAAGTCAAGAGTACTTGCTGGTAATAATAGCTCCTGGTGTTAGGAAATTATTCAACCTGAAGCAAGTGTTTTACAGTATGGTGTATTTAAAAGGAAGAGGCTCACCTGTACACTAACTGTACAAGTAATATTTACTGCAGTGGATGAGCACTCATCTTGCACTAGGAGCTTCACAAAAGGGAAAAAAAATAAACCAACTGCTGCTCCACAGACATAATTATTGCAAAGTTTGCTTTCCCATACTTCGGAATGCGAGGAATATTTGGTTGGGTAGCAAAAAAATTGGATTGGATTCTTTGGTTTAGAAAAAGTATTGTGCCTCTTACGTGATTTCTATTTATTTATATATATTTTTTTCAGCTAGAGTCTTGCTCTGTGCTCGAGTCTTAAAGACAAATACATTTTCATAAAACTATTCTTTCCTTAAAATTTTTGTGTTGGCATGTTTCCTTTGACCAGATTACTTGCACTTTATTCTATATTGTTTGAAGGCAGCTCAGTGCTACATTTCATTTACATGTGCCTGTGACCTTTGATCATAAATCTCATAAATAAGTGCAAAGTCCCTTCATTTCTATCTGTGAAATCATACTCAGCAGCACTCAAGAGAAAAAGAGCTTATGGTTAGGAAACTATGGCATTAGATTTGATGAAAGGATCAAGAAATCATCACAGTCTAAAAAATGTGTCTTTGAAGCATTCTGTTCCACAGTAATGATTTGTGTTATAATACAGATTTTATGAAAAAAAAGAAAAAAAAAAACAACAAAAAAACCACCTTTCTCTTT
Source organism: Anser anser (assembly GCF_964211835.1). NCBI lineage: Eukaryota > Metazoa > Chordata > Aves > Anseriformes > Anatidae > Anser > Anser anser. Next base: position 127,608,947 of record NC_139720.1, on the reverse strand, counting down.
GAAGGAAAGATAGGAAACAAATTTGGTTTATGTGAAATACCTCCTGAAAAATATGGCACCTACTACAGTAAGGAAATATTCAAAGGCAGGACATGAGAAATAGCTGACCTATAGAACTTTTTTAGTAATGGTTGTATGTAGATTGCATCAAGCATTCCAGTCCAAATGTTTTTGTGCATTGCTTATGTTTAGACATATATCATGCTATCTTATTCAGGAAAATATTTTCAGTTTAAAATCTATGCAAACTGTATGTCAAATTTCTCCATTTGGGTAGTTGGATGGTTAGCAAGAAGGTGTACAGGAAATGATGGGCTAGAGAGGCAAAATGCATGCTAAATGCTTCTTTATTTTTGTGTTCTGATAGCTGCCTGCAAACCATGGTAATAGTTGTATGTGGGCAGGTAACATTTGCAATCAGATTATGGGAATATTACTTTACGTTTACAAATTAGATTCATGAGGAGAACATGACACTGGGAAATTTTGTATGTCTGTAGCTGACTGATGGAAAAAGCATAATTGTCCACTAAGTGCAGGTAAATTGAGCCATTGATACAGAAGATATATGCAGGGCAAGAGAATTCAGAACCAAAGTAGAGAGAAACTGTGCATATTCATCTGAAACTGACTATATTTTAAATTGGCTAACTACTCTACTACAAAGCTGTAGCTAAGATTACCCTCAAGTAGCTGGATAGCAGAGAAACTCTAAAAGTCCAATAACAATAGTTGAAAGTTTATGTAAATTCAGAAGAGTTACTGCAAGCAGGCTCTGAATAAGCTATGGCCTGGGAGTTGAGTTGGAAAATCTAAAGCCCAGTAACCAGTGAAAATTTGCTGGTATGAAAATGTGTCCAATCACACAAAAATCTGCTGGTCTTCCTCTTGCAGTGTTGATTGTAGAGGTACCCTCTCTGCCATTCTTCCACCCCAGATACTGTCAACTGTCAATGTCTTCTTTTATGAAAAGAAATTTGTAGCACTGCATTAGAATGATTGAATTAATGACAAATTGTTTGTGTTAAAACATACAAATCCAAATTCAGATTGCTTCACAATATTCACGGTTTTGACATATGTCTTTCACTTAGATGGAAAGTTCAATCCTGTCCAAAGAAAAAACAGGGCAGGCCTGTAATGACATGTAGCTTCCATGTGTGGATTTACCTCAGAGCATTTCAAATGATAGCTAAATGACATTACCACACTTGCTTGTCAGGAGCAAGTGATTTTCTCAGTTGGCTAGTAGCAGAACTAGGAAGAAAAACCCAAACTCTGCGGGTCCCTGCTCTGCCAGGCCATATTTTTGCATGAAAACAAACTTGTACAGGAGTACAAGTTTTTACTTCTCAACACCATAATAATGTTTCTTTAACATACCTTGTTTAAATAATGTTTAAAAGCTTGTCTTTCCCCAAATCCCTAAATTTGTAAACTCTAAAATACCACTCAAGCTACAGTGAAAACTATGAACAGTGACTATCACTCATAGTGAGAGTATGTCAGACCAGATGTTGGAGAGGACTTTTTATGACCTACTGCTGTCTCATAAATATGTTTGGAAAACAGAGAGTTTAGAGACCAATTATGTACGTACTTTTCATAACATGCATATATCTCATGTTCTGCATTGAATAGCTAAGGATACTTGCATTAAAAAAAAAAAAAAAGATCTTTACTCCTTTGGTCATCAGCTTTTTTTGCTCTTTGTATTTTGTATTTCCATAACAACTCACAGACTTCAAATTTATTTTCTGTAAAGATAATACTTAAATACAAAAGAAGGAAGGATCAGAAAATTCAAAACATACATATGCATGATAGCCTCCTGGGTGGCAAGCGTCACAAACTGCTGAAGATTAAATTGTTGCCAGACAGAAGGCCTGTGGTCATCAAGGAGATATTGTCCTTTAATTGGATTGTCTTGCACACAAGAAACGTTTTCATTTAACACGGTAGACCTCTTTTCACGTTCAGTTTGATGTCCCTAGTTTCCTTTTACTTTTTTTTTTTTTTAACCACAAAAGTATCATAATTCTAGTTGCTGTTACAAAATATTGTTAATATTCTTGTAACCCTGAGGGCACATGAGTGGCCATAAAAGGCCACAGAAAGTGCTTCTGTCAATGAGGGACTCAGAAGAAAACTGGACCAATTCCGTAGCAAATCTGCATAATAGGGACTAAAAAAGGGAAATACTTTCATCTGATGAAATAGATCAGCAGGAGTACTGAGTTTCATGAAGAGATGGGATGGCATTACTTTGAGGATTAATACTTTTTATGTATTTCACAGGAACAGATTATTTTGTCTAATATTTTTATTTTAGGCTCCATACTCTGTTTTATGAAGCACATTGAATCATTATCCCTTGGGGGAAAGCTAGTTCCTCACGGATGGCAGTTCAATGAATTCACTTTGAGCAAAAGGTGAACATTTCTTAGTAATACGGAGGAACTTACGTGACACTTCTGTGTGATGACATTTACACCTACTAAATCCTTCTTGTGACGCTAGTTGCTGCCACGTAAACTGAAGCTCCACCTACTGCAGCTGGATTCATGTCTAACTTTCTGGAGCAGACAGGATTTCCAGAAATCTGACTGACAAATGAAGCATAAAATATGTTCTATTACTCATCTTGCACCATAATGGGTACATCTAAACTTCTTTCTTAGCTTGTGTCTGCTAGAGTCACTCAAATAGATAAATGGTTCTGTCAAGACATACATGACTGAGAGAGGCAGCAGCAATGGAAAGCTAAGCATGTCCATATGAACAGATAAAGGTGGATGCAAAAGCTTATGAGCTCTCTAAGTAGCATTATGAAGATGATATATATGAATAAATAAAACTTGCCTCAGCTTTTAGCATAGGCAGAATCCCATCCAAATGTTTGTTAGTGGCTTCCCAGCTGGAGATGGTTGATTTTCAACCCACTTGAAGCAGGGCTGAAATTTTCCTACCTTTCTTCATTAGTTAAGTGGAGAGGTGCAGACAGGAGGGTAAGCACTTAAAATTTGATGTGAAGGTATTATTGAAAGTTGAAGACAGGGACGTCCGAGATGGAAACAGTCAAATCACTTTTGGAGGAAGAATCTCTGTAGGACAGTGAGGTGAATGTCAAGGAAACTACATAAGAGGAAATTGCAGTGATCAAACTGGGATCTGACTGAGAAAGGACCCTGAGCCCTTTTGTTCTCAGGTGGAGGAAAACAGCTGGAACTTAACCAAGAAAAAAAAAAGAGAGGAAGATTAGGAAATGGCTGGATATTAGGAAAGAATGAAAGAGGTGTTTAGTCTGACACCAGAAGGAGTGGTGAAGTTATCATCACGACAGAAACGTTGTCTATAAGAGAGAGCGATGTGTGGAAAAACAGGGGCTAGTTTCAAGGCCATTAAACTCAAGAGATTTCAGCAGCAGGCTGAAACGTTGATTCAGTCAGTGGAAAGGAGCTCCAGAGTGAAGGAACTGATTTATGAGTACTCGCAGAGGGGTATAGAAAATGATATTAGAGAAGCTGAAGAGACACTTGGAGCTTGTGCGCCTGTCTCCTGTGTTATAAATGACCTGTGAGAGTGCTGTAAGCCCTTAAGGTAATTGAGCCCATGCCTGTCTCCTTGCCAAACGTTTGTGTAAGACCAAAGTTTCATTTTAGTTGCATATGGGATGGTTTGGGGTCCTCTTCTTATTGAGGAACATGATACACCAACACATTCTGTCAAAAGCAGTCAAATGCACTTTATGTTCCCTGAATGGGTCAAATCCGTTGGAGAGAAATGAACAAAAATAAAGACTACGCAATCCTAGTCTATTTTACAAAAAGCATTTACAGTCTTGACCAAGGAAGAAAAGAACATTCTGTTTCAGGACTCCTTCTAAGCACATACCAGGTAACAACAGACTGTGAGCTCAGACACTGTATTAATATTGAAAGAGGTGATGATTTTAGGTTATTCAATATCAAAGACTAACTGAAACAAAATATCAACTTTCATTCCTTGTTGGCTTCGCTTGTATCCATATGTCAATCAAAGATATAAAAATGCACAAAATGTCCGCTACGCTCATATACTTTTATGACAAATCAGGTATATGCCTAGATGTGCAGATTTGCAACTGAATCCTACTTTACTCAAAATTAGGCAAAAAAAATTCAAACTGCCACTTCTTTATTGTGTCTCTCAAACACCTATTCCCCAGCTCCAAGCATTTGCATAGTAATTATTTGCTTTTAAATTAAATAGCAATGGATTTTTTTAGAAATTCTAGCAGTCCTACAAAGTACTTCAGTTTTGATGAATTTGCCCTTTTTCAAATACCAAACAAACAAACAAACAAACAAAACCCTTCAAAAGCCAATAAACACATTTGGACCAGCTCTGTTTAGATTCCTGAAGGCTTTACCAAAGGACTAAGTACAGGAGTCAATGAAGTTCAGCTGGAGGGTGGCACAGCATCGTGCCCACAGGTCATGAATATCACCCAGGGCAATGACAGTGAACAAACAATTCACCCAGTTACCTGCCACACAGCAGTGCTTTCACTCATAGGGTCAAGAACCATCCTCGGCCCAAGCAGACACATGACGTGACCCACCTTACTCTGTGATTCTGACTAGGGCTGAGTATATTGCAGACTGGAAAGATGCACAAAAATACACCTTGATGCCTTCACATGGGAGCAGTACTCTGCACTGAGGAAGAATTATCTCAGCCTTCATTCTCAGAGGAAAAAAGAAGCAAAGGCTAAAGACTTTTCATTGTCTCCAGATCCTAAACATCAGCATTGTCTCGTTGTCAATATTGCCGCTCAGAACTGGTGTTTGACTAGGTCTGTGGGAAGACTGTGGCCAAAATCCAGGGATTTTTCCACCTGTCCACATTGCCGACCTGAAGGAAGCTGGCTGGCATTTGGTTTTGCCCATCCTCATTCCTGAAGACCATTAAAAGACAGCATTTATCTCTGTGCAACTCCCTGCATGCAGATACCATGCTCTGTATTTTTGCTAGCTGTCTTCTTGATTGACCTTCACACACCCTGAGAGCACAAATTCTTAAGGGTATAAACCAATTAAAATGTGCCGTCTGCTCCTTATGGAATGAGAGGAAAGAAACTCATCAGGTTTCAACTAGTCTGAGAAACAGACACATCTGCTCCTGTCATCATCAGCTCATGGGATGAGCAGCTGGAGGATTCTCAGCTCACAGTTGGGATTGTTAACATTGGGGGATCAGCCCATGGGAATTAACGCAATAAAAAGCTGCAGGGGAAGTGTATATTATATAACCACCAGGAAAATCTAGTTGCATTTATGCTCGTTATTTTCTGTAATCGTGCAAACAGCTGATAAAACCAAAATGCGCTCCACTTCATTTCTTGACTAAGTGCAAAGAGGTCAATAGAGTTATATCAGAAATTAATTTAGACCATAATATTCTGAACAATTACCATCTGTTGAATAAAAGGATCGTGCTCCTAGAATAAGCTTAGAATACTAGTATGAGTATGAGCCGAAAAAGTACATGCAATATATGGTCTTATAAAGAAGTTGTAATTAGGAAAGAAAAATGTAAGTGAGGACCACAGAGAATGTAATGTACTGAAAGAAAGAATTATAATTGTCATGAAGCTTGCCTACATGCAAACTAGGGACATTCAGCTTTCATTCTTCAGACTACTTTCAAAATATGATGTGCTAAACTAACAACTGTTATATGTAGGTGTCCCAGACTTAGAAATGCTTAGGAATACTGTTTAGTATATTTTCTTCAAATGCTCTGGTGAATTGAAATAAAAACCTTTTAAAGATTTGTATTGGGTATCACTTTTTTTTTTTTTTTAAATTGCCTGAGGGTAGAATCTTGACTGAAGAGAACAAGTGCCCTGATGAAATCCAGTAGATGTTTCAAGCAAGTTTATCAGGAACCTACATTCCATCCTCCACTCTACTTGCTTTGAAAGAACACTTCTTTTGCCACTGCTGTTCATGAAAACTCTGCTTTTCATATTTATGAGGAAAAACATTTCTCACACCTCATATTTTTCATAAAACACCAGAGTTCTTCTATTTCTGTGCAAACTTATAGTACTTTCCAGAAACATTAATTTGTTGCTAGTGATGCATTAGCAACGTAAAAAAGAGGCAATCATTAGCTGCGTATCTCTTGTTCATTAAAAAAAAAAAAAAACAGAAAAATTCCAGAGAAAAGTAGCTGCTTGCATCTTACAACTTGAAAACAGCCCCCGTTTGCCAGAATAGCTGCTGACAATGACAAAAGAATCTGCATTTATGCCTCAGTTAGAAATGATTGCAAAAGGACACATTTCTTTGCACAATGCATTGCAATGTCTTCCAAAGACTTAAAAATCACAGATTAGGATTGTGAAAGTGCTTGGCCTTCCTTTATTTATCCATTTCTAATTTTTATTAATGCATGTAGTAAATAATGCAAAAGGTTCTGGTAGAGAAAAATATTTTTTTAAATGTATCTGTCATGTGATGAATATGAATCATTAATTTCAAACCGTAGGTATGAAGTCAAAACCCAAATGTCTTCAGATCTTGTATTGAAAGGGAGAAGGGATCTTAGGTGTCCCATTTTAACTGTAAAACCACTGCTTTTCAGGAATTGCCATTCTGAAGATATAACTGCACCTGTAGACTTAATCAAACTTTTGTGCAAGGCAACTTGAACAGAGACAGATTGTACTCACACTGCTAAACAAAAGAGAGCCAGGTACTTTGGTTATGCCCACACAGTGTTGGGCTGGCTCCCTGAGCAGATCTACTGGGTCTGGTTTGTATAGCCCCTGGCTCTAGGTCTGATCCACCTGTGAGGCTCTGCTACCTTTCTGTGCCATTTCTTTACATTTTTCCAGCTCGGAGTCACTGGGACACTGTGAAAGCTGTGTTGCAGTCCACCACAGGGTGTTTCTGTATTACAGGACAGTGAGTCATGGCATTTTTTTGGGAGAGATGGGAGGAGGTTCCTGAGAGTGCAAAGCCTGAGGGAGCACTGTTGGAAGAGGACTGAAACAGAGAGAGTTGAGCTGGGCACAATCACATCAACGTGGCCTCTTGAGAGATGTCCAAGTGACCTCTTGCCCAAACTAGACTGGGGTAGTGCCTCAGAGAGAGTTAGCTGATGGCCTTCAGGAAAAGCCAAGGAGTGAATGGAGGAGCAGAGACCCCACACTCAGGCCTTCTCTTCAGTCTCTTTTCATTTAGCAATAAGTACTTACATATTTGCACAAAGAGCAAATAGACCAGACTTTGCATCCTCAGTGCTACATTTTCACAGATTCAATGAGCTGTTGTAGATTACACATGTGAGGATAAAATAAGCTCTGTTATGTTTAGAAACCAAGATCATAAGTTCATTCACTATATCATTTGGTCCTGTCACAGTCTGTGATTTGCATGAATGTTTTGCCCAAAACTGTTTTAGAGGACTAGGTCCATTAAGAGGTTTTTAGGATTGTTCATTTTGAATACTCCATATCATTTTCTCTCTCAGAAGAAGATAAGATTTTGCTATATAGACATACAGAAATAATAGAAATGTAATGAAAAAGAAAAAACAAAAACAAAAACAAACAAAACAAAACAAAACAAAAAAACAGAAAGCAGCTGGAAGAGGTCTGAGAAGTCTCTGCTTTAAGGCAACATCAGCTGTAATTAATTCATTCCCAACAAACATTTGTGTAACCTGCTTTTTAAAGGCTCCCATGATGTAGATTCTATGGTCTTCTTCCTCCTAGGAAGCTTTCCTCTTTAACATAAATCTTTGTTGCAATTGTAGCTCACTGCTTCCTCATGCTCCCCCTGGGTTGATATGGAGAACTATTTGTTCCCCTCCTATTAGCACCCACTCATTACACAAGTTAAAGGGCATTATTATACACCTCTCCTCAGATTTTCCAAACTGTTTTCAGTCTTTCAGTGAGGGGCTGTGTGTTCCTAGATTTGTCTTGAGGCATGGAGCTTTCTGGGTACAGTACTGCTGCAGAAGCCTCAATGGTGCTGACAAAGGTGGAGGGTTTATTTACATACCTGTAATTGACACTCCTGCTTACAATGCCACACCATCATCTTACACACAATGCTTCTCTGTTTCTGTTCTGAAGCTCCTCTGAGCTCCCTATTGTCTCCAAAGTCCATGAGCAGAGTTTTATTCCCTCTTAATGCACCTTAATTCTGTGAAGCACCAGACTCCAGCCAGGACATTGCCAAACCCCTCCCCATATATCCTCTGGTTTGACATGAGATGCCAACAACTATTTCCACAGGATTGTTTTCCAACTAGTTTTGTTGTTTATTGTGGTTTCATTATCTCCAATTTCCCCAGGCTTGGTTACAAAACTAGCATTTGATAGTGTCAAAAGGCCAGTGAAAGCTAACATGTAAATCCTGTGTTTTATTCTTTTTTTTTTTTTTTTTCCTGCTAACCACAAGGCTGCCATGCTACCACAGAAGAGAATTTGGTTTGTAATCTGTTTCTTATAAACTCATGCTGACTGCTATTTATCTCCTTGCTGTTGCTCTGTTGTTTATAGATATTTTAGAACCATAGAATCATAGAATGGTTTGGGTTGGAAGGGATCATAAAGACCCTCTAATTCCAACACCCCTTCCACCTGCAGGGACACCTACCAGTAGACCAGGTTGCTCAAAGCCCCATTCAACCTGGCCTTGAACACTTCCAGGGATGAGGTACCCACAACTTCTCTGGGAAACATGTTCCAGTGCCTCACCACCCTCTGAGTAAAGAATTTCTTCCTAACATCTGATCTAAATCTCCCTTCTTTTGGTTTGAAACCATTCCCACTTGTCCTGTTGCTATACTCCCTGATAAGGATTACCTCCCCAGCTTTCCCGTTGGCCTCCCATAGGTACTGGAAGGCTGCTATAAAGTCTTCCCAGAGCTTTCTCTTCTCCTGGCTGAACAACCCCAGCTCTCTAAGCCTGTCTTCATAGGGGAGGTGTCCTTGTGGTCCTCTTCTGGATTCGTTCTAATACTTCCATGCCCTTCTTGTGCTGGGAGCCCTCCTGGCCACATTTCTTTTGATGCAGCCCAGGTTATGGTTGGCTTTCTGAGCTGCAAGTGCACATTGCTGGCTCATGTTGAGCTTCTCATCAACCAACACCCTCAGGTCCTTCTCCTCAGGGCTGCTCTCAATCCATTCTCCACTCAGTCTCTATTTGTGCTGGGGATTGCGCCATCCCAGATGCAGGACTTTGTGCTTGGCCTTGTTGAACCTCATGAGGTTCAGGCCCACCTCTACAGCCCACCTCTACAGCCTGCCCAGGTCCCTCTGGATGGCATCCCTTCCCTCTAGCATGTTGACCAAACCACACAGCTTGGTGCCATTGGCAAACTTGCTGAGGGTGCACTCAATCCCACCATCCATGTCACCAACAAAGATGTAAAATAATGCTGGTCCCAATACTGACCCCTAAGGAACACTGCTCATTGCTAATCTCTGCTTAGACACTGAGCCATTGACCCCAACTCTTTGAGTGTGACCATCCAGCCAATTCCCTACCCACTGAGTGGTCCACCCATCAAATCCATGTCTTTTCAATTTAGAGACAAGGATATCATGGGAGACCTTTTCAGAATTTTGATTGATGAATAGTACCACTTTACAGGTTTAGGACTAAGTCCTCATTTTTATTTTTCTGTGGTCTCTAGTACCTGATCTACCCTTTACACATTCATAAAAGTAGAATGAATTCTATTAAGGGTATCAGAGCCTCAGCCTTCCAGCCTAACTTTTGAATGTCAGGACCATGTACAAAATAAACTCAATTTATTCCAAAGAAATTTGGTACTAGTCCAATTTTAGTTCCTCAGCCCATTTCATTGGAACATAATCCAAATACAGGATGGACCAATATTCTAATTACCTTTCCTTTCCATCTCCTTTGGTGAACAGCTCTCCTGTCTTGCCCTACAAACTCGACAATCAAGAGAAAATAACAACCTAAGAAAAGTTTGTTCAGTACAGCCAAATTATGCATGTTTTAGTGCATCATTTAGCCTAACAATTGAGATAGCTACTGCCATAATGCAAAGTCTTTATCTTGTAAAAAATTCTAAGCAATTGTTGTCTTATTGAAAGCAATTTGGCCCTCCACTGTAGTAATTCTCGGTAAATAAGTTCCATGCAGCAAAAAGATCAATTAGCTTGAAGTAACACTTTCCAACCAGAGTGCAAAATGGCAGTGCTCTGTTGCGTGCTGTTGACAAATGAAAAAGACACCCACAGGCTAACTGCATACAAAGTTAAAATACAATATTGAACTACTGGGAAAAATTGTGCCTTTTCAAGTATGTGCTGCCACTTCAGCAGTGTTTGTTCAAAAGTCATTACTAACCTTTGGCATCTCATCTGGGCTACTGAACACTTGCCACTAGGGTTGCATTAATATTTGAACAATGGCAGAACATTAAAAAAAAGCTAAGAAGTCGTGATCATGAAATGGAAAAGCCAGCCAAAATCTATGGTAGTCATCAGCAAAATCAGTAGCATATTTCAGACAGGTATGAAAAATAATGTGTTTACTGGTATGCTGCAAGAACTAATTTTATGACACTATCCTAACATCAAATTAATCCTTGTGCTAAAGTTCTTTTAACTTTTAGCTTAACTTTTCTTTTGAAAAGCTGTTTTGTTTCTCAAGAGACGGATAACATAGAAGACTTTTTTTTTTTTTTTTTTCAACAGGAAAAATCAGCCTTTTTCTTGAAGGAGGATTTATTTATCTGTAAAAGCAGAGAAGTCTACATTGTAGGCCACTAATCTGACCTCACTGTGAACATCTCCCATTAGAACCAGTGGAAAGAAATGGACACTTTTGCTGTAGGATTATTCAAATTATTTCAGAGATTATTTCAAAAATTATTTCAGAGCCCCATCCTTAGGATGATGGGATCAGACCTTCAGTGTGTTTGTCTTTCTCCATGGGCCATAAAGGAGTCCAGTCAGCTAGCTCTCAGGTAAATGTTCACAGTGTAGATATTTCCCTTTAGAAGAATAAACACTTCCCTTAAGTGTCATGATTATCTTCTGACCATTTATAACTAATGGGGAACTATTTGCAAAAATGTGGCTGCAACATGTTCCCAAGGTAGGTGTCAAACTTTGGAATTGCCAAAGCAAACCATATTGCTAAAAGGGTGTTTTTCACTTACGTTTCCTTGCTTGTTTGCCTTCAATGACTGTTTGTCATTCAGGCTGGATCACAGAGAGCCCCTTTCCCTGTTCAGTTCACATTAAGTCATTAAGCATAACTGTCTGTTTGAGACTAATCGGTATTTTTTTTAAACTGCCACAAATGCTCCCTGTGTCCTAGATCAGGAAGGTGTGGGTAGAGAAGAGCCTCAGTAAAGCGGCTGTGGCCCTTCCCACACAGGGAGGAAGCCCAAGACATGGTATGGGCTGAGCCTTCAGCACATAAGCCATGGAAACAACCAGACTCAATGGGGCAAAAAGCTTACACTTCCTTGAAGATTATTTATTTTCAGAAGCACAAAAGAGACAGGAAAGACTTCAAAGGAGCTTTGTCTTACAGTCCAATGTTTAATTACTGGCAATTAGAGTTGACAGAAGGCAGGACTTACAAATTACACTAAATGAAGTTAGGATGAACTGGATCCTACCACTGGCCCTAATCCAGCAGGGAGAGAGTCTAGGTTGGCCCAAAAGCCAGGGTGCATTTTTCCCTTGTATTTCCAAACAAAGGTATGGTTAGAACAGAGAATGGGGAGGACCAAATCCCATTTCCCATTCCCGTGACTCAGGGACAACAAAATTCCAGAATAAATGTGGTCTGCACCTACAAAGGTGCCAGGACTAGAAGAACTGGTTTTGCAAGGCTGAGATTCATTGTCAAAACTGGCTACCAAGGAGACTGGTCCCCTTTTCATTATAGCCTTCTGTCACAGTCCTTAAGGATTTTGTCAAACTCAAGCTAGCACAGAGACACAGGGATCTGGCTTGTGCTTCCCTGTCTAGGCTATGTCAAGAGTGTTGGTGTTCCCCATACACCAACTTTGCTTGCATTTTAAAGCATAAGTAGGAAAAACCTTCTTTGCTATGCCTGTAATAGAAAAATGACATTAACTCCAGTCAGTCATGTTATGAGGTCAGGTCAAACCCATAATTAAAGGTTGAATTGCACTACTGTAATTTGGAATTTTTCTACAGTATGTAGGCATATTGAGGATGGGTAGTCAAGACTAATTTAAATTGTATGTTATTTTAACATGCTTCTTTTGGAGTTTATGAGTTTACTTCTGTTGAGTAATCCAGGACAGAGGCAGCAGGGCAAAGGAGAGGAGGGAAAAGAAGAGGAGAGGGAGGGGAGGGGAGGAGTTGCTATTCTTTCCCTGCTGCCCCACTGAAATGAAAGCTGTTTTCCTTTCAGCACAAAGGCTGAAGTTACTCCATTGCTTGGGGACAAGAGGCTCCTTCTCTGTCCATTAATCCCCTTCCACATTTGCAGACCTGCAGCTGAAAAAGGGTGGCTGTATATCCATCAAGTCTAGATTTGGGGTAAAAGTGAAGTTAAATCCAAATGCTAAATTAAAGGTTTAAGTCTTGAATTTGTCACCAAAGAAACTCTGACAAGTGGATCTTCCACTGGATCTGAAGAAGAAAAGCTAGTCTTGTTGTTTACCTTCGCTGGGGTCAGGGCTAGGAAAGTGTATTTACAAGTTGAAGTTATCCACTCTCTGCAAGTTCTGATCCTGCTTTGACCTATTTTCAATGTGGAAAGATTATGGTTTCATTTTTATCTATCTGAAGACGCTCCTAGGAGATATAAAGCACCACTGCAGCACTTGCAGCTTGAGATAGTCATGGAAACAGGAGACTGGGAGAGGCAGTTGCAGCAGGCAAGAAATGTGCCAGGGTAACCAGTGACAGCTTTCATTTCTCTGTATGTCCTTGCTCTTTGTGTAATGGGTTCAGCTTCAGGAACAGATCCTGACTCTGGTTGGATCTTAATGCTTCAAGAATTGCATATTTATAAACAAAGGAAAAATATGAAAAATATACACCGAAATCTTTACTTCATGTAGTGAAAAAAGTGATGGAAACCTCTTTTACTGATGATAAAAGTGATCCCAAATAATCCTTTTTGTGTCCATTGTTGATATTTATGCAAATTAATGGTGCTTAAATATTAGACTAAGCGAAACAGTTCATTGCAAGATACATTGATAAAAAGTATGTGTCTATGGTACATCTATGTGCCTCAGTGAAAACTCTATCTCCTTTTTATACACACAATTTGCAAATATGTTTTTATACATACGTTATCCCACATGGCAAAGATCTGATTTCCAGTGATGAATTTCTCCCTAACTCTCACCTTTAGTTTTAAAACTTTATGTTTTAATTGTTTTCACAGTCAATATTACCTTAGCATTTAACATATTACTGAAGATGTTTCTTTCATTATTGCTTGCCTTGTAATGTTACATATTTACTTAAAAAGCATATATCCTTAAAGGTCTTAAAATTCCTTTTTATGAAAAATAGGATTTTTGAAAATGGTCTTTAGAATTTTGTACCTACGGTAAAGCTGAGCTAGATAAATTGTTGCTATACGTCCTGGAAATATGACTAATAAGAACAAAATACAAAGATGATCGGCACCTCAAAGTTTTTGTATAACCCCCAGAATGAATATGAATGTAGAGCATTTTCTAGCCCCATACGTAAAATGACTCAAAGGTCATGCTTCTATTTCTCTCCCAGCATAAGCTATTAATGACAATTTTCTTAGTAACCCAACATTGTGATTAATGAATTGCACCTTATTTTGTTCCCATTTTACATATTCTGTCTCATTCACATCTGAGGTTGGGAATGAAAAAGCACTTGGAAGATGCTAACTGCAGTGTTGGTATCAGGGTGGCTGGCAGTGTTCAGCAGCAGGGAGCAGTTCGGTAAGGTACAAATGGCTGCTGCCGGGGCTGCTGCATCCTCCTGGTTTGCACAGGGAGAGGTGTCCCGTGCAGGTCACTGCGTCTGCAAGTCTTAACCCTTCTAATCTGGATTCAGAAAGGTATTTGTGGTTGCACAATAGGTGTTTTGGGTGAAGCTCCAGTCCTACCATGATGACTTGCAGACCACCTGCTCCTGCGTGGGCTCCTCTCCATGGGCCACAGCCTCCACTGGGCCGCAGCCTCCTCCAGGCCACATCCAGCTGCTCCACCGGGGGCTCCTCCACGGGCTGCAGCGTGGAGATCTGCTCCGTGTGGGACCCATGGGCTGCAGGGGGACAGCCTGCTCCACCAGGGGCCTCTCCACAGCCCGCAGGGGAACTGCTGCTGCGTGCCTGGAGCACCTCCTGCCCTCCTGCTGCACTCACCTGGGGGGCTGCAGGGCTGCTTCTCACTCCTCTCTCCCAGCTGCTGTCACACAGCATTTTTTTTTCCCCCGTTTCTTAAATTTGCTCTCACAGAGGCAAAAACAACATCACTTATTTGGCTCTGTTCTGGGCAGAAGTGGGGCCCGTATCTAACATGGGGCAGCTTCTGGATTCTTCTCGCAGAAGCCACCCCTATGGCCCCTGCTACCAAAACCTTGCCATGTAAACCCACTACACCGTGACAGGGGATGCAATACTGGCTGCTGTGACACACTGTTGGTCTGCAAGTGTTTGCTTCCTGGGGACACAGCAGTAGTCCAGAAAAAGACAGGCTTGTGCATTTTTTCTCATGAGTTATGTGCGGATAGAAAGCTATGGAGGGTTTTATACTATATCTAGCACAAAACGTAAAGAGGTAGGTAGTCTAATACTGCATTTAAAGCTAGGGTGATATTTTCCAGGACCAAGAACTTAAAGTTTTTTTTTTTTTTTTTTTTTTTTTTTTTTGCCTTTTCAGTTTACTCTGAAACTTCTGAAAAGCTGCAAATATTGGCTGATATTAGATGATATTTCTTGAATACATATTAGGGATATTTCTATGCAGTTTGTTCATGAAGGGAGCTCATACCCTCTTCAGCTATGGAGAAAGAATGACGGTGAGTTTTTCAAACTACCTGTCCATTGTTTCTGAACTATTAATCTCCCTCTGTGTCTGGGCCAATTCTTTTGCCATGGCTGCAGATATAAATCTCTGGTGTCATTGGAGCTAGGCTGGTGTATAAAAGTAGCAAGAAGGGAGAGGAAATAAAGCCTGGTCACTGGAGCTGAAACTGAGTCTCTTTCTTTCCCCTTATTCTATATTTGCAATCACAATTTTTAAATTCAGTGCAACAGACCACATTACAGAAGGGTCATGAAAAGATATTTTATGATCTCGAAATGATAAGTAACGAAATAGAGAAAATTACTCCTAGAAAAGAGACTGTCAAGCTGGAACAAGCAATTCTTGGTTCCCTTTCCAGTAGTCATTTCATGACTTGGACATCAATTTATAAAATTCATAGCTGCATTTTAGCACAGATGACAAGACCGTTCTAAAATTTTTTAGAGCATATAGGGAACTCTATAAGCAGAAGTACTTTTCCAGCATAAAAGGAAGGGACCTTGCACCTTGTAAGATTTGTGTCTGCGTGTAGGCAGTTGCTATGCTGCCTTCCCCTCCATGGAGCAGAGCCAGTGTTGGTGATGCAGGGAGGCCTTGTGGAAAGCACGACAGAGGCAGAAGGCCACGTACTCCCCGTGACTCATCTTATCTTCTTGCTCATAGTGTCCTCGCGCCACAGTCACACTCTTTAATTTTTCATTATTCATAGCAAGAGCCCTCCGAGATTATGGAGAGAAATACAAAGAAGTAGGTTTTGATCAAAAAAATCAGATAAACTTAAAGAGATTAGGAATAATAGCAGTCTATTAATAAAGGAGAAAGAGAACCGTTATTTTACAGATTAATTCCAGGTCTCTCTGAGAGGATAAATGTTCCCCACTGTACATCTTCATTGCTCAAGCCATAAAATTAGGATAATTTCATAATACTTAGGCTAATAAATATTAGTGTTTCTCTCAGAAAACAGCAAGTAATACTGTCGAAATAATAAAGGTGCTTAAAAAGTCACGTAAACCAAGTGACCTGTGCTTAACTTCAGCATTTTGTCTCTGGAGATTTTGTCAAAGAGAGTCTTATTTCCTTTATTATCATTTTGCCTGCTTAGATAGCTTCATAGGTATCTTATAATTCCCACTTGATCACACAGGATTACCTAGTGTCAAGGTGCATCCAGAAAGCCTTGCTGACAATCCAGCACTGGGGCCTTATGTACAGTGCATGTCCCAGAGCTCGTCCAGCAGCTTCTGGAGAGGGGTGTGCTCAGTGCTATGTGGTGGGTTTGGTTAGGGAGGTGGTACTGGAGAGTATAGGACATCCCGGGGCAAATATCCTGGGGCGTCCTGGGGCAGGTCACGGGTTGAGGAGTGCCAAAAATGTATCAATTTATCTACTCATTAAGTATGAAAGAGGATATGTACAGACCTGAGTAAAATGTGCAAAAAGTATTGTATTCAGTAACAGATGGACACTTGAAAGATTTATAAAGCCTCCCCCAGCCTTGAGTAGAGAATCTGAAATACAGATTATTCAGTTTGGATGATAAGAAGTTCATAGTACCAGCAGGTTATAGCTTCAGTTTTGAGGAAGCAGATTATGTTCTTCTTGCCCATACTGAGAAATAATACTCAGTGGTAGCTAACCTCACATGTCAGATTCCTTGTGATGTTCCTCTTGATTTCCCTTGGCTTCTTTGAATCTTCCCTCTCCTGTTTTTATTATGATTCCTCTCTGCTTTCCAGGGCATTATGTTATCTTCCCTCTGGCTCTTATGTAGGGGTCCCTCTATACTTTCTGTCTGCATCATACTCTCCAGAAGGGTTCCTGCGGATGAAGAATTGTCTTGGTTGTGTGGATGGACAGAAAGGTTTGTGTACTTTAGATGCTAGGGCATGTGACCTAGAAATTTAATCCTCTGTCCTAGATCTGGCCTGTCTCCCTGTCATCTCTTGGGAACATTCCACTGCCATTCCAAGCTCAATATTTTAAAAACAAATTTTTTAGTTCTCTTCCTAACTCCTCTCCATTGCCACTTTCTAACTTTCTTCGGATGATCTCATTATCCTGCATGTCACTTAGCCTTGTTACCTGGCTGTTGCCTGAATTCTCTCTCAGCTCTCACATCAAGACTATGCAAGACTTCTCCCCACAACATGTCAGAGAGACAGCCTTTTTTATCCATCCACGCAACTGAAATTCTTGTCTAGGGTCTAAGATGTCACTTCACATCTCTAGCAAAGGCGGCCTTTCTACCTCTCAACCATCCAGAATGCTGCTGTACATCTGATTTGCCCAACCTACCACCTTAACTCTAGTGCTCTTGTCTTTATAAGTCCATGTTAACCCTCTAGTGTATTCTTTTTTCCACCCTTTTTTCAAGGTTTCTTCTTGTGATCTATCACTTTCCAACATCTAAAAGTCAACTTCTGATTGGCCCCACTACCACTCTCCGTCACCTGTCTTTTACCTTTTCAAACAAATATTTTTATTTTTATATTCTTTTTCCTTTCCCCGTTCTGGTCTTTGGAAAAGGCTGCCCCATAAAGGTCCTTTTTATTCCCCTTCAGAGCCTACCTCAACATTCTCCTTGGCTGCAACATCTATAAAAACTGACAATGAATACAATACACTTCTACCATTCTTGTACCACTGCCTGTGTTGATTGTCTCCTGAAGTCCTTCCGCTTCTCCAGCTAACTGCATTCATTTCCTCTCACATCTTAAATTGTAGATCCAACAGGTCAGAAATTATGGGTTTATTCTGTGTTTGTACAGCACTGCGATGTATGCTCAAAAAGTAATTGACCCTTGTGTCAGCATCTTATCAAGGCAATTTTAAAAAGGGCACTTTCAGTCCATCCCTTATCACCAGGATTTTTGCTAAAATTAATAGCTGAGCTAGACAACTGCTAAAGCAAGAACTGAAAATGGAGTTGGATTTCTACAATGCAGGCTCAGACAGCACTGAGGAACAACAGACATGTCATTCAATTAATTTTCCTACTGGAAGCAAGCTAGGTATACCTAGGCCAGCACTAGAAGATAATTCTCCAATCAACATTAAAAACTCCCTACAATGCCACTTACCTCAAGGAGGAGATTCCACAATACAGCTCTGAACTATCATCGCTTTCGTTTCTATTAATATCAGCTCTGAACATCTCTTTCTGCAGATTAAGCCAGCAGCAACTTTTCCTGTCTTCTTCAATTGGCAAAACAATCCCTTTGATTGTGGTTTTTGTAAAAAATCTTTTAATATATTTTTAAATGGTCTTTGTTCTCACAAAAGATCATATAGATTGCATTCTACAATTCCCTAATCTTTCTTGTTTCTTTCTTCTGGACTGTTTTTCTCTTTCACTAAATTTGTTGTCCAGGGAAGAATGCAGCAGTCTACCAGTGACCTAACCAGTACCAAGTAAATGAGAATAACATCTTCCTGTAATGACTTATATTAATACATCTGTGAATGTCATCAGCCTTTTTTAAGGCAGGATCATATTGCTAATTCATATTCAGCTCATGGTATACAATGCCCCCAGGGCCTCTTCTCGCAGAGCTGCTGCTTCACCAGTTATTCCTCGTTTTGTATTTGTGCATTTGATTTCTCCTTGCTAAGTGTATCACTTTGCACTTGTCTTTATTGAATTTCATCTTATCGATTTCAGTTCCTTCAATTTATCAAGACCATTTTGAATTCTTATCCCGTCCTTCAAGGTGCTTACAACCCCTTCCATCTTGGTACCAAGCTCAGATTTTATAAGCATACAGCCTGTCCTATCGTGCAAGATGCAATTGACAGCATTTCATAGAATCATATTCAGAACGGACCCCACTAGAAGTCACAGAATCACAGAATGGCCGAGGTTGGAAGGGACCTCTGAAGATCAGCTGGTCCAACTCCCCTGCCGAGCAGGATCACCTAAAGCACGTTGCACAGGATGGCATCCAGGCAGGTTTTGAATATCTCCAGAGAAGGTGACTCCACAACCTCTCTGGGCAACCTGTCCCAGTGCTCTGTCACCCTCACAGTAAAGAAGTGCTCCGTCATATTGAGCTGGAACCACCTGTGCTTCAGTTTGTGCCCGTTGCGTCTCGTCCTGTCACTGGGCACAACTGAAGAGTCCGGCTCCATCCTCTTGACACTCTCCCCTCAGATATTTATACACATTGATGAGGTATCTCCTCAGCCTTCTCTTTTCCAAGCTAAAAAGGCCCAGTTCTCTCAGCCTGTCCTCATACGACAGCTGCTCCGGTCCTCTAGTCATCTTAGTAGCCCTCCTCTGGACTTGCTCCGGTATTTCCATATCCCTCTGGTCCCTCTGGTACTGGGGAGCCCAGAAGTGGACACAGTTCTCCAGGTGTAACCTCACCAGGGCTGAGTAGAGGGGGAGGATCACCTCCCTTGACCTGCTTGCAACACTTCTGAGTGCAGCCCAGGATACCGTTGGCCTTCTTGGCCACCAGGCCACATTGCTGACTTATGGTCAGCCTGCTGTCCACCAGGCCTCCCAGGTCTCTCTCTGCAGAGCTGCTCTCCAGCAGGTCAGAACCCAGCCCGTACTGGTGCTTGGGGTTATTCCTCCCTAGGTGCAGGACCCTGCACTTGCTCTTGTTGAACTTTATGAGGTTCCTCTTGGCCCAACCCTCCAGCCTGTCAAGGTCCCTCTGAATGGCAGCACGGCCCTCTGAGGTATCAGCCACTCTTCCCAGCACACGTGCTGAGGGTGCACTTGGTTCCATTGTCCAGGTCATTGATGAACAAGTTGAAAAACACTGGACCCAGTACTGGCCCATGGGGGACACCGGTATCTACAGGCCTCCAGCTAGATTCCACACCAGCAAGCACAACCCTCTGAGCTGTGCTACCCAGCCAATTGCCAATGAACCTCACCATCCACTCATCTAGGCTGCACTTCCTGAGCTTGTCTGTGAATGCCCTCCTATACTGACAGAGAAACATCTATAACTACTCTTTCAGGAATGTTTTTCAACTAGTCTTGCATGCATTTTAAAATACTATTATCTAGACCATGTTTAGGAAGACCTAAACTATCTTGACCATGTTTAGGGAAGAAAGTTAAACCAGTCTGAAATTGTTTGTCCTCATGAAAATCCCCTGACTCTTTCCTGCCATCTTATTCTTCTCTAAAAAGAGAAATGGACAGCTTAAGAGTTCATTCAGAAACTTGTGTGAATGCTTTGGGTGTAGCATTGGTGTGAGGGCCAGTCCTTGACAGGCAGCACTGTGTTACATGGACCACCAGTGAGGCAGCAGTCTGGGAGGCTGCAGCATTGCTGATCCCATGTTGCAGGAACGCTGTTCTCAGAAGCCATTCAGAGACATGGCACATGACCAGAAATACCTGTTTTAGCACAGCAATCCAAGGAAAATGAGACTCACCTTCACAGCACGAGAAAAGCTACCAAAAAAAACCCTCACCCAAAAAACAAAAACAAAAACCCCTACCTGTTTAAAGATGCATTCCAAGAGTGACGTTATGGCCACACTGCACTGGATTGATGCTTTGGGTGTTGTGACACAGGTGTACCCACTGTGTCACAGTCCCGTCCTTGATGCAGAGCTGCTTTCTTAACTACTGTTTGTGACTTGGTTTACTTTTTCCACAGGTATCAGACTGGTTGCTTTATCTAATAATGTGCAGGACAGGATAGAGTCAGGGCTTCCCTTATCCATCATTCCTTTCTAGACTTTCTATTGAGAGCAGCCCTGAGGAGAAGGACTTGGGGGGTGTCGGTTGATGAGAAGCTTGACATGAGCCAGTAATATGTGCTTACAGCCCAGAAAGCCACACGTATCCTGGGCTGCATCAAGAGAAGTGTGGCCAGCAGTACGAGGAAGGTGATTCTCCTCCTCTGCTCTGCTCTTGTGAGACCCCACCTGAAGCACTGCGTTCACCTCTGGGGCCCCCAGCACAAGAAAAACATGGACTTGATAGACTGTGTCCAGTGAAGGACCATGAGGATAGTCAGAGGGCTGTGTCACCTGGAGACAAGCTGAGAGAGCTGGGGTTGTTCAGCCTGGAGAATAGAAGGCTCTGGAGAGACCTCATAGCAGCCTTCCAGTGCCTGGGGGGGCTGACAGGAAAGCTGGGGAGGGACACTTAGTCAGGGATTGTAGGGATAGGACAAGGAGTAATGGCTTTAAATGAAAAAAATTAAAATTTAGATTAGAAATTAGGAAGAAATTCTTCACTCATAGGGTGGTGAGGCCCTGGCACAGGTTGTCCAGAGAAGCTGTGGATGCCCCATCCCTGGAGGTGTTCAAGGCAAGGCTGGATGGGGTTTTGAGCAACCTGGTCTGGTAGGAGTTGTCCCTGCCCAGGTTAGGGGGGTTGGAATTAGAAGATCTTTAAGATCCCTTCCAACCCAAACCATTCTATGATTCTATGATTTCTTCTCCCATGTACCTGATATGGGTGATGCACCTGATACATATGCCTGACCCTTATAAGCTGTATAGCCTACAGAGGGAACCCAGCCTACAATGCCATAGACCAGAACACAAAGGAAAATGTGGCTAATGTATTTTTGATGTTGCATATATCCACAAAGGCTCTAGCTCTCAGCAGTGAAAAGTTCAATAGCACTGGAATAGCTTTTGAGCAAGGGCTGAAAAGCTCTGATTACCTTCTAGAAGGTTAAAAAAAAAAAAGCTGTAACATATAATCAGAAGGAAAATGTAAATAAATGGCAATATCCATTTGCATGTGATGCAAAATTTCAGAAAAATAATATCCCAGTTGAACTGAGATGAATTAGAAAGAAGAAAAGGTCAAGAAACAGTTTGAAGCTGCACCTTGTTGCAGCCTGTTGGGAAGAGTGAAGGGGTAATTAAACAGTCAGGCAGATAGGCTGACCAGAATATTAAAAATTTAAAGAAGTAGTGAAATTAATGCATTTCTGAGATTTAATGCATAATCCAGCTTTGTGGGATGTATGAAAAAAAAACCAAACAACAAAATAACAAAACAAAACAAACAAACAAAAAAACACCCGTCCAGCTTTGTTGTTAGATGTAAAACAGAAATAATCTAGATATTAAACCAAGATAACTTTAAGTCATAAATAAATATTTTTCAATTTAAACCAAGCACTTCTGAAAACATATAGTCACTTTATAATACACGTTTTTAAAGGGAGTGGAGAGTTAGGCAAAGATAAGTAGCAAGAAACTCCTTCTAGACCTTGTCCTTGTGGACCCAGGAGTTGGACTTGATGATCCTTGTGGGTCCCTTCCAACTCAGGATATTCTCTGATTCTGCGATTCTGTGACATTTCACACAGCCACAGAAATGGCCACAAGAAAGCTCTCAGGCAGATTCACAGAAAATAGACCTGTCAGGGCTACAGGAGGTCATCCAGAGCATCCCCTGCCTCGAGGCAGAATCTTCTACCAAAGCCCAGTTTGAGAGATGTCAGCCTAACACCTTCTCAAGCCCCTCGCCTCATTGTGGGGTCTCTTTGGGTTCCCCCAGCAATTGACTGCTACCCTTCACTGACTCTAATGTTGTAGAGGTTTTCCTAATGAATAGCCAAAACTTTCCTGTCTGTAGTTTTCTACTACTTTCAGTCACAGTCACAACAGACATTAAGAGCAATTTGGGCTAGATACAGCTGCCAGCCCCTACAGTAGCTGTCAGTGTTGTGCCTTTCACAGGCATGCTGTCAGAAGGAGTGCTGAACATGGGGTAGGTATAAAACCTATCATCACAGGGACACAAAACTCGGTAGATCAGTGATAAATGCTACAGTTGCTCCTATTCTGGATCACCCCAGTCTCAAATGCTGAAGCTAATTTGATGACATGGGAACAAAAACTCCTTTATTCTGGTCAAAGTAAGAGACACTATACTACTTGGGTAGTCTGAGGTTTTTTTGTTTGTTTGTTTGTTTTTTTTAAGTGGGACATTTGCCCTGGTGAAATCTCATTTTGCTCTGTCTTATCATTGATCCTTCCTTTTGTTATTTCACCATGGCAACATTTTATCCCCATTACTGAGCATACAATTAAGATTTTAGATTTCTAATTTCAGACTGCAGATATACTGATGGATATGAAGCACCCATGCCTGAGATGTAGTATGTGTGTTACATAGGCAGATCCTCTGCATCGGAACAGTATATTTGCTTCCTAGGTGATTACACTGCCATGACAATATTTTCCTCAAACACTGAGAAAGCCAGAAGAGAAGTGGAGGGCAGCGAAGCAAGGAAGAGCATGGGAGTAGCAGCAGAAAGGCATATGGGGTGGGAGGTGGGGTAGGGTTAAGTCAGAAAGGAGAAAGGCAAGTAAAGACAGGGAGAGTGGTAGAGGGTCCAGAGAGAGCAGGGCAGAGATGGAGCAAGGCAAAAAAGTGGGACACAAGATGGAATCTACTGGGAACACATCAGGGTGGAAAGAAAATGGTGAGGGCAAGGTAAGAACGGTCTCTTTGAGTGATGGAAAAAAGGTGGCTTGAGAGAAGGAGTGAGACTGGGAGACTGGGCAGAGAAGAGGGTGGAGGGAACAGGCAGTTTGGAGGGAAGGAGGCTGTCAGGTAAGGGAACAGAGCAGGGAGGTAAAGAGTGAGAGTTTTCTCCTCCCAGCTATAAGCAGAAATTAAATGCTACCAACATCTGAGTAGCCAGTATCTGCCTAGGCATCTGACTTTTCAACCTGAGATAATTGGATATGATGGTGGCAGGCTTCCTTAAATATCACAACACTTATGAAATATAACTCTTTGCAATTTAAAAATCAGCCACATGTCTTGAGGGACGAGCATTATCCTGGAAGTTTGCAAGATATGATGTTGGCAATAAGAATGTTGGCAGAGAAAGTATTTCCACCCTGCTTGAATTCTCCCTTAAAAAAAAAAAAAGGAAAATGTAATAAAATGTACTAAAATGCATGAAACCTAATCACATAGCTACTTATTTGTATTCAGCAACCAAATCCTTCTGTGAGAGCTGTTATTAAGTGCACAGAATCCCATAATGCTCTTTAAATATCATGTGCAGAAGAAGCAGCAAAGCACAGAGGAAGTGAAATTGCTGTCTCATGGCTCTCCGTCTTTTTATCAACCCACTGCCTGGTGCAGATTGCAGTGGTGGTGTTTGAATTTTGCCTGTGGATCCTAAGCAGCAGGAGGTTGCCTTCTTGCTGTCCTCACTGTTCATGGGGGAAGACAAGCAGACAACATAGGCAGCTCCAGGGGAAGTCTGGCTTGTCAACAGTGTGGTCACTTTCAGGCTACACTTTGGAAAGCAGTTTATTAGTAATTCAGTCACACCATAGCAGGATCACTGAGGGACAAGGAAGACTGTAGGCAGAAAAGATGAAAGGAAAATGAAAAAAAATAGAAAAAAAAGACAAACACAAAGGGTGTTGGTTGTTGGTTGGTTGGTTTAGTTTGGTTATTTTTTTTGTTTGTTTGCTTGTTTTTATCCCATACAAAAGCTCAGGTTTCTTTAGTCCAGAAAAGAAAGAAATACAGAAACCATGGGGTAAAGTGTGTCCATGAAAGCCTGAGTTCTAAATTAGGCAGGATTTCACTGAGGTTCACTCTGCATATTTTGCTATAGCAGTCTATTTTACCATGAATCATTCTGATGCCATGACATTGCCATGATACATCCCAATACTTCATTTTTCATAGCTTTATGGCCATACCTCGGACAGCAAGGATTTTCCTGGGGTTATGCTGAGGCTGTCTCTGCACTGGGGGCGATGAGCCAGCTATGGTCCAGCCATGACTTGGACCCAAGCATCTGCATGGTGCTTAGGAGGACAGTGGGGCTGGCAAGGTCACGGTTGCCTCTGCCCCTTTTCTCTTGGCTTCTCTGATCTGGAGTTGAAAAACCACAACTGATGTGCTCTCCCTGCAGAGACCCCTGGGGCATGCAGGAGACAGATCCCCATCCTGAAGGTGTTGGTGGGCCCCTGCTCCCCCAGGGTGCCCAGTGCACAGGTTTCTAAGTCACCAGAACCTCTGAGCAGTGGAGCTGAAGGTAGAGAGAAATGTGCAGGGCCAGGACAGGGGATGTTCCCCATCCTACAAAGGCTGGCTGTGCCTTAAGAAGTGTGTGGGTGGGGGGCTTTGCCAGCTGTCCCTCTTGTGTCTGCTTTGTGGGAGGGAAGGATCGAGGGCAGCCAGCAACCCTGGGATAATCCCCAGTGCAGCTTGAGGGGGCTGGGACATGGCTCCTCATGTGTGCTGTGGGTAAGAAGCTGACAGCTGTCTACTTTGATAAAGCTGAATTTCATAAAGGAGCCATCTTTCTGCAGGTTACTGCTTTGTATATGAAAGTGTCAACAGCAGCTAAGAATGCTTTGCCTTCCAGACATAAGAAATACTAGGGCTTCCACGTTTACATGCTTTTAAAAAAATGGATTTTGATGCATAAAAGAAAGCTACAATCCATGAAAATTACTGCCCTGAATTTTGTGTCCCCATATCCTATTAAACTTAGAGATACACAAGAGCTTCTCTTGGGGAGGGTGGGAAAAACCCAAACAAACTCAGACTGCCTAGATGTGAATTGCATTTTCTTTCTTCTTTTTGACTTTGAGAAAGCCTGCTTGTCACTGGGAAGAGGAATAGTTTATCTTCAGCTGTCCTATTTATGTTACAAGAGTGTGACCAAGAAATCAATGCACTTAGCAGAAGAGAAAGGTACCACATTGTAACTAGGTCATAAGCACACTATCTCTCTTTTGCCTTGAAGCCCTGCTCTTCTCTTTTCTATTTTGTTTTTTCAGAACCAAAATGCATTGCTCTTTGAAAAACTCCATCCCAAACTTCTCGCTGATGCGTACTTTTCATTTTCATTTTCATTTTCATTTTCATTTTCATTTTCATTTTCATTTTCATTATTTTCATTTTCATTTTCATTTTCATTTTCATTTTCATTTTCAATTTCAATTTTCATTTTCATTTTTGTTTGTGAGCACTGGTGCATTGGCTATTACAGGTCGTATGTAAAGTCCACCAGAAAATGAGAGAAATAGTGAGTATTAAGGCAGTGTCTTGCATGCCTCCTCTTATAAATAATCCAAATAAAATATAATTCCCATGATTCTTGTTGAACATGTAGGCAAGGATCAAATAACCCTTACTCTGGTAATCATAATCCTTATTGATACTTATATATAAATGTGCTTGTTGTTTTAAAGGGCTGTATACGCATTCAAGTGGTGCAATCTAAGGCATTGTTGATGAGGAGAAAGACAACTTGATCGGCAACAGAGCAAGACACCTAGCAATGCCCCCAAATTCTCCCTCTCCCAAGAGCTTTCACAGCTCCAGCACAAGGCAGTAGATGGGTTTCAGTTCAGGCCCTGTCATACTGTTCCCCCCAAACCACCCCCATGATCATTCGCGCTTGTGTAAGTGCACTGCGGGACATAATGCAAGGTCCAAGGAAACCCTCAGTGGACAGTGAGGTAGGCAAACAAAAATATTCAGTCATTCCATGTGTTTTGATTCTTCCAGTCATTTCAAGCAAAGGTAGTGGTAAATAGTGTGATAATTAAATTCCCGGAAGGTAGTAAGTCAAAAACTGCTGCAAAGGAATGCCATGGCATCAAAATGCCGCAGCAGTGAGATCAGAGATTAGATGTTACTTCCAGAATGTAAAAAAGTGAAATTCATTTTTGCAACAAGAATTCTAATATGTCTGAACAAAACTAATCACAAACAAGGATATTCAGTGCAAGGAGAGACCCATGTTTTGCAGCAGTAATAACAAAGGAGAATTTAAAGTTAATGGGCAGCTAATCAGATACAAATTTCTACTGTAAGACATCAGCAAGAAGGCTGCAGCTGAATTTAAAAATCCTTGCTTCTTTGCCCACATAAAGTCTTACAAATTCCAACAGTAATTACAACTTTTCATGGGCACATGGCTTCGGTGGTGGGCACAGCGCTTTGCATGAAGGGGTAAATCACATTGCTTACAGAAGATGTTTCAGTTCTTAATGGCCACAAATTGATTGCTGCCAAAGGCAGGGTTTATGGGGGGGACAATTTGGATGATAAAGTCACTATTTCCTAGCAAAAGGTCCAATACAGGAGTATCTGAGCACACGAGTATCTGAGAAGTCAGCAGGTGTGTAGGGAGGCCTGTTAGGGCTGGAGGACATGGAGGGGATGGGTGGGGGCAGGGCATGAAAGGCAGGAGAAGGGGGAAAGACATGGTCCTTCTGACTGTTAGTCCTGGTGATAAGCTGTTAGGCTGTGACTTTTTTGGTTTATTCTAAAGAACGAAGAACTTCCTTTACCCAAACTGAAAGCTCAAAAGGAAAAGGGCTTCTTTCTCCTGCTGAATGCATGTACAACAGCTTTGATGGAGAATGTATTTCTTCGTACAAGTTCCCAGGCATGGAAAGAGGCAAACTCATGTACATGCACTCTTTTAGTCATTGCTCATTGCTACAGTTTATGATCAAGCGCACACAAGCTGTTCTTATTTTCACAATGGAGGCCATCAATGAGTCCTGTAGTTCAGTGAGGGAAACTATATTTCCCTTTATGTGGCAAAGCTCTGAGGTATTTTGATGCATGCTTATCTTGAAACCCTTTCTTTCTTTCCTTCATACAGAAGTATTTATTGCTGCAAAATTAATCATACTTGACAGGACTTTCTATAAACCCATACAAAATATTTTTTTTCTCCTTGTTTATGTCTTTAATGGAAAAATTCCACTGAAAGCAATTAAGTGAATTTTGTGGCTAAAAGTAATGGAGAAAGTAAATTCTGGCTTGGTCTAATTTAACAGCACTACAATTATAAATGTTTAAATAAGGATCGTTTTGAAAGAACTGTTTTGTCTACAGTAGCATTCATGCTGTCCTTGCACTACAGTGTTTTTTATGGTACAAGTGCTGTTCCTACCTCAACTGTTGAGCAACTGCGTGCCAGATCACACAGCCTCTCCTCAGCTGGCAGTGCCTCTGTCAGGTCAATAAAACTACACAGGGGGAGGCAGGTAAAATTCCTGCTTGCCTGCCTTTGGCCCTGTACTTTCAATGTCCATTTATTCATTTACTGCAAGTCAGTTATGGCTGGGCTTATTGGAACAGGGATTTCTACCATGGGGACCCATAGCAAGAGGCTACTTTATACCTAAAATCAGAATAAAAAGAGAATGAAGTTTAATATATATATATTTTATAAAATTGCATAATTGAATTGGGCTATGTCTTTAAGCTTTTCCCAAGAAGTCTGTGAACTAGAAACCTGCTTTAAAAAGTGAGAGTCCTGCAGACTAGGGGCCTCTTGGAGCAGTGGCTTCAAAGAAACACTGACCTTGGAAGAACCATGTCACACATTACCTAAAGGACTACCCAATTCAGCTCATGTTTGATTACGTTCATGAAATTTTCTTGGTGCATATTTTCCTTTGACTGGGCAAAATGAGACTTCTGGTTAACTAAAGCTTTTATTTTTGTTGTCTGTCTTAAAGCCCAGGTGATGAATGCCCTTCAAAGGTGAGTGCTTCTAATTCACAGGCTCACTTTCATCATCTTCAAGGGCTTTCAGCTGTCCTTTCTCATTGCAAACCAAGCAGGTGAAGATGGAGGTGCTGGGGCAGGAGGAAAGGTAAAGCTTAATCTTGCACATATGTAAGCTAGAAATAACATTTTTAAAAATCAAAACAGATGCATACCTTTTGAAACTACAGTTAAAGTGGATAAAGGACTTTTTACAAATTATATACAGTATTTTGATGGCTGCTGCAGATGGAAGCTGAAAGAGAAAAGAAAATTATGTTTGATAATAGAAAAAAAAATCTATATTCCATGCAAAGAAGGTGTCTGAAGGAAGCAGGGGGCATCACACTGATAACAACAAAGCAGAGTTAAGAAGACCTGCCTATAAGGATCAAAGAAAAGATCCCATTCCTAAGTAGGTATCCTAGCGCTATCAGAATCTAACCTTTGCTTCCCACAGATTTTGTATGAAAACATGCCTGATACATCTGACCCTTTTGGATTTTAAATTGGAAAACTGCCGTGAGTCAGGGTTATTCTATCTAATTTTCAGGTTCCCCTGCTGGAGAATGTATAGAGGGTTTGTGAACTCCACTCTCACCTGTGTCTGAGCAGGGTGAGCATGTGGTGCAGAGCTGCTGGCACCAGTCTGAAGCAGCCCTGGTCCCTTCTACATCAGATTCTTTGAACTGCCTAGGAAGGGAGGTAGGAGACCAGATTATGTCTGACTGATATTAAACTACAGATGCTGAAGGAAAGGAAGTTTCTGAGATCATACTTAGTGGATGCGCATGCATGCACACTCCCATGTGTACCTTTCTCTTCTGCAGCTTGGCTTCATACAAATCTGACATCACAAAGTAGAAGCTCCCAGAACTTATTAATGAGCATAAAACAGAGAAGGAAGTGTCCCTTCTGAAGGAAAAATTGCAGTTCCTCACATACTCACATCTCACGCCTTACCTACCGAAGAATCTGCACAGGAAGAAAACTGTAGCAGTGCTGCAATAAAGGACGGAACCCTTGGAACCTCTAGACCCTTTTGGACACTAGAGAAGTTACTCCAGCTGTATGGCAGTCAGAAATGTCTCTTGTGGCTCCACCGTTAAATGCAGAACAACCTGCTTTCCTCTGCAAAATAGGAAATGGTCCAGAACAGAAAAAAAGTCTGTGAATGTTTCAGTTCTTTTGCTCTCCTCCAACATCCTTTATGGCACAGCAGCAGCTCAGCAGCATCTCCATGGAGGACTGTCATGGCACGACAACCTTCCACTATGAGAACAGTAAGTCATACTTGTACACTGGCCAAATATGGTGAGATTTGTTCTCTCCAGAGATTTCACTTATGCTGTCTAATATGTTAAATAATTGCCCCAAACCTACTGAAATTACAGCTTGTTTCTGCATAGTTTTTATTTTTTTGGACAGTGAATTTGTACACATCCTCTCCTCCATGCTTTCAGGTGCCTTTACTTTAACACCTCCAAACTCTGAAAAGTTAGACCAGTGTTTCCATAGCAACTTTAACTCTAATCCTTATTTGCATTACAATAAAATTATTCATTCAATGTTCACTAGGCCCTACAGTCTAAGCTCAACATGAAGACCCTTTGGTCTGTTGAAGTCCCAGTCCTTTGCCCAGATCTCCAGACACAGTTAGGGATATTGCACATATATATACTTCACAGAATCACAGAATCATCTAGGTTGGAAGAGACCTCCAAGATCACCTAGTCCAACCTCTGACCTAACACTAACAAGTCCTCCACTAAACCATATCACTAAGCTCTACATCTAAATGTCTTTTAAAGACCTCCAGGGATGGTGACACATCCACTTCCCTGGGCAGCCCATTCCAATGCCTAACAACCCTTTCAGTAAAGAAGTTTTTCCTAATATCCAACCTAAACCTCCCCTGGCGCAACTTTAGCCCATTCCCCCTCATCCTATCACCAGGCACATAGGAGAATAGACCAACCCCCACCTCGCTACAGCCTCCTTTAAGGTACCTGTAGAGTGTGATAAGGTCGCCCCTGAGCCTCCTCTTCTCCAAGTTGAACAACCCCAGTTCCCTCAGCTGCTCCTCGTAAGACTTGTTCTCCAGACCCCTCACCAGCTTCGTCGCCCTTCTCTGGACTCTCTTGAGCACCTCCATGTCCTTCTTGTAGCGAGGTGCCCAAAACTGAACACAGTACTCGAGGTGCGGCCTCACCAGAGCCGAGTACAGGGGCACAATCACTTCCCTAGTCCTGCTGGCCACACTGTTTCTTATGCAAGCCAGGATTCTGTAGGCCTTCATGGCCACCTGAGCACACTGCTGGCTCGTATTCAGCCAACTATCAACCAATACTCCCAGGTCCTTCTCTGCCAGGTGGCTTTCTAACCACTCATCTCCCAGCCTGTAGCACTGCTTGGGGTTGTTGTGCCCCAGGTGCAGGACCTGGCACTTGGCCTTGTTGAACTTCATACAGTTGGCCTCAGCCCATTGGTCCAGCCTATCCAGATCCTCCTGCAGAGCCTTTCTACCCTCGAGCAGATCAACACATGCACCTAACTTGGTGTCGTCTGCAAACTTACTGAGGGTGCACTTGATCCCCTCATCCAGATCATCGATAAAGATATTAAAGAAAACTGGCCCCAGTACTGAGCCCTGGGGGACTCCACTAGTGCCTGGCCTGCAACTGGATTTAACTCCATTCACCACGACTCTTTGAGCCCGGCTACCCAGCCAGTTTCTAACCCAACAAAGTGTATGCCAGTCCAAGCCAAGAGCAGCCAGTTTCTCGAGGAGAATGCTGTGGGAAATGGTGTCAAAAGCCTTACTGAAGTCAAGGTAGACCACATCCACAGCCTTCCCCTCATCCACCCAGAGTGTCACTTTGTCATAGAAGGAGATCAGGTTCGTCAAGCAGCACCTGCCTTTCATAAACCCATGGTGACTGGGCCTGATCGCCTGGTTGCCCTGCAAGTGCCACGTGATGACACTCAAGACAATCTGCTCCATGAGCTTCCCTGGCACTGAGGTCAAACTAACAGGCCTATAGTTGCCCGGGTCTACCCTCCAGCCCTTCTTGTAGATGGGCGTCACATTTGCTAGCCGTCAGTCGACTGGGACCTCCCCTGATAGCCAGGACTGCTGATAAATGATGGAAAGCAGCTTGGCCAGCTCCTCTGCCAGTTCTGTCAGTACCCTCGGGTGGATCCCATCCGGCCCCATTGACTTGTGTACATCTAAGTGCTGTAGCAGGTCGCCAACCATTTCCTCATGGATTGTGAGGGCCACATCCTACTCCCCATCCCCTTCCACCAGCTCAGGGTACTGGGTATCTAGAGAACAACTGGCCTTGCCGCTAAAGACTGAGGCTAAGAAGGCATTAAGCACCTCAACCTTTTCCTCGTCTCTCATCACTAAGTTTCCCCCCGCATCCAGTAAAGGATGGAGATTCTCTTGTATTGTATTTCCAAGGGACAAAAATTACTGGCTGAGTCAGGAATGAAATTGTTTCAATGTTCAAATAATTACAGCAAAAAGGTATGTTTTGTAGAGTTAGTTCTGCTTTTTAACCATTGAGGAGGAAAAGGAATTTGTTTAAAGCTGTAATTGCTGAGGAAGTCTCTGGAAAGAAAACAGATATTTCTATCAGATAATTGGTTTTGTTGGTACACTGCAGTCCTTGGAAGTTTATTGGAGCTAGTAACTGTCTAATTTAGTCAATTGTCTCATACAACAGCATGTATTAGTTTGAGAGTTTAAGATAATTTTTTTAAATTTTTTTTACTAACCACACTGTCTTCTCAATTGACTACATATCCATCCAACACATCCAGAAATATCTCCATTTTAAAAGTATGAACTAGCTGAGCTGAAAAATATGTGTTTTCAGAGACAGTCTCTAAGCGTATAGTCAGACACTTCCAGAGAGATCTCCTTTTCAAAACATTTAGTGGCATTTTAGCTACCAAGCTGATGCTATTTGCTTCATTTGAGCTGATAGGTGTTTAGTGCTTTAGAAAATTAAGACAGTTATTTGAGTGCCTAGCAGGGAATAAACAGCATAATTTTAGACATCCATTTTTAGAATCTTGTATCTTGGTTTGAATCTTATGCTGAATATAGGAGGGGATATTAAAATAAACTTGTAGCTTGCCAGGAAAATGACTTTTTAATGAGGACTTGTAAATTCAGAAACTACCTATGTCTTTCTGAAAAAAAATATATTTAGATATTTATAAAAAAATGATATCCTACAGAAACAGGAACACAAATCCTCATGTCTTGGAAAGCATCTTTGGCTGCAGAGGTGAAATCAGATCATAGCAAAGTGCTGTTGCCTAAGAACTGAATAGCTGTTCATTGCAGTGACTCTCCTACTGATTGGTTGGTAGGTGCACAGAAAGAGGCAGCCTTCAGGTGTCCTGCAGAGGAAGTGTCCCACTTTTTGCTTGGCGGTGGGGGTTGTTTCACTGACACTCTCTTACTGGCTCCATCTGATGAAATGATATGGCAGTCTGCGTGTTCAGCTTGCCAGGAAGGAATATACACTAGATCCTGTCCATAGCCGTCATGCCAGTTCCAAGGACAGATTTTAACCCATTCATTATTCATGTTTTATTCATTATTCATTATTCATGTTTTAACAGGTTGTCATGACAATGATGGCTGCTAAATACAAGGCAAAAAAAGCAGATAGTGCTGGAGGATGTTTGAATGATGAGATGCTTGTATGACTCATCTACGGTCATTCCAGTGGCCTAAAGTGTCCAGAGACATCGTTACCTGATGCTTTCTGTAATATGTCTAGAAATATACAGTCTTGACTGCCTTGGTGGTTGGTCTTGAATCATGGCTGCTGAGGAATAGCTGCTTGATTGGTTTAGTTCTTGCTGTCTTGGTCAACTGCCACAGATAATCCCCTCCGAACCAAGCTATGACAACCCTCACAAATCTGTTGGCTTTTGCCATCCCTTGGGCTCCTCTTTCAAATGTAAAAATAAAAATGCTCTTCCCCCCAAACCCCGCAATTCAGAAAACAGCTTTATGCAGGAATATTGCCATGTACTAAGTGATCATGGGATTGCTAGTGATGCAGCAACAAGACTGCCAGCAGTGGATCTAATAACACATCCCAGCAGGCTAAAGAGCCTAAAGAGCCAGCTACAAATTGACAGGATAACATTCAGCTGGCAAGGAACCGATATTGTTTTGGGGCTTGCCATGATGGTAGTGATTTATATCGTGTCTGTGCAACTGCTATCAACTTTCCAGACAGAGCTGAAAATAAAACCCTCACAGCGAAAGGTCCTGCTGAGAGCCACAAATGGGATAGGAGTGGGCTCTAGGGAAGGAAGAGAAATCAAATGCTACAGCATTTTAATTAAGTTTTATGCAAGTACTAAACAATGAGAATGTACCTTATTTTTTACAATATTTATCACTGTACTTTCTGATACCAGAGTGGAGTGGGCTGATCTTGGCCAGCTGTTGGGCACCCATGCAGCCACTCTCCCACTCCCCCTCCTCGGGGGACAGACACAGAAAAGAAAATGAAAAGTCTTGTGGGTTGAGCTGAAGGCAGTGAGGTTACACCCCACTGCATTGAAGAGCCAAATGGAAGCAGCTGTGTCCAGCACAGGGCAGCCCCAACCTCCTCCCACAAAGGCTATCCCTGCAGCCCACCTCTGTGAAAGCCTTGACAACAACACCCAATAAACAGTTGTTAAACTATTCCTTTTTAAATAACATTTTTGGTTTAGTATGCACAAACCTAATTTACCTGCTATTATCTCTCCCTCTCATATACACTTAAAAATGCCAACCAGTGTATCATATCTTTAAGTAGTTGTGCCAGCTACATTTCTGGAGGGTTGCACTGGCAAATGTATTTTTTGTTTTTTTGGTTTTTTTTTTGGAATACTTATGCCATGTGGTACACCAGTTTAATAAGATATATTTACAGAGCAGTGCTGAAAACAAGGAAATTATCAGAAGTGTAGCTAGATAAAGGCCAATTTCTCAGTGCTCTGCACATAATCAGCTTTTAATGCTGTGTCGTGTCTTCTGCCTGAACCTCCAGGACTTTGTCTTGATTTCTCTACTAACTTAAATGACAGGTGCTTTACATCATTCCTTGGTCAAATGAACCAGGTTGTACAAGCTGACACAGGTCTGTAAAGACCATAGAGAAGATCAGGAAAGTGACTCTATAGGATTTTGTATCTTCTCTGCTATAGGAGTTGAGCTTTCAGGGTCTTTTTCCCTTTCCCTTTCCCTTTCCCTTTCCCTTTCCCTTTCCCTTTCCCTTTCCCTTTCCCTTTCCCTTTCCCTTTCCCTTTCCTTTCCATGATTTTGCAGGTAGCAGTTTTTCGTGATTAACTTTTAATGAAATGCAATATGGCAGCAGATGAAGAAATTCACTGCAGCATCCACATCAGTCACAGTATCTTGCTCCTCAGCCCTGTGGTGAATTTAGACCAGGAATAATACAGCAAGAGTAACCAGCACTCTCTCTAGTAGGCTGACAGCAGGCCTGCTCTGCAGAAGGTCTGCACAGGATGGGAATTTGAGCTGACAGTCACAGAAATTGAGTCATTCTGTATATCTTGTGATTTCTAGTGGAAGTGGCATTGAATATTTTGTTTTTTAGTTAATTATAATGTCAAACTGCTCAGTGAACTAAACTATGATCTAAAATTGCCAAGCAATACCTTAATCGGACACTGACTTAATATAACTACTTTAAAAAAAAAAAAAAAAAGGCTGAATGTGTAAGGGAAGTTCACTGAAGGAATATTCTTTTTAAGAAGACTATATGTATTCCATATACCTTAAGAGTATTCATTTATTCTAGCAAAATATCTGAAAGGCAGAAAGTACCTCTATCAGAAAGCAGTGAAGTTGTCTTTAACTGCATAAGGCATCTTTCAAGCTGTGGTGGATTAGAGAAAGAGTTTATATACTTGGTAACACTGACTAACCATTGAAGTAGACTAACATTTGACAGAGTAGCTATAGACCCCTGCCAACAAAAATGCCTAAAACATCAGTAAGCTTCCAAGCGTGGTGTCCAGAAGTGGAAATCACCTCATGACTGCAAGCTGCATGTAGCACATTGCTATGAAAGTACTGTTATCATTAGCAAAACACAGCTGCCAGCTGATGTACATCCAGCCTTTCAGAGACATCTATTTATTTGTTTGCTTATTTATTTTTTCCTGGAGGATTATAGTTAAAAGAACCAAACTTCTGGCTGTCACCAAAATTGTTTTCTTCAACTTGTTTTATGTGCATCTCAGAAAAGTAATTACCTAGAAATAACTGCAGAAGGGTGGCTCATTTTCCATCTACAAGAAAAGCCAGGAGGAAGACCTGAAGAACTACAGGCCTGTTAGTCTGATTTTGGTGCCAGGGAAGGTTAGGGAGTGGATTGTCTTGAGTGCCATCATGCAGCACATACAGGACAACCAGGTGATCAGGCCCAGTCAGCATGGATTTATGAAAGGCAGATCCTACTTGACAAACCTCATCTCCCTCTATGACTAGTTGACATGCTCAGTGGGTGAGGGAAAGGCTGTGGATGTTGTCTACCTAGACTTTAGTAAAGTTTTTGACATTGTTTCCCACAGTATTCTTCTGGAGAAAGTAGTTGCTCATGGCTTTGATGGGCATACACTTTAGTGGGTAAAAAGTGGCTGGATGGCTGGGCCCAAAGAGTTGTAGTGAATGGAGTTAAATCCAGCTGGAGACCGGTCAACAGTGGAGTCCCCCAGGGCTCAGTACTGGGGCTGGTACTCTCTAGTATTTTTATCAGTGATCTGGACAAGGGGATTGAGTTCAACCTCAGTAAGTTTGCAGATGACACCAAGTTAGGTGCAAGTGTTGATTTGCTTGAGGGCAGGAGGGTTCTACAGAGAGATCTGGATAGGATGGATCGATGGGCCAAGGCCACCTGTATGAGATTCAACAAGGCTAAGTGCTGCGCACTTGGGGCACAACAACCACATGCAACGCTACAGGCTGGGGGAAGAGTGGCTGGAGAGCTGCCCAGTGGAAAGGGACCTGGGTGTGTGGTCGATAGCTGGTTGAATATGAGCCAGCAATGTGCTAAGGTGGCCAAGAAGGCCAACAGCATCCTGGCTTCTATCAGAAACAGCATGGCCAGCAGGACTAGGGAAGCGATTGTCCCCCTGTACTCGGCTCTGGTGAGGCTGCACCTCAAGTACTGTGTTCAGCTTTGGGCCCCTCATTACAAGAAGGACATCAGGGTGCTGGAGCATGTCCAAAGAAGAGCAACAAAACTGGTAAAGGGCCTAGAGAATAAGTCATATGAGGAGCAGCTGAAGGTGATGGGGTTGTTTAGCCTAGAGAAGAGGAGGCTCAGGGGAGACCTTATCACCCTCTACACTACCTCAAAGGAGAGTGTAGCAGGGTGGGGGATCAGTCTCTTCTCCCAAATAAGAAGCAATAAGACAAGAGGAAATGGCCTCAAGTTGCACCAGGAGAGGTTTAAGTTGGATATTAGGAAAAATTTATTCACTGAGTTGTGAGGCATTGGAACAGGCCGCCCAGGGAAGTGGTTGAGTCACCATCCCTGAGGTGTTTAAAGGATGTGTAGATGTGGTGCTTAGGGACATGGTTTAGTGGTGGATTTGGCAGTGATAGGTTAACCACGGGACTCAATGATCTTAGAGGTCTTTTCCAACCTGAATGATTTTATGATTTGTAAAGAAAAGATGGGCAATGCTTGTACTACTAATGCTGCAGCCTACAAAAGGGGGACTAATGAGTTACCGAGGCTTACAGCTTTCCAGCTCTTAGCTTATAACTTACTTGGAGAATAAGTTTTCTGCAACTGCTCCTCAAGCCTCTCATGCAGTTACCATATGCATTGCATGAATTATCAATGTTGCTTCCACTACAACTCAAACTTAATTTATCCTGAAATTGGAGCAAGTGCTAAATTAATCCTTTCAATGATTTCACTGTGCTATAATGAAAGTGCTCATTAGTCCAATATTTGCAGATGAGAAAACACTTAGCACAGGCAAATGTTTTTAATTATGCCTTGCACAGGTAACAGTTAATGTGTGGTCATAATGTGCCCTTGTTTCATTTGCAAAAAGTAAACAAGACCAAAAAAAATAATTTAACAAATATTAGAGTGTTCTGATTTCATTAAGGTATCCTCAAGTGCATTTTAAAGGGTTTAACCAACAGAAATATCTGCAGTTTTATTCCAGTGCTTTTGTACTGGACACTGGCCCATCTTGAGAAGCTCAACATGATCTCAACATGACTTTTTGCCCCATGAGAAGCTCAGAATGAACCAGCAATATGTGCTTGCAGCCCAGAAAACAAACCATATCCTTGGCTGCATCAAAAGAAGCGTGGCCAGCAGGGTGAAGGGAGGTGATTTTCCCCCTCTGCTCTGCTCTTGTAAGACACCACCTGGAGCACTGCGTTCAGCTCTGGGGCCCCCAGCACAAGAAAAACATGGACCTGTTAGACTGTGTCCAGTGAAGGACCATGAGGATGATCAGAGGGCTGGAGCACCTCTCCTGTAGTGACAAGCTGAGGGAGTTGGGGTTGTTCATCCTGGAAATGAGAAGGCTCTGGCGAGACCTTATAGCGGCCTTCCAGTACCTCAAGGGGGCCTACAGGAAAGCTGGGGAGGGACTTTTTGTCAGGGAGTGTAGGGATAGGACAAGGAGCTATAATTTTAAACTAAAAAAGAGTAGATTTACATTAGATATATGGAAGAAATTCTTTACTTTGAGGGTGGTGAGAC
The DNA here is from genome assembly GCF_964211835.1 of Anser anser. Taxonomy (NCBI): domain Eukaryota; kingdom Metazoa; phylum Chordata; class Aves; order Anseriformes; family Anatidae; genus Anser; species Anser anser. Next base: position 127,570,610 of record NC_139720.1, on the reverse strand, counting down.
ACTGGCACAGGTTGTCCAGAGAAGCTGTGGATGCCCCATTCCTGGAGGTGTTCAAGGTCAGGTTGGATGGGGCTTTGGGCAACCTGGTCTAGTGGGAGGTGTTCCTGCCCAGGACAGGGGGTTTGGAATTAGATGGTCTTTAAGTTCCCTTTAAATCCAGCCCATTCTATGATTCTATGATCTTAACAATGAATAATTAACTGCCACAGCATCCAAACTCAATAAACAAAGAAACCTGAGAATTTCATTTTGTTAGTGGTTTTATTGATTTACCTTATTGCAACAGCAAACACTACCTCATAAATAAGAAGCCAATACAAAATTTCACTTTTAGACTTCATTTTCCCCACAATCTCATGGAAGTTGTCAGTGATCTGTAGATAACCTTTCCACAGCAGGGCTAGGGGCTACTGTTATGCCTGATGCCAGTTAGGACATTTCATATATCACTGGATGACATGAAAGCAGCATGGTCTTGAGTGGAAAAATTAAGCAAACCATGGTGCTCTAAGCTGTCCTGCAAAAGCCTGATTGTTCTCTAGGCATCCCCAGTGTCACCATCAATGTGCTTCTTCCTTGGCCACCTCAGTGCACTGAGGTTAACTTTCCATTTATAATGGCTCTCAAATGGAGCCTTGGATAAATTTTTCCAAGGCACTCCAGATGCAAGCTTCTCTACATTTCTTATTTACAATGAGAAGTTGGGCATTGCTCTCAGACCTCTAAAGAGATACAGGCATGTACATGCTTACATCCCACCAAAAAAAAAAAAAAAGAAAAAGGAGAGATTGAGGCATCAGTGTGACTGTGGTACTTTTCCATAATTTTTGACATTTTATTTCCATGTAAATGCTATTTTAAAATGTTAGAATGACACCTGGATACTGATATATGATGAGAGTTAGTGGTCTTGGTGTTTTCTGTGAGATACCTGAACTAGAATGTTAAGGCCCATACATTTGTTTCACATGTAGATAACTGTTAATCATTCATTGCAGTTCTGAGAACAGAGTCCAGAAAGTCATCTGCCAAAGTGTTTCCAAGGCAAGGCACATATCATGGGGTTATGGACTGTCTCTCCTAATGAATGGCTGAGTGGCTTCTAAGTTTCCCTTGAAGAGATCAAATTATATCTTCCTGGCTGTGATGGAAATCAGAAGATTTCTTCCACTGGAGGAGAGAGTACAGCATATTTTAGTTTACTTATTTTAATATACAATTATACAGCTTCACAGGAACAGGAATGACAGGATGAAGAGCCAAAGCAAGACAGGCTGCTTTTTAACATAAGGGAAAGTATGAATTCCCTTAACTGAGTGCTCCTTGAATATGAGGCTTTTAGGGCTTTTGAAGGAAGCAAGTTTGATCACAGGCAAGGCTTTTCCAAGGTCTCATTAAACAAATTAAGTTTTCTTTAAGCCTAGAGCTGAGGTGAGTGGGCAAGTATTAGACATGACTACTAGAATAGCCAGGCTTCATTCAAATTTATTATGACTCAACCCCCCTTTTGCATAATGGAAAGGTAAGGTAGTTGCAGTAGTAGATAAATGTTTAATGGTGCCATACTCTACAATTTAGAGATTGGTCTATTCTTGGTTTTCATTCTGGAGCTGCAACACATTGGTGAAAATGGCAACATAAAGTCTTCTAAAAAGCTAATTTTCACAGTATGTTAACATGCTTATACAACTGAAAAGCATATTGATTCCCATGCCCTCTCCTTCCACTGCAACTACTGCTATTTAAAGTTTTGATGAAATGCAAAGCTTTTGCTTTGATTTCCTTAATGGTCTCTAGAAAAGGTCGAACAGTAAAGCAATTTATCATCTGCATTTGTGATAGAAAAGAAGCCATGGGTAGCCTTTCACAATGGAGGATGTTAAGCGGTGGGGAAATTAAGTACTTAAATTTGGATGGTAAACTTTTTGTACTTAGGTCTGTCATTTACAATTGTATCTGCAAGGTATTTAACATTCAGGGGTTTATATTCTTATTTGCCTCTGGGCTGGTGTTTCTCAGTCTTTTCTAATGAAGTGCTTCCTTTCTAGGGGGAAATCATGTCATTTGATGGGACAGTGGGAGTGTGCCAACATGTTATATACCCACAGATAAAACTGTGACTATAGATGGCAAAAGATAAGGTAACTTGTTATCAGCTGGCAAACAGCCAACTGTATAGGAATGTAAGTGTGCCTGTTTTGTTGTTGTGTATGTGTGTGTTGTGGTTTTTTTCCCCCTTTTATATGGGCTATCACCAGTTACTGGACCACAAGTTGGAAAACACTACCCTAGTGATGCCAAAGTACAAGTTTTTTTTTTTTTTTTTTTTTTTTTTTTTAATATACAGAAATTGGAATGATGAAAAACTAACAGAAGAAACAGTGGAAGAAAAAGAGAAGACAAATTGTATTCTACATTTCTGTTCCCTTTCTAGTTGCAGTCAAATACGAGGTTGGGATGTGGTGCTGGTTTGTCACCAAAGACCAGCTTTAGCTGGAAGAAATTGCTAAAACTAGTAGTTGGGAAATACTGTAAAAAAATACTTGGCAGAACTATGTTCCAGAGTAAATGCATGTTGCTACAATGAATGTCTGTATTCAAACATGTTTTATCTGGCCTTTGTCTGAGATACAGGGAAAGAGCATTGCACTTGGCTTTGTTTAAAAGCTCTGTTTTCATAGTATGAGGACTAGGAGCATAATTTATTTATTTTTAATAAAAAAACAACCTTTCTGGGAAAATATCAGAACATTCTATTGTCTATCAGTATTTTTGCAGGCTTCTGAAATTTACTCATTTAATTTCAGTGTAAAAAATGTCTGGAAAATGTTACCACTTTCACATACAAATAAAAGAGGCTGAAATAGCACCATCCAGTTCCATAGCTTCTTTTAGTTTCTTTTAGGCTTGTGTACAAATATCTCCACTAATATGTTTTGTTTTTTTTTTTTCTTTCTTTCCTTGTGATCAGTCTTCAAAGTTAGACCAGACCATATTGATATGTTTCACAAAGCTTATTTTCTCAGGCTCCAGGTCATGTTTTTTCCTTAGTAAATAGTAAAAATCATAAGGTGGCAATCCCTGCAACAGCACAGAGAGAATATCCTTTGCTTTGCAGTATGTCTTCATCTAAATCCACTTCAGGAAAAATCAAATAAAGGTGTATGAATGATCAAACAGACTCTTAGTTTTGTATGTAAGCAGAAAAAAGGGACTGTAGTGTTCTCAGTAATCTCTTCCACAAACTACTCATCAGAATTGGAAGCGGGTATCTTCATGTAGTTATATGAACTGACAAGATACAGGGGCTATCAGGGCTCTGACAAGAAAATGTTAATTTCTTGGAGGAACCTGGAAAAAGAAGGTTATGCCTATACAGGGGTGGTGGAATCAGCAGCCTGGGTAGTAAACCCACTGTACTGGGAGGCTGATGCTTCCAACGACATTGGAATGATCCTACAGCTTAGCCAGGATGGTGGTTGGGCAGCTGGTGGGCATGGCTGGATGGGGCTGTGATGACTCTGAGCAATCCCAGAGCAGAGAGGGAAAGAGACAGAGGCAGTGGACTGCTTCATTTCTGCTCCCCTGGTCCTATCCCATCAAAGTGGGTGCTGAGAAAGTCTGAAGAAGGAACATTTCGAAAAATAAAAGTCTGAAAATATTCCTTTTCAAAGTGTTAGTGGTGTATGACTGACTGACTATCTACTTTGGAGATCTTGATGAGCTTTTTACAACAACCTTTATGCTTTTTGAAGAGCAGAGAAGGGAGAGGAAATCAAGAACATGGAAACACTCTGTCAGTATATCTTGGTTTTCACTATAGGCATCCTCTGTCATGAACTAACCAGCAGATCACAAAAGCATCATGCAAAAAATCTGTCACATCTATTTTTTTTTCAATTAAAATGAAATTTGCAAAGGATGTTTTAAAAATCTGAAGCCCACAGTTTCACCCAGAAAATTTTGTTGTACAATTTCCTTTTCAAGTACAAATTTAGTACTGTGACCAAAACTAAAGTATTTCTGCACTAAAGAGACAGCATTCTCCAGGAATTAAATTGAAAGTGAAAAGGCATTTCAGGCAAAAGGAAGCAAAGGAATAAATATCTTAATAGGTTTTCTCATTTTTTATTTATTTATTTATTTATTTATTTATTTATTTTACAGAGACAATAAAATGATTAGGAAACTCAAATTTTGTCAGTTACTGTTAAAGTCAGAAAGAAAAGAAATACTATATGGATGGGGTATTGGAAAACTCATTGTTGATACCATTTACCATGAACTGATGAAATTGAGGAGTATATTTGAAGAATATCAACCCCCTTTTGAAATTCCCAATCCAGATCATTACCACAAAGTATGAGGTTTATTTAAAAAAATATTTTAAAATGTGGTGTAGGTTTTACTTTTCCATAAGTAACTCTTCCAGCCAGATACAGAAAACAAATGGACAATTTCCAACTTACTACTTATGAATGAGTGGTATTCACCTGTGCCCTGCCCCACACAATCCTGTCTCTGTATCTGCAAGGAGACCATGGCAGCTCAAGGAGCAGTGCCCCATGGTGTGAACCCTCCTTGCTCAGGTAAAAGGGATGTTCATCTCTTCAGAGAGACCAAAGATATTCTGTCACAGAGAACAACATGGTACATCTGTGTATTGGGTTTACATAGCAAGAACTTGGCATCGGGGGGCTGCAGGGGTGGCCTCTGTGAGAAAAGTCCAGCAGTTGCCCCACGTCAGATAAAAGCCCGTTTCAGCCAGCTCCAAAAGGGACCCACTGCTGGCCAGAGCCAAGTCAGGGAGCGGCACTGGTTGGGCCTCTGGGAGTGCAGATTTAAGGAAAGGAAAAAAAAGTGCTGTGCAACAGCAGCTGGGAGAGAGGAGTGAGAAGCAGCCCTGCAGACCTCAAGGTCAGTGCAGAAGGAGAGAAGGAGGTGCTCCAGGCACAGAGCAGAAGTTCCCCTGTGGAGAGGCCCCTGGTGGAGCAGGCTGTCCCCCTGCAGCCCATGGGTCCCACACGGAGCAGATCTCCACGCTGCAGCCCGTGGAGGAGCCCCCGGTGGAGCAGGTGGATGTGGCCTGGAGGAGGCTGCGGCCCATGGAGAGCCCCCGCAGGAGCAGGCCCCGGGCCGGAGCTGCAGCCCGTGGAGAGGAGCCCACGCAGGAGCAGGGGGTCTGGGGGGAGCTGCCGCTCGTGGGGGACCCGTGCTGGAGCAGTTTGCTCCTGGTGGATGGACCCCGTGGTACGGAGCCGTGTGGGAGCTGTTCTTGAAGAGCTGCTGCCTGTGGGCAGCCCCCGCAGGCTCAGTTCGGGCAGGACGGCATCCCGTGGGAGGGACCCCACGGGGAGCAGGGGCAGAGAGGGACCGAGAAGGGGCAGCGGGGAAAAAGTGTTAGGGACTGACCGCAGCCCCCATTGCCCATTCCCCTGCGCTGCTCAGGGTAATGATGTAGAACAGGGTGGATGGATGGAAGGTGTTTTTATTTGCTTTTAGTTTCTTGCTGTTCTATTCCATTAGTGTTAGGCAATAAATTATATTAATCTTCCTATGCTGAGTCTGTTTTGCCCGTGATGATAACTGGTGAGTGATCTCTCTGTCTTCTCTCAGCCCCTGGGCCCTTTTCATTGTATTTTCTCCCCCTTTCCTTTTGGGGAGGGAGAGTTGAGAGTGCAGTTGTGGTAGAATTCAGATGCGTAGCAAGGAAAAACCACCAACAATCTGCATTATAGCAAGTGCAATGCCTTTGTTTGTGAGGTTGAAATGACAAATTTGGATTATTGTACCTCCCTTTGTATTCAATATCAGCTTATTTTTATCTTCTTAAAGTATTTGAGTTTCAAAGAATGTGCATGAAATGAAGGATACAGTGGAGGACCAAGATGACTAATACAGAACAATACAATTCAGTACTTTTGGATTTAATTTATATTTTATGCAATTCTCCAAAAAACAACCAGACAACTAGTAATAACTAGATAGCTATGGGAATATATGAATACTCTTGGGGAGGTACTTGTTACTTGGTACTTGCAGGGAGAGGGAGAGAAGGAAAGATGATCAATAAGAAAGGCACATAAAAACATTCCTGTTCTCAAAATCAGACCTTTTCTTGGTGTGTCAAGCTGTATACTCACAAACTTGTCATGAAAAAATACAGTTTATTTTCTGAAAATCAAAGCCACGAAAATCTCAGCCCGGATACAAGTCTTTTAGAAAGACCAAGAAATCCTGCCTTCTCTGACATCTGTGCCATTAGTCCATCTTACACCTCTGAAACTATGATTTTGGTCATGATGCTATTTGTATTTTACAAGGACCCATTCTGATGATATACACTAATTGTTTCTCTTTGCTGAATGTTTAATGGCTGGGAAAGGTAATTTACTTTTACTCTGAAAATACGGTTGTGTGCTTTAATGGCATGCTTACCAATGGGGTTTTTGTTTGTGTGAAAGCTGACTGCAGTGCTGTTTGGTTTGGGGAAGGGCTGACAGAAGGGGGGCTACTAGGTGGGACTGGTAGGGAAAGAGATTTGGCCTGTTTTGAAGGTTGAACATTAAGGTTAAAAAGGGGAAGATGATTCACTACTGCATACAGTAATGTTGGAGGGCCTACATCTCATGTTTTGCATTGGAGAGTTTAGTGGAAGATACCTCAGTCAATTGCAGATACTACTAAAACTGTATGGACTGCTTTTCTCATTTGTTAAGATAGAGCTGCTCTACAACACATACATGATTGTGGGTCTGGATACCTTATGTGTGGTTTATGAGATGGCAAAAGTCTTGTGACAGACACGATCATCATGAACATTGTTCTAACCCTTCTGACACTTCTGGCTTAAGGGAAATCCCCTGTCTTTTCTTGCTCACATCAGTTATTCTGACCTCATTCGATTTTTTGGATCCTTTTTCCTTGGAAAAATACAGTGTTTTTTATGTTACATGAAACCTTTTTTCCTGTAAACTTTTCCTGGAAGGAATCAGATATGGATGTATTCTGCTTTTCACAAAGTTAAGATTTTGCATGCACATGTCTTTTGTGATTACCTTATGGAAATGTGAGATGACAACAATTAAATTTTAATCTAACCCCAGCCTGTACTAATACAATAACTGCTTCCTTATTTTTCTAATTAGGATATTTTGTAAAAGGCTTTACTAGAAAAGAAAAGCTTTTAAATGCTCAGTCAAATCCGGGTCTCTACTTCGCTAGCTCCACAAACTCATCTCTCTCTCTTCAAGAAACTCCTGCACCAATAACTCAGCTTTGATATTTTTATGTGTCTCTGGTCATGTACAAAACAGTCTGACCTGGTCAAGATGATCAATCATATAGTGTAATAAAAAATCTAATGCAAGAAATGGCCACACTCTATGAACAGCCCCAAAGCTAAGAGCAGTTTACAAGACTTCTGCATCACTGAATTCAGCAGAAGGTACTAAAAGTTAGAGTCTGGGAGAAGGTGAGGAAATGGGATAATGAAATTATCTAAATACACTGACTGCAGATTCTTCCTTCACTCAGTAAATTGCCTGAAGGTAAAACATTCATGATAAAATTTATCTATGAGGTACCTACCAGAGCATAGTTTATTTCTCAGAGATTTGCCTAGCATAGGGGCAATCTGTAAACCTGGTCACATTAAAAAGAACAGGTTATCTGTCTAGTTTCTGATTTTATTGCAGTTACTGTAGTTACTCTAGCCAAAGACATTTTCCATTTTCATGATACTTCCTGTAGCAGGATTACATCTGAAATCTTAACAATGTTCTATTTATCTGTAAAATTGTTAAGCAGCATCTCTCCTAATAGGCAAAATCTGTCTGCTTTCCAGAAACCCGACACTGAAAAAAGAAATCTGCCTGGGGCAAAGAGTCTTAAGCAGGGTCTAGTTTTGTAACTCCATGAAGCCCTTGGACTCAGGCAGTGCTCCCTAGGGCAGGTTGTGTTTGTGTTAAAATAACACTGTATCCAAGCTCATTTGTTCTTCAGCAGCTTTGCTGTCTTCCATCTGGATTCACTAGCTGGGGTCAGCAATGTCTGAATATAATGGTGTGGTCTTTTGAACAGCTTGGAGCATGAAGTTCACTTGTGTTCAGGATGTATTGACAAAATCTTATCCTTACATAAAAAAAAAAAAAAGAAACAAACAAAAAAAAAAAACAAACTTACTTGTACAAGGGCTTGGAAATAGCCTTGTAGTTAACCTGGCTGCAGGGTTCAGTTGTCTGTCTAGGAAAACACACCTAAGGATTATCAGCTGACATTTTGTACAAAACACAATCTGTCATAACTTCGGACATTTGTTTTCCTCCTGGCAGAGACTGATATATGTGATGAAATTGTATGAGAATGAGAATGTAGAGAGTGATCTGGATTGTTGCAGTTGGTGTCTTTAGGATTTCAGCAGTGAAGGATGTATTCAAATCAGTGCTCTTAATATTCAGTGATGGTTACTCTCCAGTTTGGCCCCTGCTTGGTCCAGTGGGAATGTGCAATTAAGCACTCTGGGAAGTGTGTGAGTGGAGGAAATCTTTTGATTTGTTTTAAACCTGTGTCCTGAAGATATTAATTTTTGTACTGTGAGAAATACTTCATAATCATTCATTTTTCACCTTCTCATTCACAGAGATATGTGTATAGCTACTACACCATCCTCCTTCCTGTACAGTCCTCTCTTTCAAGTGAAAGAATCTTTATATTTTATTTTTATTTATTTATTGCCTGTCACCATGTTTGACTTCTTTAGCAAGACCTTTCACTGTAGTAAATCCACAGAATGACACCTTGCCCTGGTAAGAATCATTACTTATGCCTCATGAAGTGGGAAGTTCAGTTCTCCTTAAACCTGGCTTGAAGACGTGGGTGCCATGGGAGGCACATGGAGCCATCCTTTCTAGATTTTTTTCCCAATTCTTTTTTCCTACTGTTCTATTTCAGTCTTGACCCCTGCTGACTACCAACCCAATGTTTTCATTGAGCTGACCTCAGTGAATCCTCCCTCTCTGCAGTTGTAATTGCTTATTTAAAGTTCTTAATTATGCATGTGAACTTATTTTGCTAAGGTACATCACACTTACCAACACAAAATTTAACTAAACGTTTTATTGCTCACCAATGAAATCTTGCTTTCATTCTTTACAACCAGCTTTAGTTTTTTTATTATCCTACATACTTTCATAGCACCAACAAATATTTGCCACTTCACTAGCTGCCCATGCTTTCGGATCTCTCAGGAATATGTTGCAAAGCACTGATGTGACCATGTATAGCTGTAGGATCCCATCCCTGACACTGACAACAGAAAGGCTGACCATTAGTGCTACCCTTCCTTCATATCAGTTATTAATCAAAGTAAAATGAATTTTATTCTGTAATCAAAAAAAAAAAAAAAAAAAGCTTTTCCATAGGCTCCAAAAATTTGGGACCCAAAAATCCCAGAGGAAAAATGTAGCATATATAATTAGAGTTATAGGAACCTTCATTTATTTCTACCTATATGCTAACCAGAAGAATAAATGTTATGAAAATTTCAGATGACATTTGAGAGAGAACAGAATAGTTTCTGTCCTAAAATGAAGTCTGTGAATTTGTTAAGAACATTGAAGACTATTATTTCCTATAAAATAAGCAATCTCTTCTGATATCATTTCAGACTTCAGACATTTCAAACTGAAATGATAGTTGCCTTTTTATTTTCCAGTTTCTTCAGTTTCTTCGCAGTTTTTAATGTGAGCTATTGGAGTGAGGAAAGAGGAGAAGCTTTCATCATGTTTTCTTTGTTTTGATTTCCAGAGAACAATGGAAACAAAATCACATACCCAAAACCTTTTATGAAAAAGAAAGATAAAAAAATATGACTGCCTACATAAATACACACCTACACACACATAAGTATACCAGAGCCACTGCATTAGAAAAGAAAACAAATCATTTTTGTTTTGTCCACCCTCTGAGACATGGAGTCCAAAACCTGCTCCCAGTTTTTTTTCACATCATCACTCTGCACTTCTGGCTACTCAGGAGCCCTTGGGGTCTTGGCAGATGCTGCAGCCAGGGCTGCTGCAGCTCTGGAAAGACACCTGGGCAGGCAGGGAAGAGCTGAGATGGAAAAGAAGTTGGAAAAACAGAGTACAGAGAAGGAAGACGACACAGAAGAGGAGTCTCTTGAGTGCAAACTGGATGCAGCTCTGATCTGAGATCAGGTCCTTGCCCTCCAGACCTCAGCCCACCCTGAAAAACTACTTAATACACAGTGCTGACCTAGAAGTCCTCCTGGGCTATATTTAAGAATTTTCTGCCATGTTTGTTTTTTTTTTTTTTTTTGTCTTTATTATTAAACCTGGTGGATCACATGCATAACTTCAGTAATTCATCACAAATCCATTTACTTTGCTAGCTCTACATGTCTTCACCTCTGCAGCAACTTTTGCTCATTGCTTTTCAAAGGTGCCTTCATTTGTATGCTTGTGCTTCAGAAACAAATGCAAGTTGATTTTTGTAAGGACTTGAGAGAGTTAGGTTTCCAACACAGGAGCTCTTTCATAACATAAAACAAGAAAAACATAAATGTGGCTGACAGAAAGTCTAGCTGACAAAATGTGAGAGGGAAATGAAAGGAAAAAGAGCCAAATGTACCTACTACCAGGGGGTAAGAAAATCCCAGGTTTCACAAGGGAAGTTTATTAAGGAACAGGTTTACATCCCATTGAAAGCAATGGAAAAACTCCTACAGACGTTTGTGGTCTTTTGGTGAGGTTTTAAACCCTTAAACTCTCAGTATCCTGTCAGCTTCCCTGTCACATAAAAATGTACTGAAAAATCTATCATAAGAGTAGAAAATACTTCAAAGGAAGTATGTACAGAACCCCATAGGAAAAGGTGTGTTATAAATGTGAATGTTCAGTCTGATTTACTCCCCTCTTTGTTATTAGAAATATACTGTAGCTGAAGACCTCCATTAGCGTACCCGAACACGGAAAAAAAATGCCTTTAGTGGTCTCCATGTTTTTTGGCTGCTGGTTTCCATTGCATAAAGGATTTCCGCTAGTCACACAGTTAGGAATTTACTATTGTCTTTGTGCTTAAGATGGAAAGAAAAAGCCATTATGATGTTTTGCTTTTCATTCTCCTAAAGAAAGGAGGCTTAATTTAGAAGGTCAAGCTTCCACGAGATTGAAAGGAAAAGCTATAAGACAGGTAAATTTCAGGGATCAATTTCCCCTACCTGAGGGACATTATTAAAACACTTACATGTGGAAGATCTAGTTCATTTGCAGTATTTGGACACATTCTCAGGGCTTTTAATAGAGGCCACGGCATGCTTTACTAGGTGTACACAGGAAGGTATAAGGCACACAGCAAGTTACACATGGAACGGACTGGAGGTGGAAATAATGGTGGAAGAGGTTCCTTGTCATCACGTAAACAAACTGAAAAACACCAGAAAGTCAGCAAAACAATGCACTGTATTGCACAGAGAATGATCTTTCACATGTTCACAAATAAATGCTAAAGAAATGGGAGAATCAATACAACACGAAAACACCACTGAATGAAAACATCACTGAAAGCTATCAGAGTGAACATCTCTCTGTTTTGGAAAAGCTAACCTGTAAGAAGAAAGTAAAGGCGTGTGTGTATTTAGCTCAGCAAGATGAAATTGTTTCATTTTTTTTTTTATTTTCTGTGCTCAGAGATTATTATTATTATTGAAGATTTTAATAGACATCGGATAACATGATCGGGGATAATATGACCAGTCTGTTCGAGTTCTCATGTTTATCCAAACAGTGCTGTTGTATCCTTGTTAAATAATAGTAATTTTGAAAAGAATTAAATGTAAGACTATTTCCCCAAATAACTATACCCTCTCTTAATTCAAAATTGTTAAATGACTTTAAGGTACTACTCAAATGAAAAGTAGTATTAGTGATTCACTGGTATAATTCCTTATTTCCTTAGAAAATTTATGAGTCTTATCAAAGTTTCTGACTATTTTGAAGGAAAAAGTATCAATTCTGTCAGTAAGAAAGATATTTCATTTCAAAATTCCATGACTTGCCAAAAATCTTTCTTCACTTCTCTAAATAAAAAGAATTATTTATATTTCATGGCAGAGTTATGCAACATGAAACATGTTAAGAATAGCTAACATTTATGGGAGGGGCAATATATGGTGAACACCACTATCAGTTGATCAAAGCCTCTGCAGCATTTCTAACATGCCAGAGGTCCTCTTGTAAAGTCACTGTTTTATACATATAATGCAAGTAAATCATTGAGGTTTTGAATACAAAAATCTTTGAGCAGCTCCAAACAAAAGAGGGGAAAAGTAAGTATAAAAGGCATACACAAACAGGATAAGCTCTTTCAACCTTGTTCTTGTGAACAGCCAAAAGCTATTGTGATACAAAAGACCAAGAGTAATGACAATATACATAAAATCTGATAATCTGAACAATTTTTAAAGTATTTGCAAATGGTAAAGGAGATTAAGGCTGGCTGAACAGCAGCCTACCTCCAGCTCCACAGGTATCAGAAAGCTCAGCAAGACCAACATTTTCAGACAAATGAAACATGACAAGATTCTGGGAACTTTGCAACTAGATTGGTAACTCTATGCCTTGCCTCACCACAGGCTTCCTGTACACTGAAGGCACTGAGGAAGGCTTTGTTTCAGAAAGTAGCCTGGGTAGAGAGCAGCACACAGATAAACACATATATCTATGTATACGTATGTATATGTATGCATGTATAATATGCACCTATACACACATCCTGCCATAGTATGAGCAACCTGACTTTGCAGTGAGAGAAACTGATGGCTTGCTTTCAGAATTGCTTGTTCCTTAGAAATACGAACATGTGAAATTGGTTATTTGTCTTTAGCAAGATTTTTAGACCATCCTGCAAAACCTAAACTGTAATGTTTTGAATAATGGTTTATGCATACCCATTGACAAGATAAGCATATTTTGTGAACCCATTGCTGAAGTCCAGCTGCACCCCAAATTGCTCACCTCCATACAGTCACGGTAAGTACCATGACATGAAGCTTAATGTCGCATTCTGTTATGAAATTTTATTTTCCTCCTTTCCTTAGAGGATATATGAGGCCTTCTAGATTTCTGTCAACAGCTCATTGGTGCCACAAGAGACTAATAATCTCTCACAAGTAGTCTGAAATGGAGAAGAATTTTTCCTCCTTTGATAAAGCCTGTAGCCTTAATTTTTCAAAGTTGCTGGTGTGAGGTTTCTTTTTCAAAGTAAGCAAACTGTTTCAGGTTATTATTTTTTTTTTCTTAGTCAAACTGGAAACAGGAAAGAACTCTGAAATATATTTTAAGAAAGTGTTTTTTGTTTGTTTTTTTTTTTGTTTTGTTTTATTTTGTTTTGTTTCCAGCTTAGTTGTTAAGATTTACAAAGTTTGACTGGACAAGACAAAAGTCTTCATTCACCATCAAGTTTATCAGATTAATATTTTGTGCTCTAACCTCCCCTTCTAATGACCACAGTGTTGTAAAACGGTTTATTCACTCTGCATCTTAAAAATACTCATACTTCAGCGAACTCTAGAAAAGGCTCTGTGTAAATAATTTGTGAGAATAATTAAACTGCACTTCTTCCTTTCTATGAAAATACAGACACATTTCAATTCTGAAACAAAAGTTATATATAAATATGCATAACATTGAGTGAGGTTCTGGGTACACATTGCAAAACAAATGGAATGGGAATGGGTCTGCCAACCAGTTTCCTCACCCTGAAATCCTTTTCAGTCTTCCTGAATAACAAGTCGAGCATTCAGTAGGGAGTGCAGTCATTTTAGAACTAGGATTTAATGCATAACTTTCAAGTGATTGCTTTTTTGAAAGTGTATCTTGAATATTCAAAGGCATTTTTCTCTGCAGAGCAGTTTTTAAAAAGATTGGTATGCCAGACACACTTCATGTTGTCCTTATCTTTATTTAAACAAATTCCCGACTTGGTGTTCTGAAGTATAAAGCTAAAATTTTCTCAGCTGAGGCATGCCACAAAAAGAGCTGTTTGTACATACAAATAGCATCAATTGTAGCAAGCACAACAAGAAACAGCTTACTTGTAAATATATTCAACGGTAAGGTAGGATTTTTTTGGTAAAAGGGCTCTACATCTAGGAATGTTTTGTCCAGAAGAGTCCAGTTTAATTACCACTACATAAAGAAATCAATCCTGTAAAGAAAATCAGTTTGATAGTGTGCTCATATTTGGGGAAAAATGAGATTGACGAAAAAATGAAATCTGAATATAATAGATCCAACTCAGCCCAATGGTGACTAACTAAGGAGTTGTACATTGACTTGATGAGGAGTTACAGAAAAAATTCTGGAGCACAAGACATCTTCAAACTCCAATGAGCCAAACAGGAAATTATTTAGGTGCTTAGCTCTGGGCTTCTTTGATTAAAAACTTAGGGAAGAATATTAAACATAGAATCATAGAATCATAGAATATCCCGAGTTGGAAGGGACCCATAAGGATCATCAAGTCCAACTCCTGGCACCGCACAGGTCTGCCCAAAAGTTTAGACCATGTGACTAAGTGCACAGTCCAAACGCTTCTTAAATTCAGACAGGCTTGGTGCAGTGACTACTTCCCTGGGGAGCCTGTTCCAGTGTGCGACCACCCTCTCGGTGAAGAACCTCTTCCTCATGTCCAGCCTAAACTTCCCCTGCCTCAGCTTCACACCGTTCCCATGGGTCCTGTCACTGGTGATAACAGAGAATAGGTCACCTGCCTCTCCACTCCCTCTCACGAAGATGTTGTAAACTGCGATATACATATACTGATCAACTCTGTAAGTAGGTCGTAGGAGAGCTTAAACTCAAATCTTAGCTTAAAAAAAAAAAAAGACAAGAAAACCATACCTTTTCAATATACTTACAATAATTAAGCTTCAAATTACATTTTGTGTTTTAGTTAATGAGGGTAATAAAAAGCAGATTCCTTTCCAAGATTTCTTTTGATCAACATACCATAAATAGGAAACAGCACAACTGACAGTGACAGATATAGAATATCTTGAATTCTACATGTTCATGCTGTATAGTGACTACAACATATAGGCTTTGATCTAAGACCTGATATTAGGGGAAAGACTCCCACTGATTTCAGTGGATTTTGAAACTACCTCATAGTGCTTTTTGTCTCTCTTTTTGTTAAAATTGGATCAAGGTGATCCTTGTGATTGCTTATCAGTGGTATTGGTTAGTTCGCATATTCCTATAGATCTACACAGAATGGAAGGGAAGGGAAGGGAAGGGGAAGGGAAGGGGAAGGGAAGGGGAAGGGAAGGGGAAGGGAAGGGGAAGGGAAGAGGAAGGGGAAGGGGAAGGGGAAGGGGAAGGGGAAGGGGAAGGGGAAGGGGAGGGAAGGGAAGGGAAGGGAAGGGAAGGGAAGGGAAGGGAAGGGAAGGGAAGGGAAGGGAAGGGAAGGGAAGGGAAGGGAAGGGAAGGGAAGGGAAGGGAAGGGAAGGGAAGGGAAGGGAAGGGAAGGGAAGGGAAGGGAAGGGAAGGGAAGGGAAGGGAAGGGAAGGGAAGGGAAGGGAAGGGAAGGGAAGGGAAGGGAAATTGACAGAATGTACAATTAAATTCTTACTTTAAACCAGTGTTTATAGAGATTAGGTCTGCAGATTAAATGATATTCTGTAAAGTCATAAAAACCATAGTGGATTATAAAATTTACTTAACTGGTTCTTCGCATCTCGTAGTCTGCAAGACATCTTGAGTGTTAAAACTAATTTTCTTGTTCTTAAGCTTCAGAGACAGCGGGCTAAATAAGGGAAAACATATTTGATGTTTACTCAGCTGAATTTAACAACAGTTATGTCATCTGTGTGTGTGTTTATTGCATTTCTGTATAGGAATGATGAGATAGATCTGGAAAATGCACTCCAGATCACCCAACATGTGAACTCCTCAGGAACTACGTTTATCATGTAGTTTGGGGAATTCAAAAGAAGAAAAAGATATGAGAGTAATACTACCCACGGCTACCCAGATGCTACTGTAAATGATATTATGGATTGTTAAACCATACTGGCATATGATGATAGGAATGAATCCACCAAAAAGACATTAAATTATTTTAGCAGTCCTTGACCTGTAGCACCGTTTACTGTTTTATCACCAAGCCCTTCTTAATCTTCTTTTTTTCCCCAATTGTCAGAATGGGATAAAAAATGAATCTTTCCTTTATGTACCCTAGAAAAAACAGCACTTTCTCGTCCGACATACAATATATTTTAAGGCCTATAGTTGTTGCGTAAGGAGCAAATTATTACCATATTTAAGCAGATGTCAGCAGCTATTATGCTGTGAAGATTCTCCTGGAAATGCTGGATGAGATGTTTAGTGCTTTCTAGGAAGAAGACAATTATGCAAGGCACATGACAATGAAGACACCAAAAATAGTTTTGTTTCAGATTCAAATGTTAATTTTCAGTCGTTTACTAAATTCCAACCTAAATAGGGGCCTTGCTGTGCTATGTGGTTGTGCAAATAACTAGCAAGTAACAGCCTTTGACTGAAAGAGCTCAGTGGCATGTAAAAATGAACTTCTTTTCACTGTTTAATAGAGAAAAAAATGAAGTCATTGTATGGAGGCATCAAACTTCCATAAGAAGTACATAGTAAAGTTAAGGGCAGAATTTGAATCTTCATAGAATCATAGAATGGCTCAGGTTGGAAGGGACCTTAAAGATCATACAGTTCCAATCCCCTTGCCATAGGCAGGGACACCAAATCTTGGCCTGGGCTTTTTAAACATAAAGCAGTCCTCATTCTGAAATAAGAAACTGAATGTTACAATATCAAGGGAGACTCTCTAAAATGTTGGGGGGGGGGGGGGGGGGGGGGAAGGGGGAGGAGGAGTGTGTGTTTGTTTGTTTGTTTTATATTTGACACTGAAATCTTCATAATAATAGTAATATACCTGGCAAAAACTAATGGAAGCTAAAAGAATGATCAGAAAGCCTCAAAAACCAAGACTATCAAATTTTGGGCATACATACAGTAACAGAAAAAGAAAAAAAAAAGATTAACAAAATTCAACAAAAAAGTTAAGATGCATATACAATTAGGGGAATAATTTATTTTTTCTTTTAAGAGAATAAAACCTCCAGAATGTTTTCATTCACATTTAGTCTCAAGAACACCTTGATACAGTTAGCATGCTAGAAATAGTAGATGCAATCTTGTTTCCACAGAGGCTAGTGAGTGTCTTTCCCATTGACTTTAAAGGAAGCAGGTTTGAGCAGTAGATTATTGCAGAAGATGAAGCAAAGAGAGATGCTACTTTACTAAAACAAAATGTTTGTTTTGTGCCAATGCCAAAGATAATGCCAACATTGATGATGCTACTATATTGATCAAATCCTCATTATATCCTCTACAGCCTGATTCAAATTTAGCTTAAAATTAAATAGCATCTAGACAAATTCTTCTAACACAGCACTGTCAATAGGTTCATCACAGATGATTTTGCTTCTTTGATATTGACTACTTCTTTTATACTGTCAACTAAGGTGGTGTTCCCCTGACCAAAAAAACATGGAAGCAACAATAAAAAAAAACACAAGAATCCATTTTTCTTGCATCATATTCTTCTTATGATGGCTAATTTTCCTTGGGACTGTAGTCTGTACCACCCAGCAAGCAGCATGAGTCAAAAAAACTTTCAGCATCAGAGGTCACTGTAGAGGACTGGATTTATAAAAGCAAAACCTGTAGCAATCCATCAAAAATGTTTCCTTTTCTTAGGTCCTAGGCATTAGACCCATGACATTTTAGTGCTATGCTCTGAGTTACGGATATCTGTAATGTCACAAACAAGGGAAATGAATGACTTGTTGGAGAAAGTCTATGATATATCTGAATGCTCCCCTTTCTAGACCAAGTAACAGCTGTAAAATGAGGCATGATCCATGTAGTCAATATTCTAAAGTAACCATCACACAAAGTGTTTTACTGTGAAGGAGAGAACTCACACAGGAGTCAGGCTTCTTCTGTATAGCAGCATAGCTGTAGCAGTCAACAATGTTTGACACAAGTTGCGATATTCAACCCCAAGTCTGCTTCTGGCCCCATGCAGCACTGTTGTAAGCTGGCAAATCCATCCTTCCCACCTCCTGCGTAAACAACACCCCCCCCAAAAACACAGACCTTCAGCTGTACATGAGGATGCTGTATCCTAGGAATTTTCTTATCAGTTCAGAAAAATGCCGCCTAACATCTCTCCTAGCAAAGAGTTCTTTTCATGACTCCTCCCTGCAACTAATTGCAGTTGGAGCATGGCAGACAGGACAGCAGCCTTTTTGACTCTCAGTCCAAAGACTATCTTTGCATTGGATGGCTTGACAATATGGAGTGGAGAATTTACAGAAGCAGTTTTATGAGCACGTACATTCTTTGTCTGACAAATGAGGTTTAGTTTGTCACTTGACTTGGGAGACTGAGTGCTTCTGGATTCCCAGCTCAGTGCATATAACAGCTCTGTATAGAAAACCAGGGGGGCAGAAATTTAGGAATGGACCAGCTCTCTTTCTGCCCATCTGCAACCCAGCTCAGTTTCTTTGTAACTTGATTTCTGCAGAAATTAAACCTGGACAGGCCCCGCAGCTGTGGAGTTCTCCAATTTTATATATGGTGTTGGAATTCAAGCAAGATGAACTCTATAGTATTCCTCTGTATATTACCATAGAAATGGCTTCGGTATTAACTGGTACAAAAGCTGTTTTGGTGTTTTAAAAGGCTTCTGTATCCTTAAAGTATTGTCTTGTACCTTGATATCTCTTCTCTGTGCACTTAGGAACCTAGCTCTTAAAAACAGATTTTCTAGGAAGTTTGTTAAAGTTTGACACCTCTTTTACATTACCATAATGTTTAATCAAAGATGTTTTTGTATTGTTCTCTCATAACTGTTTCCAGTTTCCCCAAAACTAATGCTGTATTTGATGCCAAGAAAAGCAAACTCATCTTTGCCAAACATTTATACTCTGTATTAAGAGAATATCCCACTGTTTCCTGTACATCTTTTGAAATACCTGCAGTCCCCAAATCCATTTGACCATATATATATATATAATATCATATTTTATTTCTTTATTATGGAATGATAAAGAACAATAGTAGAGAATGGTTAGAGAAGTAAAATCTGTGTTTGAAATCTCCTTTGGAGACACCACATGCATAAGCAGAGCACTTCTCTGTGTTACAGCGAGGCATGGTTCAACACCGTCATATTCTGTTTTCTGCAGAGCTGAAAGCATTTTCTAGCATACTTTCTTTCTAACTTGCCCAATGCAAGCCATCAGAAAGAATTAAGGGTGTTATAACAGCCTTAACTCAAGATCACTAACTTAATAACCTACCTCAGTAACTCAATCATCTGCCTTGTTTACAGTCACTCATTTTCACTTATTCATTAAGTGAACTTATATTTTACTTATTCATTAAATTCACTCATTTTTGGTATAATTTCACTAACTTCATTTCTGATGTATGTGTATATTGTATATTGGCAGCTCAAAATGGTGGTTCAGAAGGTGTCAGTGCTCATCTTATTAATGTTCCTTCTCCATAAATTCAATATTGCAGTTCATTTTGTCAATACCTAGTCAAGTCCCCTTGATCAATGTACTGGTCTTTTTATAGACTCCTTAGTTCATTCAGGTTATTTCCCTCAAGAAGTGTAGAGCAATAGTTGATTCTTCTCTTTGTTTCTTCTTAGTGTCAGTGTAGGTAGACTATATATCAGCCAAAGTAAGTAATACATTCAAGGTATCCTGAACTGTTCTCAAAGAAATGTTTTGCTGCAAATACAATTTGTGAGCTCCATCTCAACTCCTGCTGGATTTGTGCTTACACTAATTTAAAATATAAACATTTCATTGTTTTCCATCAGGATTTTCATACAGTGCACTCACCCTGTTCTGGCTGCCTCTAGTGAATGCCAGCCTCACCAGAAAGCTGGTATCATTGGCACAAAGCTCTTCAATGGGGTAGGAAGTTTTACAGGAGTTAAAGGAAGGCTCACAGCATGGTTTCTCTTGTTTCTGCGGTCACATGGCACCACACTACTATTTTTTCAGCATCATTTCTTTTCAGTTTTTTGCTGATGGGGAAGATACATTTGCATAAGACATTATCTCAAAGATGGGTATTTTTCTTGGGAATCTAGAACTTCTTTATGGCAGTCTTTTTTGCTGATTTTCCTAGACAATAAATAAGGCATACTACACCGTTTAATGAATAAAACAAAAATAATCATCTTAATTGCTTAGCATTAATCTGATAATTTCAGATTATTATTTCTTCTATTTAAATTTACACAAATATGATATAGCTGACTGAAGACGAAATATCAAATCCTTATGGAGGTATTGATGATGCTGTTTAAATGATGTGAAGACTTCTATGGGATCAGATATTCTTAAACATCAAGACTTAGTTAGTCTTTTTTTTTGACAAGTCACAGCAAGAGGATTTGGACAAGGTCTATCTTCTTGTTACTTTGTTTACTGATTAGATTTAATCTACCACACAATGATTTTTGCTCTTTGATCACACACTTATCATATTTAAGTTCAACACTGTGCTTGTACTGTATCAGTTGCCTTTTTTTTTTTTTGACTAATTTAATCTCTCCATCATTAACTTTGTATGGTTAACAAAATAATTAACAACTTTAGCTGGCTTCTGTTACTTTGGATAACTTCAAACACAAGCCTCACAGATGATGTGAACAGATAAGTATGAAATGCTGTTGTTTTTTTTCAAGCAGCCTTTTGACAGTGCTGAATGAGAAATGAGATTTTATTGTCTGCACTGGGATGGATAAGGTCACTCAGCTATGTAAGATAGCATTGTTGGCACAGAAAACTAAGGCCTTCCAAAAGAAGAAAGAGAGTAAAAAATCTTGGTCCATACTATTTTAAAGTTATTTAGACTATTACACTATTTTACCGATGTACAAAAGAGACAGTCTCCCTGTTACCTCTTTCCCTCTTTAAGCCTAGATCTCAAATGAGACCCATTTTTCTAAAGTGTTATGTTTTATGTGTTTGTTTCCCAAACCATCCAAAGATACTTTTGATATCTACTTTTTTCTTCAGTTAGGAAGTAAGGATCAGGATCATTGAAAAATGGATATTTATTTATTTAAGTGTTTCCCATAGAATTTGAGATTTGCAAGTTTTATAATTTCTATTGAGCCTATGTTTGGCATTTTTACTTTTTGTATCATTTAGATCTTGGCATGACGGCATGATATGACAGGTTAGATTGTGCTGAGATATATTTCATCATGGTAGAAGTAGCATGTTGAGAGAGAATGGGATAATGAACAGCTTTGGCCAAAAATTTGTCCAGTCTGGATCTAGTTTTGGGTCCCCGGCCCTTCTGCTTGTCACAAGTCCTACTTGGCACTGTCAGGTAGAAGCAGCTTTTGCATCTAGACCAATTTCTCATTTTCAGCAATAGTTTCTTTGCATAGTCAAGAATATGTTCCTTTTTTTTTTTTTTTTTTAATTGGCCACAATGATGGGGAGAATATAGAGACTACTTGTCAGAGATTTTTGCCGCCCACCTGTTTCTGAGTGAAACTAGAGGTGTTGATTTAGCAAGTGCAGTTCCACGTGGTTGGGGTCCTGACTCTTTTGCAGACTGCTTCTTTCTCTGTAACCCAGACAAAGAATTTAGATTGTCTGAGGTATTTTTGTGAATAACCCCTCACATTGTATAGCAAGGGAGGCTGGGGGCCAGAAGGGCTAAGGGGTGGCCACTCTTCACTGGAATTTGATCCCTTCATTGTTCTTTCCCAGCCAGAGTCTTTCGACCCTGAAGGCACATTATAAATCTCTGTTATTCACTCAGGCTTTTGCTCTGGAACATTAAGTGTGGAGAGTGCAGTGGATTCTGTGCAGTTTGATGAAGTTACTCAAGCTTCTTTAATTTTTCATAAATGAGTATAAAGCTCATCACATGAAAATATTTTATTTACTAGCAATACTGTACAAATTCTGATGGTTTTAAAGGTGCAAATGGGATCTTATCCCCATTTGCACAATTCATAGAAGCACAGCTAAGTACCCAACTTAAAATCATTTAATTAGCATATTGGGTGTCATTCCTAATTTTTGCTGCAAGAGATGCTTTCCTATTTTTTTGTCTAACTAGAACTAAAGGCAGCCATATAGTTTGAGTCAATCTCTCAGACCTTTTCTGTTTGTACTTTCTTTCTTTGCCTCTCTGTCTCTCATGAGCACGCACATATATACATACATGCATGCAGAGCTTGAAGTTGTGTGAATTTGAGTCTTTTTATTTTCCAGATTCCTCTGTGTGTTGTTATTTAACTAGAAAAGCATCTATACTTTTTTTTCTTTTTTTTTCTGTTTTTCTGCATTATTCTGTTTGTATTAAGGGGTTAATGGAAAGTACACTGAATGCTGAAAGAAAGAATGAATACTATTGTATAATAATGAGTGGTTAAAAGGCCACCTGCAGGCTTACAACAGCTGGAATGACTATAAAACAGTATTAAAAGTAGTGTTTTATATAATTCATGAAAGCTACCTCTGTGAAGTCAGGAAGATTTACCTCGCTAGGGGCCAGATCTGCCATGTTTCTCATTGCTGACCTTAGTCCATAGTGTCCCACTGAAGACCACAGAGAGGATTCTTAGATGAAATTACTGTTAAATCAGGCAAAAAAGAGTTTGTCCCTGTACTGACAAATTTAAAGTTTTAGGAACATGGTCTACTGAGACTGTTCATGGTTTCTGGAGGTTTTATGGAATAACCTGAATTTAATAAATGCAGCAGTTAATCAATAGCTACTACAGTGACTTTGCAAGCAGTTCATCACTTCTGCAAACATGTTTTGTACCAGTAGGAGTTTACAGAAAGCATTATCAGGGAAGCTAACCTGCAAAGAGTTTGAATAGTCTAATCCTGAAGTAACATAAGCATGGATAATGATTTCAGGTTCTGGATAAAATAAAACTGGCTGAAAAATGGTGATATTCTTTATGTGCACCCAACAGGATTTTGATTAAACCCAGAGAATAAACAAAAACCCTAGGCAAATTACTATTAAAATACAGATAACATCAAAGGCAATAGAAGGGAAATAAAAAGATTGAAAGGAATGTTTTGGCGTAAGGATCATTTATATTCATTTTATTAACCTCTGCATGTAAGATCTCTTAGGTTTTAGGAGTGCACTTTTGACAGCATGGATTTTATTAGTATTAAAATGGCAGTCCATGTTTTTCCTATCCATTGATCCTAATTTCCTTCTGTTTGCTGATCAATTAGATGCTTCTCCATTACCGAGTCCCAAATCCTTCCTTCCTTCCTTCCTTCCTTCCTTCCTTCCTTCCTTCCTTCCTTCCTTCCTTCCTTCCTTCCTTCCTTCCTTCCTTCCTTCCTTCCTTCCTTCCTTCCCTCCTTCCCTCCTTCCCTCCTTCCCTCCTTCCCTCCTTCCCTCCTTCCTTCCTTCCTTCCTTCCTTCCTTCCTTCCTTCCTTCCTTCCTTCCTTCCTTCCTTCCTTCCTTCCTTCCTTCCTTCCTTCCTTCCTTCCCTCCTTCTTCTCAAAAGACATCATGACATTAGAAGAAGAGAAAGAAAGATACTGTCCCACACAAGTTAGAAGACAGTCAGAAAAGTAGAAAGATGAAATTTATTTTTGGCAGTTACCAAGAATGAAAAGGTAAGTGAAATAATTAAAAATTTTCATCTGGGGAGAAATACAGATGGTTAAAAGTAGATTTGGCCTCTTTATGTAATGGTTCTCTCAAAGAATATTTGAGAGCACCTTGAAGTCAATCACACCATATCTTAACTATGAGCAAATACAAACAGATCAGCCCCAGATTTGAAGGCCCAGCTCTTCTACAGAAAATTACCAGTGACACAGAGCTTCATGAGGGTATCTAGAGTTATTTATCCAAAGATGATCAGAAATCACACTTTGTTGAGAGTAGTGTTGATGCAACAAGAGAACAACGTCTGATAGACCAAATACCAAAGTAGCCACAAAAATCAAGTCTGAAATATGAGAAATGGATCATAAATAGCTGAAACAAATGATTTTAAAAATATAGGGCACTCTGGGATACCATAGTTAAAAATGAATTGTCTAATCATTGTTAAGTCTATTCTAATACTCTAATGAAATCTAAGGGTATGACCAGATGCATTTTTCATACTCACTAGTTACTAGCTGCAACTTTTAAAGACAACTAACCAACAGATGATGGACTAGATGACTAGTGACCACACATCTGTAGAGAAGTACTATAGTTTTTAATAATAGGCACAATTGCTTAAATGAAGTTTTGAGTTTTGATAAAACTAAATATATGAGCACTCCACTAGCTCTTTTTACGGGCCAGGTGTTTATACATTTGATGTACAAATAAAATATTCTCATGTGGTTAAGGTGGTAAAACATTGCTCTATCACTTTGCAAAAAATCAAAAAGGTAAAATCTGAGCTCCATGGTATTCGGTGGCAGAATTCCCATTGTCTTAAAAAGAACGAAATCTCACTTGACTTTTTTACATTTTTTTACAACTGATGACTGTGGTAATTATTCAAGCAGTTTAGGCTACCTGAACTGTGAAAGGTTTTGCCAGACTCCTGATTTTTAGTGAAGGCTATGTGCACATTTGTAAGGATAAACTTTGGCTCAATGACCATTCAACTGCAGCTGCCTTTTGGTAGGATCCCAAGAGTTTCTCCACTCCTCTTACTGGCAGGCAAGTAGTACTGTTAGGATATTTTGTGGGAAAGGTTTAATTTTGACATGCAGAGCTCCAGACTAAGGGCTGGCTCTACTGCTAAACAGCTCTTACAGAAACTGAAAGACATCATGTTGTCAATACCCTATTCCTCCTTCTTCCCACCCTGTCCTCTGCATTTAGTGTAACAGTTCTTCAAGATGTGAAACATTTTCCTTTAAATCTGTCCAGTTCTTGGCACAAGTGAGACCCAGATAGTCATATAATCTTTTAATTGCCACTGTGAAACAAATAATTCATAAGACAAATATACTTTTAGTTTAGCAGTCCAGTAAGTTATAGTAAGCTATAATACTCTTTCCTGAAAAAAAAATAAATAAAATAAATAAAATAAAAAAGCAGTTCAGTTGTGCATTAAAGGGTTCTCATGTGCCAGGCTCCAACTTGGTTACATGTCCACAAAGAAGAAACAAATTAAGGGTTTTATAGATAAAAGGTTAATAATTTATCATTAAACTAAGGCAAGCATGATATCAGTTAGAACTGGGGAAATCTGTGTGAAATCTCTGGTTGCTACTTATTGTCAGAAATGACAATATCAACATTTTTATTGCAAAAACACTTATTTTTATTTTCACTGAAATACACACTGGGGGTTTTGCTAAATGCTGACTGTCAGAACAAAGGGTCAAAGCTTAATGCATATGCATAAATATGCTGTTCTAATACTTTTAATTTAATTTGCTATGCAGCTACCTTCTTCCATCTGTCTCACATCTGCCATTCAACAAAAGTGTCAGATTAAAGTAGGGAATCCCCTTTCTTCGCACTGTTGCCAGTATGCCCTCCTTAATCTAACTTCTAGTAAGGAAACAGGAAGATTCTTTTATTGATTTTCTGTTGACATTTTTTGAGCAGAGGAAATAGACTAACTTCATTAGCATGTGTTTGCTGACACCAGAGTTAAGTTGTGGGAACTGTCATCCACATCATCCCATAAATCTATTTCTTAAGTAAATTTTAGTTTTTATGTTTCTGGAAAAAAAAAATAAAAGACATAATGCCCCTTCTATTTATTTATTATTATTATTTTTTTTTTCATGGTAGGGAATAGGTTGGATACAAGAGGAAACAAATTCCTTATCCTGTTAAGAGTTTAAGCCCCCCAAAATAAACCAAGGTTTAGGAACCCACTGTCTAACAAGAAGTCCCATTGCTTGCAAATCCGGCAAGTGCTTCATGCTAAAACAGATTAGCTAAATCTCCACAGTGAACTATGCTATGTAACTTTCTGTGACAAACCAACAAAAGAGAGTTCTGTGAATAAACACTGGTTTGACAGGAAGTTAGACAAACCCACTGCAACATCTATATTTGGCATTTCAAACAATGGCAAGTATTTAGATAAAAATTTGAAAAACAAAAACAAAAAGCAATTGTGCAGAGTTCCAAACAGATGCAAATCTTTACTGCAAGGGATCTAGTGCAATGGAGCTTTTGAGATGTACAGAAATGAAGCCTAACACAAACGGTGGGCTTTAGAGGGGCTAGAGGGGCAGTCTCCTGAACATCGACATCAGTGGGTGACTGTCCTGCAAACCTATCTGTATTCCACAGCCATCCATTGCACTTTTCTGGCCAGTACTTACAAACCACTCTGCTCCTTTGAAGCTACAATATGAATAGCCTTTTTTTTTTTTTTTTTCCCGATGTATTTTCTTGGTCCTATTTTGTCTGTGCAAAGGAAACAGAAATATTTTGGCGGTTCTTAGCAGATACTTGGTTATCTCCTGAATGTGTTTATATTTAGCCAGACATCCAGGCTGTGCCCACAACATCTGCTTTTCTGCCCAGTGAAAGACCGTTAGCCTGAATTCTAGATGTTCCTCCAGTGCTAATTCAGATGGCTCCACATGACATGGCATTCTGCAATTCAACATTGTCCTAATTTCCTATTCTTAAGTACTATAGAGCTCCATCAGGCAAAAAGGGCTGGGCCAAGGGCAAGCCAGACAATTCACAATAAAAATATCCTCCTGGGACCCATCCTTCCCCAGTTCCATCTGTGCTACCGACCTGATATTCCAAACTGTGAATGTGATGTATATAAAAAATAAAAGATATCTTGTTCTTTATAAAAGTACTGATTAGAGGACTTCCTTTTATTAATTAGAAAATAAATAAATATTTGAAGTGAACAGAGGCAAACAGTACCCTCAGACTGGTTCACATTGGCTAATCAGTTGCACATAAAGAAAAATGCATGCAAATTAAGTTTTCGCAGGAACACTTCTCTTCAGTGACATACTCATGAGGTCATGTGTCTCAGATTAATAAATCAGGCAGTTCTAGTAGCAGCATACTTGCCAACATTAACCTTTTTAATCAACAGTTCATTTGTTTCGTGGAGAAAAGCTATCCTCCACATGATTGCTATTTCCTGATTAAGAATATGCTGAAGACATTGAGTATAGGATATAGAAGGGTTTCAAGAAGAGCTGGTGTTTATTCTGCCCAGTGGAGCATGCTGAAACCCTTCCCTTATACCCATAAATACTGTGATTTTTTGAAGTAAGTTGGTGGTAAAACATAGGCAAAATAATTTCTAGTCTAGATATACTTAGGAAGTAGATGATCAGGACCAGCAAGGGAATGTGGGCATGTGCTCCTCTATGCTAGAAAGTCATGAAAATGAAATGAATACATCTTCATTGATACAGGAGAGAAATTAAGTTTCTTAATTTATTTGTGTACTGATATCCACTGATCTAGTAGATCTAATCATATAGATATTTTATATGTTAACTACATCCTTGAAATTTTAGAGATTTCGTGGATGGAAACATTCAAAATAACAGTAAGAAAAGAGGATGGAAGTCAGAAGTCTGCATTTTCCTACTGAAGTCAGTGATGAAGCTGCTATTGGTTTCAATACCATGGCCTCAGATTTTCAGATTTTCAGTGATTTTCAGTGATGCTCAGAAAGCATGAATAACCTGTAAGATATTGCTTTTCAGCCAAGCCAATCACATGACAAAGAGTTTCATTATTACTGGAAAGATCTCATCCTATGGTAAAAATTCTTACAGCCTCTTTTTATACTTGAGGGTCTCAGTATGTGTGACCTGATTGTATCCTGAACACATCCCAGGCTGAGATGCATGTGCTCCATATCAACCTGCCCCTCACACACTGATGTCCCTCTAGAGTGTGGTTGTCCAGCAGTTTAATCATGATGTATGTACCCCTGTTTCCTTTGGCTAGTACAGAGACATGTTTGCAAGTTAGAGGCTGTCTTCTTCCTTCTTTAGCCAGTTCCTAAACATGGGAGACAATCATCTGTTCATGTGGTCTATTTCGGTCTACTTTAATTGTGTGGGTTCTTTACATATAAGCACCAAGAGGTCTATCATGAGTTGAACTCTTCATTTTCAAAGTTGCTACAAAATGAGTTGCAAAAGCAGCCCTCAGAAAGGGAGTTTATAATTGTACTGCATAGTTCTGAACTCAACTTTTAATTTAGTATGCAAACAACCCTGATTAAAGAGGACATCCAAAGAGGAAAAAGAACACGTTTCTTTTAATTTCCATTGCCTTGACATGTGCAGCTCAAGCACTTTCCATAGTGTGTCATAAAAAATTATAACTGTGTGTATAGCCTTCAAAGCAAAATACATGCTTTCATTTAGCCCTGATCCCAATTACCTGGTCTGTATCACCAGGTAAATGGTAGGTATTTTTGCACATTCTGTCACTCATTCCTTTGTGGCTTTTGGGAAGGTAAGAAAGTCTCTTTCTAAAAAGTCTTTCAAAACTTAACAACTTATATGTCTTACACTTTTTCACCATTTAGTTACTATGAAATTCAAAATAAAAATTCAGAAAGTTCCCTTGATGCAGTAGATTAATACCTGAAGATTTCCTTTATTAGGAGGAACCAAAAGGGGAAAAATCCAATGAATTATTACTTATGCTTAGGCAAGTGTTAAAAATCAGAGGAATGCTTTATAAACCTTGTAACTGGACACTATTAAAACTGCCTAAAAAAAAACACAAAAAACAAACCAACAAAAAAAGACACATGATTTTGGCTCTAAGTGTTAAATTCTGATTTAAGGGTAAACCGCATTGATGGCAATTCTGGTTTGAAGGGATTAAGATATTCTTAATAATTATGTTACTGTAACAACTGGAGACTTTGGTAAGCTTTGAGTCTTCTGTTGCTCTGAACACTCTGCTTAAACACAAACAAGCAAAAAACAGTCTGTGCTCCAGTGTACGTATGTGCATTTTAGTGCTGTAAACATAGATGAAAAAGATGATAAAATAGAATGGAAAATGGAGAATGAAAAGGGAGAGGGAGTAGTTAAATACACAAAAATGAACATATGGTTAAAATTGATGGCATCAATAGTTTCAGCTCACCTCACGCTGAATTCTTTAGTCTTTCATTTCCTGTTTCATGAAGGAAAAGGAAATAATGAGAATGCAATGAATAATGCATATTCATATGTCAGCCTGAGAGTACAGACTAGCATTTTTGCTAATTTGTAATTTAACAATATTCTGTGGAAGGAACAATGAAATTCTCTTAGTCAGGAGTCTGGCTCTGAGTCATTATGAGAGATGCAAGCTCACAAGTCAGCTTTCTGTTCAGTTTTTAGGAAAGTCCTTCTGTTCTCAGACGTTAGATGCTCTAGTACTAGGCAATTAAGAACACTGCTGAGCTTTCACAGAAGTCACTTCCTGATTATTTCTTGGCTTTTTTGGCAGAGCTGTTCATGCAGAAGTATTCTTAATGGAAGGCTACAATGAACTGGCTATTTAAGAGAGATTATAATGGACAAAAGGAAAATATGCAGGTGAACAGCAGCAATAATAAAAAGCAAGCCTGTCATGCAAGTGATTTTTATTTAAAAGTTTCCATTTCAGTCAAAATTGATCAAAACTTCAGAACAAGTTTTAATATATTATTTTTTTTGTCTCAGTGCAATAACTAGAACTATAGGTGGATTTTTTTTGCCTTTTAATTTACATTTATTCCCTTTCTCCAGTGAAATATTTTTTTCAAATTGTAATGCTGAAGATCTTCAACATCAAAAAGAATGCAAATTTTCCCATCAAAACAAACAGTCAAAACACTTTTTTTTTTTTTGACAAATTCTTTGTCTTGACAAAATCAATGATCTTTAATAAATCTCTGCAATCCTGAATATGAAATGCCAGGCTCTCCTGTGTGTTGGGAAGAATTACATAACAGGTAGCAGCCTATGCAACTACATATAGTCAAAGAAGAGTTAGATCAGGACTGGAGGGAGACCTAAGGGTGTTTGTAATTCATGTGTACCATTTTAAACAACATCAAAAACAAAAACTAACAACAACAACAAAACAATGACCTTTTATTTATTGGTCAAGTATTACAAAACTGGGTAATATTCTTGACCCATGTAGCATGGTATCTTTGCAGGATGAAGAATAAAGGGCCTCTCAGCCAATTTTACTGCCCTCCTCTTTCCCTCAGGCTGACAGAAACCTCTACAGCTGAAAGTTATCTCCCCAGAGCTGGCTTCTGAGATTAATGTCTGTGCTCACTTCTTGCAGTCTCTAACAGAAAAAAAGCGTGGGGATCATAAAAGTGACAAGCTGGAGAGCACGGCCCAAAGCGTCTCTGTGCTTTGTGCCTCCCTTTGATCCTATACCCAAGACAGATTAGCTAGATTCAAGGACTGGCACCTTGCCTGTAGCACAATAGAAAAAATGATTTGCAGATAAGAACATGCAGGACAAGATCTCCAGTCAGCGGAAACCATCACTGCTCCACTGTTTCATTTTGATTCACGCCTGTATACGATCCAGATTTTCAGTTTTAGGAAAGGTAGTCTAACCATGTAATACCAGTATTTGTATTGACAGGCTTTTAAATTACAATACTCAAAGCAAGAATGCATGTAGTTTCCACAAATGTCTTTTCAATGTTTTGGTCTGACAGAGGAAAACGTGCTATTGCAAATGCAAAGGCCTTTTTTGATACATTGCAAAAATTCAAGGGGCATCACCATTCATAAGCTACTGCACCTCAAACCTGATACAACTTTGACGGTCCTTGGAAGACTGTTCTCTGGGTCCTATGATTTCCATTTCAAGATGGATGCTCTCTTTTTATCTGTGAAAATACTACCTGTGGATTGTAAACTGCTGTTCAGTTTCAAAAAAATCCATACAGTAATACCTGGGCACAGTTTCACAGTAGCAGTGCTGTTATCCTGATGATCTCAGGCTCTAAGGGGGAACTCGTATCCCTTGTGAGACACAGACACCTGGCAAGAGCTGACAAGCTTTCTGTCTTGGACTTTAATACCTTTTGGCAGAATCATGAAAGGATTTTTGGCCCCACAGCTTCTTTCTATGCATTACATAGCTTCCTACTGTCCCCACAGTGTCATGTACATTTTTTAGGTCCAAGGCGTGCCCTGGAAGGAAAAATGTTGCTTTCCCTTCACTTAAATCTCCCTTCCCATCCCTTAATTCAAAGCTTCTAAACGAGCTGTCTGAAATTGTACTACAACACCAATTTAAAACCAGTGAACTTAAAAGCTGATTACTACCCTTATTGAGTAACATCCCCCAGCTCTCAGATTTCAGCCCTTTGTTCCCTCCACACTGCAAATGCTCGGCTGGGAAGAAGAAAGAGTTGAGGGTTAATGTTTGAGGAATGCAGGACTGGGATTAATGCTTGTGGCAATTAGTCACTCAGGGGAGTTGCATGTGCACACCAATTTTCCTGAGGCTTGACACAGCCACTACTTAGGCATAAAGGGAGTTTTACCTACTTGGAAATTCTCCTTTTCCCTGGGTAGGACTCCAAACTTCCATAAGGTTGGCCACATGTGTAAGGAGCTGACGCCTCTAACCCTAACACAGTAAAATGAACTCCATTAAGGAAACCTCACTTTGAAACGTAATCCTGAAACACTGCTGAAATAAACCAAGTAGAGCACAATCTTGCTTTGAGCTTGAGAGAACTCAAAACCCCAAATCCCTCACTACAGACCTAATTGCCATGCAATGGTAGGTCCCTCACGACGTGAGCAATCTGCTACAAAAGATGATATTGCAACATGCACAAGGAGTATTTCTGGAATGTTAACACACAGAGAACTTTCAATATCCATTTTATGCCTCCTTCATGCAAAAGTAAACTGTATTTAAAGGCATTATACATGCTTGCTATGTAATTACATTAATCAGAGAAAGCTTCTTCTCTGTGTTCCTCTGGTGTTGCCATGGCAGCATCCCCATGTTTGCAAAGTGCAGAGCACCCATTCTTAATTATACTTACAAAGCAGCTACATTTCAAAGGAATACAATAAATACAAAGTTAAAGTGAGGATGCTGTACAGAAGTGATACGAACAAACATGTTTTTATCATGTCTCGATCTCATGCACACTTCACACCTGCTATTAGAAGGTTCTGCTTAATTCCTATCTTCCTTTTGTGCACTTATGAAAAACTCCAGATTTCTGCCTGCCAGAAAACGCAGTATCTGCTGCAGGCCCCAGAGCTAACTCTGCTTCTAACCTGGGAGCTGATCTTTATGGAACTGTAACAGCTTACAGAGATTTTTGAGTTTGCACCAAACAACATACGGCAGTAGGGAGTGTGTGCTCTTATTCTCCAGTAACCAACACAAACACTATTGCTGCTCTCCATTCCCACCACTGCCCCAAGCACCCACCCAGCAGACACTTGGGGAGCTGCTCCTTGCCCATCTCAGTGCCACCACATCGTTTTTGGTGACAGACTGAAGGCTTCACCACAATGGGTCTGAGATGTCAGCATGAAGTTAATCGAGCAGAATGCATTTCCTATAGCACTCACGAATCGCTGGCTTGGTGCATCACACGCTGCGTACACAGTCCTTGCTTCGTTGTGGATGAATAACATGGAAATTGCAGTTTGCATAGGAATTTGCATTTTTACCCCTGTAAAAAAACAAGGGATTCCCTCATTCTGAAATTAATGTTCCCCCCTGAAGATGAACAGAGCTTATACAGATACAGGATTGCAGATATGAATTATGTATTTTCTGGGGGTGGAATGTCATGCAATTTCGGTGTTATTAAAGCCACAAAGATCCATCGGGGGAGAAGTAATTAGAATATTTCAGAGCCCCAGATTTACATTTCTTAAGCTTATGAGCGAAATGAAATTGGCTGCCTCCAATTTACATGTCTGCAATCACACCATGAAAAACCTGTCAGATCTCGGCTTTTGGATCTGAAACCTCTGGGGAAAAAACAGGTGTTCTGGCAAATGGTGGTGGTGCTTTGGTGTCACTTGCACACAGCTAATTCTGAGATAATTCTGTACTGAGGTCTAGGGGGCACTGTGTTACTGCACGTATATGAGTGTGGATGGTAAAAGCCATTGGATCTGACTTACAAGGCAGAAGCTTTATTTTTTCAGCTTATTTATTTCTATTCTGTCTTGCTTTCCCCGTAGGTATTTATTTTTCACCTTGTATGTAGGAAATTGT
This sequence comes from Anser anser, assembly GCF_964211835.1. Taxonomy (NCBI): domain Eukaryota; kingdom Metazoa; phylum Chordata; class Aves; order Anseriformes; family Anatidae; genus Anser; species Anser anser. The sequence goes on along the minus strand of NC_139720.1, from coordinate 127,537,271 downwards.
GCTGTTTTCACCTAGGTGTATGCACTCAGCCATAGAAAAGGGAAGCACTTCTGCCTTCTTAATGAACCGTTCTCTGACTTAATTAACTGGGTAACCAACATGGCTTGGACATGGCTGGCATATCAGGATGTGTGGGCAGTGATGTTTCCTTTATTTTAAAAGGGAAAATCATTCTACATGTTAGCCTGTGAGCTGTAGCCAGATATTGTGTTCTTGCTGGCTCTGTTTGCCCTGTCCAAATAGATGCTATAGTTCTCCTAAAATTGCAGTGACTTCTAGATTCCCTTTCCATCTAATCCGATTCCAGCCTGCCCTGATGTGTTGTAGCAGCCCTTGGGTTGCCCTGGCTGGGGCTGAGAACTGGACAGGAGGCCGCAAGGTGATTGCAAGGCAGAAGCCAGTTGTTTCTTGCGGCACGTGCTGATTCTCAGCACTGGGCTCTGCAAAGGTATTTGCTTTGTTTACTCTTCCCAGAGAACAAGACTAATGCCAGGGTGGTTAGGACTACTAACATGACGACTTTCCTTTTGCTCTGACTTGTGCAGGCTCACATTTCCAGAGCTTTTGGTCTGTGACAAATTTTCCCTGTAGATTTGAGTAATGTACTGCTGGAAGCAGAGACTACATAATGAAGATTGATTATTCTCTATAAACATTTGAGAATATGCACAGACACACACATGTATAAGTATATAAGTATAGGTATACATATATATATGTCTGTTCGTATGCATATATGAAGGCTGTTCTGCTACTGTCCTTATGTAGAGCACAGCTGTTATATAATGCTCCCAGCCGGGAACAGAGAAGTAACTATATGACTAAGCAACAGAGTGTGACTTATGAATAACAAATTGTGCATATTCCCAAAGATATTCCTCTAGCTGATCTCCAAAGAAAGAAATCTGCAAGAAGAATACATCTGAGAATTCTCCCATCTCCTAGAGGACTATGAGGAGACACCCGAGGACAACAAGCTAATAGAAAAGTAGACAGAATTTATTCCATGTATTTACATTGTTCCTTGTAGATTACTCACTTGGCTGTGGCAATGACTTCATATATTGACTCAGATGATTAACATGTGGGTCAAGAGTTTTCACCCCCTGTGCCACAGTGAGCACGGTGCTATTGAACTCAGGTTTGCAGCTGAAAGCAGAAAGCAAACCACAACATGCAGCAGAGGACAGTGTGAGGCAGGTTCAAGGCTCAGCAGGGTGAGATTTGGGGAATTTGCTCTCCTCCCCCTGCTTGACCAGAAGTCTGCATGCAGACACCTACATCTCTGTCACCTTGTGGAGTTAAAAAACCTCTCGCCTTGCCTGTTTAGGTTGTCTGTACCTCCTATATGAACTGGCTTCTGAAGAGGCCTCTGAACATATCGGGCTGCACAGCAAGGGCCCTGTGAAGCAATGGCATCAGCAAGGCAGACACTCCTAAAATCTTTTAGCCAGATCCTTGTCTAAAAGAAATGGGCAGAGCTCCAGTGCCACCAATAAAGCTGTGCCTGCTGACTCCTGCTGGGGCTCTCAGCCTCCTAATTCTCAAGGAAAAAAAAATCTAATTGATAAAATAAGAGGGGAGGAGGGAAAGCTTTTAAATGTCTCAAAGATGATTTGGAGACAGAAAAGGAAGGGCCAGGGGCGAAGAAACAAGGGTGCATTTGAAATAATTCAATAAGCAAATGGGGAAAAAGATGAAAGAAATATCAAAGATAATGAGAGAAAAGGGTGATCATTTTCTATCTCCTCTCTGAATCCATATTTTGTCAAAGCTATCATGGCTTTTCCATGGAGACAACATGACCGCCTGATCCAAGGCGCTGTGATTTAGATAAGACATCTGCCTGCAGTAGCATCCTCCCAGCCCCAGGTTCCTTGCTTGGCTTAGAGCTGCTCGGGTGATTATACAATGCCCTTGTCTGCTGAATTTCTAAAATGCTCCCCTTAGAGCGGGTGTGCCTACACAAGCACCTCAGGACAAAAGGGACTGCTGAGCCCCAGCTCTCCTTTCCTGGCCAAACAAAGCTGAGTCAGTACAAAACACTTTCCAGTTTATTGCTGTCCTTACTCAGCAAAGGGGAGCACCCAGGGAACGATGCCATCAGGGACAGGCTCTGGAGCACTACATCTCTCTGGACAGAACTCTTAAAATCCTGTTCTTCTCAAAGGTGCAACGAGGCCAATTTTTTCTGCTGACCTTTTCATATGCTCACCAGTAGGGCTGCTCTGTATTTCCATTTTCTAGATCAGCTCTCCTGTCCACACTGGCTCACTCTGCCATTCCTTTGCTCCCTGGGACAATGCTGTATGAGCAATTTTAGGGTGTCTGCGTGCTCTTGACCTATAAAAAACACCTCTCCCCAGCCCACCTTGCTAATGAGGGTTTATTCTTTATCTTTTCCCATTCCTTTTTGCACTTCCCTCTTCTTTTAATTCTAAGGTTTGCTTCAGCCTGTCAGTTTCATAATTTGCTATGGTCTTCCCACACACACACTGACACTACCCCACCCACAGCCATGTGGAGAGGAGCACCCCTAGACATGGACAGACTTGCTTTCGGGGAGCCAGAATTGACCCCTCCGTAAGAGGAAGTTCAGTACAGTGCAACGGTCTGCCCAGTCCAGTATGATGCTGCTCTGAGCAGTGAGGGCAGGGTAACTGCTGCTGCTGATAATTTTCTGGCTGATTGCAATCTGGGCAGACAGGTTTTGAGCAAATCATTTGGCTATATTTAATGTATGCTAATAGTTTTCACAGTATGGATACAACTTTGATTGTCATATTAAGCCTGAGTGTAAAAAATGGTAATAAACTACCCCAAGGAAATCAAATGAATGCCTATAGTTTGCCCAGTAATATTTCAGAGGTGTACCAAGTATTTGAGGTCCACCATCAAGGCGGAAAGGATGCATGTACAGGCAGGCTACTGAAATCATTAGTTACAAAAGAGCTACTACCTGATTTGGAAGGACTTCAAATATCTGGAAGATGAGCTCTGTGTGCATTCAGCATCCAATTATCCAAAGAACTAAAATGAGTGCACCCCATAAATCTTTCCTCAATGATATTTTTGTCAAAACTTATGATAAGGCAGCAGCACAGAGACAACAATTTGGACAACTCTTCTTTTTTATGCCTCGTTTCATGCCTCAGACCAACTCTTCGAGCTTCCCTGCAGCTGTCAGCTCTGGTGAGATTTATTCACCAGCAATAAAGATTCCAGGCATTCCCGAGAAGGGAACACGTTCAAACATTTACACCAACCTGTTCTCCTCTTCACATTAACTCTCATCTGTGCCCATGGCCTCTCTTCTCAGATCCATTCCTCTGTGACTTCTCCCTTCCTTAGGCAAACTAGTGACTCCACTTTCCTCCCATCAAATATTTTCGAATGTGACCAGTCTCAGAGTTAGCAGTGATGAAAATGTGCCGTATCAGAGACAGCAGAGCTTTTTGCTTGGGACTAATTTATTTTTCTCAAGGTGTGATTGCACTTTGTGGCAGAACACAGTTAAATCAGCTAACACGGAGCATAACTAATACCAGCTGAAGGAGCACCCTAAGTGGCACAGCGGTGTTAGCCTGGTGCTGCCAAGAGATAATGAGCCTTAAGCAGAGGACTGCACGAATGTGGCTGTCTTGAAGACCGAAATACTTCTTCTGTGTGGCTCTGTATAATGCTTACTGACTGCAGGGGCTCTGAACACACATCTCCTGCATGGTATAGGGATATGCTTCCCACCTGAGAGCAAAAGTGAAAAGCCACCTTTTTCCCCAGAACAACCGATCAAGCAGTGGGTGCTGCAATGCAATGAAACAAGTCAGTTGCTCATTAGTGGTGGAAACCAATTACCTAAGTATTTCTCTCTGACAGGTGGAACCCGCCACGCACCTCTGCTATCTGAACCCCCAAAATATGGCGGTGCTTTCCCTTCTGTAGAGCAATGGTAGGTTCTCTGTCCTCTATCCAAAGCCTGTAGAAATTAACCTCCAGCACATCTGTTAGGTTTGATTCAAATGGGTCAGCAAAAGCTGTTAGGGGACAGATAGACTGGTAGACGTGTGTATGCACACATACATGCTTATTCCAGCAGGCTACAATAAACTCTTTAACCAGGATAAAATATCAACTTAGAAATAAATTGCATGTTCTGCTCATGTTTAGTATAATTCAAAGCAGAAGAAGTTGTCCAAATATCCATTTATTGATGCTAACCAAGAAAAAAAGTATAATGACAAAGGACATGTAAGCCCTAAGGAACCACAAGATCTTGCATGTATGTTATTCTGCTCCCTTCTGTTGCAATCATAATTTCACAAAATTCATGCAGTAAACATGTTTTGGGGAGGGATTTCAAGTAGTTCATCATATTATGGACTGAGAAATGAGATGGAATTTCTATGCAGCCATGTACTGGAGCTCTATTAAAGAAAAAAAGGCTGTAACACTGCAATTTCCTTCCTACACGGAATTTGTTTCCTCTTGCCTCCTTCTTATATCCAGGTCTATAGGAAGTTAGCCTCTTGAGTTTGGTCATTTCTAATGAAAAAATAAAAATTATCATCAAACACTCCAGTTGCTGTTTGTGTCCCAGCCTCCTTTGTGATTTTTTATGTACTCTTTATGTCAATTAGTTTTAGCCAAGACAGGTGGCCCTATGGCAACTAACAGGAGTTGAACCTTTTCTTCTATTGAATTTTTGGCTTTTTGGTAGAAATATGAACATTTCCTAGACCTTGTACCTGCTACTAAATGCACTGATATTTTATGACCTTTCTATGTACTAGCATTCTTGTTTAGCTTGTGTCTTATACTTTGAAGAGTCATTTTAATGAAGAACTACACGTGAGAATATTTTTCTTTAGTTTCATGCACTGTAACGCATTGCTAGTTTTAAGGCAGGTTGTACAACTTCAGATGTTTGCTTTCTTAAGGTAAACAGGCACTTCTGGTTCTACTGTTTAGTTTGGTCCCAAAGTATTACCAGCCTTCCCCAGCATGATATTTACACAGAAAGAATGCAAACTCTCACCCAGCTCAAGTGATTTTTATGGTCCAGTGAGTAACAAGATATTAGTCACCGGAAGGTCTTTTGACCTCATTCATTTTTACCTTCTTTTCTGCTAATAAATATATTCTTGTTGTTATGAACTGCCCCATTTTTGTGCAGGAAAAGTCATCTTCCTGGAAAAGTCTACCAAATACAAGTCTCTTTCAGGTCATTACCTTGGAAGTTAAGACAAATGAATTGTGTGTTAACTCAGATACAAATTTTTCAGAGAAACAAACAACAACCCAAAAGCCTGCACTATAGGAATGTGGAAGCAAGGGCATTGTACATGTTGGCCACAAGAAATGCTTTAACTCCTGTATCCTTAATCTGTGGATTTGGCATCTCCAGGCTGCTTACAGGAATCACCTCAGACCTTTTCCAGCTGAAATACAAAGAGAGCCATCTGGCCCAGACATCCCTGGCTATCGGAGGAACCCTGCAATATTTCTGCAATATGAACAAAGCGTAAAGAGAGGCAGGTTGCAAACTCCTTGGAGCTGGCACAGGGGAAGACCTTTTTACTTGTGAGACACTGTTAAACAGGCTACTTGTATAATCCCAGCTTCTCCCAAGGCCTCTGCTGGAGCAAAGGTCCAATCCGGAAGCAGCGTCCTGCCATGTTAGCAGATGGGCTAGAGTAAGGCAGCCAAAAGACCAGAGAAAAATAGATGCCTGTGGAGAAGTCACAGAAAAGGAGTTCATCAAAACTGAAGGATGTAGACAGCTGTTAACAAGTTTGTAGACTGCAGTGAAGAGATGTAATTATAACATAACTGCACACAAACAGGGAACTAGGATTAAGACTTCAGCAACAGAAAAGCAGTTTGTTTTTTTTCTAATGTGAGTCACCAACAGGCATCTACTGTTTTTTGTGAAAGCAGGTTCATTACCCTCCATGGACAACATTGTGTCTTGTCACAAGAAGAGTCTAGGGTGAGATGCTTTTCACTCCAGACTGGTGTATTATCCTTGCTGAGACCATATGCAGCTCTGTGCTACTACTCAGCATGAACACAGCCATCAAAATCATTCTCAAAACCAGCAGAAAAATGCCTGAAAAGCTTCGGCTCCAAAAGCTTAGCTCTGCAGCCTCTGCAGTGCAACAGAATATTGTTGAGAGCCTCTAGCTATATGCTATACAGAAAAAATGGTAGAATTAATATGTTTGCCAACTGGTAGGGCCCAATATGCCAATTTAACAGCCAGCTGCTGTCTATGGATAATATAAGTTGCTCTCCTGCTGCAGTAATTGTACATTCTAATAACGTTGTAAGCTTCACCACTAAAACACACTATTTTGTATTTTTATACACTTATTAGGAACTGTGATATTTAATTAGATATAGTACAAGCATTTTATCTTGTCACTTTTTCTGACAGAGATTGGAGATGTGTAACTTCATTGTCTGTAGATGTTTTTCCCAGAGAATCTCTCTTTTTCCCAAACTGTTAATCCCGCCACTTTTCCTCTAGTTTTTCCTATACGTATGCTTAGCTGGAAATGAAAACTTTATGAGAGTGCTTGTTAGGGCATTTTTAGTGAAGGCCATATCAGCACCCAGTGTATTCTGAAGCATTCTTGTACATGTATGGCAATAGAGGCTTTGCCACAAGCAGCTAGTAATCTGTGAAGGAAATGAGAACTTTGATTTAAGTGCAAGTTTGTGTTTCAGGAACTAAGGCAGACAGGTTACACGAAATTGCTGTGTGCAATCCTCTTCAAGATGATATGCAAGCTTTCAGAATTGCCAGGGGAAGGCCAACAGCATCCTGGCTTGCTTAAGAAACCGTGTGGCCAGCAGGACTAGGGAGGTGATTGTCCCCCTGTACTCGGCTCTGGTGAGGCCGCACCTCGAGTACTGTGTTCAGTTTTGGGCCTCTCGCTACAAGAAGGACATGGAGGTGCTCAAGAGAGTCCAGAGAAGGGCAATGAAGCTGGTGAGGGGTCTGGAGAACAAGGCTTACGAGGAGTGGCTGAGGAAGCTGGGGTTGTTTAGCCTGGAGAAGAGGAGGCTCAGGGGTGACCTTATCACACTCTATAGATACCTTAAAGGAGGCTGTAGCGAGGTGGTGGTTGGTCTATTCTCCTATGTGCCTGGTGAAAGGATGAGGGGAAATGGGCTAAAGTTGCGCCAGGGGAGGTTTAGGTTGGATGTTAGGAAGAACTTCTTTACTGAAAGGGTTGTTAGGTATTGGAATAGGCTGCCCAGGGAAGTGGTTGGGTCACCATCCCTGGAGGTCTTTAAAAGACATTTAGATGTAGAGCTTAGTGATATGGTTTAGTGGAGGACTTATTAGTGTTAGGTCAGAGGTTGGACTAGGTGATCTTGGAGGTCTCTTCCAGCCTAGATGATTCTGTGATTCTGTGATTCTGTGATTAAAGATGCTCCATTTCAATGTCTTGATAAAGCCCAGTTTCTTAAGAGTGGTTGACTTTCATTTTCTGAGGATCCAGGTTTACGAAGATATTCTGAAACAGGTCCTAAACGAGCAGAAGAATCCAAGCACTAACATCTGTTCTGTAAGTTTGAACTATATATGTTATCTTTCTATAATATCTTACCCATTTTTGAGCCTTTTCTGCCTCCACTGCTAAATAAGCTGCATTAAACATTTCCTACTCTGCCTTTGTTTAATAGGTCCCACTATTTTTAAAAAGAAAGAGATTTAATCTAACAAAGTGCTTAAGTTTATGCACACCGGCAAACATATAAGCAATGCTGTTGAGGTGAAGGAGGAATACCACAAACTTACAGTCAAAGTGGAGTGCAGTGTTTTGCTAGAGTAGGCCTCAAGAGGGCTGCTGGTGAGGTAGGCTGGGAGATGACTGGATTTGCTCAGACACATCCCACCACTGCCTGTGCTGTGGGAAGGTGCAGCTGGAGCTGCTGGTGCTGGGGCAGTTCTCTCTGCACGGAGCCAGAACATGCAGAGTTCAGCCAGCAAAGGGTTTGTGCCCATGGGCAGGCTGAGCTGGTGGATGAAATACCCTTAAAGATGCCAAGCTGTGATATATGGAAACTCATGATTATTTAAATTTTAGACTGTCTCCACAGAGGGACACAGCACAGCAATGCTGCAATGCTACCCTTAGCCTGAAAGCAGCAGTCCTACTGCGGCACCTCTATCCCCTCCACAGTACAGGGCGGGACATGCACATCCAGAGGGCTCACTGCTAAGCTGCTGGGGGTCTGGGCATCTAAAGCAGGGTTCAGAAGACACTGGAGACACCAGAATTTCCAAAGTTACATGCTTCAGTGCCTACATCCTCTCTGGATAGATCCAGCCCTAATAAAAGTGGCTGTTGGCTGTTTGCTGCAAATTCATGTGGGTGTTTCAGTATTCACCTGGAATGACTGCTTCCAAAACAAGGCAATAATTCAATCTCTGTGTCAAGTCTCTCACTGCTGATCCCACCAAGTGAGGGTGCCAGCTGTTTTTTTGTTGTTGTTTGTTTGTTTTTTCAGTTTGTGCTGTTCTAGGAATTGAGCTGCAATTGCTGGCTGACAGGTAGGAACTATTTTTACTTGTGATAAACCTGAGTTAATTTAAAGGGAGAACATTCATAAAAGTCTCTATGGTCCAACACACCATTCTCTGAGATATTCACACACCTCATAACTATGTAGTTAGTTACTTTTCCCTTCCCCAAACAGCTCACATCCACTCTTTTAAGCAGCAGTATCACTTATCAAATGATGCTAGGCTATTACCCATTAAGGGTAAAAAAAAACATGTTACTAATAATAGTACCCTGAGACCTTGCTACAGTTTTTGTTGTCATGGTTGCTGTTTGGGGAGTCCCACTGAAAATGCAGCGGAGTCAGAGCATCCTTGTCAGGGATGGGATTACAGAGGAGCTCTGGGAGCGTGCTGCTGGCATGTGGACATCCCCAGACTGGTAGTAAAGTACTATGTTTATAGTCACTGATGAAAAGGAGGGCAAAAAAAAATAATAAAAAAAAAATCAAAGAGAAATATTAAGCCACTGTAAGCAACCTGAATTAGGCAAGAGTCATAGAGAGAAGACCAAGAGACCTGGATAGGAAAATTACTGAAAAATGTATAGCAATATCTGTCTTGTGTCTGTAGCAGAAATGAGACTGAGCTGGGAAACCTGTTTTGATGACATGCTGGGTGAGACTAAACTCTTCCCTAACCCTAAAGGAAAATACATACGTAAAACACTGCTCACTCTCTCTCTTGTAACACTTTCAGCCTTGCCTGTGCGTTTCTGCAGGTCCTGCGTTTTCAGAGGGGGCAGCACCCCACGGTGCTGATCCAGCGGGACCCCGAGCACCGTGTTGCCAAGGAACGGGCATCCTAGTGCTGAAATGGGGGAAGCCGCTCTGCCCTCCCACCGAAATGTTCCTGACTCACGGCGAGCACCAAGGCCCTGTGCTGAAGCAGCAACTGGTGGGCACAGAAAGGGACAGCTGTGGCCATGGCTATCTTCCCCCAGCTGTGGGGTCAGAAGGGCTGGGCCGGAAAATTTCATCCTTCTGCCCACAGAAAGTCCTCCTAGGCAGCACAAAGCTTACAGAGAAGTTGTGCCTCTTCTGCATCTCCTTTTCTGTTTTTTTTTTTTTTTTTTTTTTTTCTTTTCTGGAAAATTCATGGTGGGAGGGACACAGAAATGCCTCCTCAGGTGGCTCTGCTTTTCTCATTAGCAAAACAAGGCACATCATGAAGGGTGAGGCTTAGCCCTCCAACAGGAGCTGCCCCAGGCCCTGAGTGAGCTCCCCGCACACCTCTAAAGGTGGTGTCATATGCGTGTCATATGGCTGCATGGCATTCACACCATTTGTGATAATGTCAGGAACCACAACACTATCCAGATCACATTATTAGGCAGAGATACAGAGCAACATAAGTAAGGTAATAGTTTAGTTGTCCAGGACACTGGCATTACTGTCAACTAATTATAATTTTGAAAAGACACCATATAAAAGGCTGGAGGGAACATCTTTTGAGGGTTTCTGAGCAGTGTTGAAGGGTTTTGAGGAAGAAGTGAGAAGATTTGGTGCCCTTTCTTTTATTTTTAACCTTTTCCTTTTTAAATAATTTTATAAATCTCTTTCCATTTTTCTGCCTGAAGTACATTAGTTTCTATGGAAACATTGTAGTCCCTTATGTTCATGGTGTTTTCTGACATCCATATGAGGAGTATGTCACTCTGCTGAAATGTAGGCATTTGTGTGGTGCTTATCAAGACTTTATGTGCAAGGGAGAGGATACCTTTACACTGGCATATAATAGATGCAGAAGTCCAGATACAGGGAGGCAGCAGTGACCTGTGCTGCAGAATTTAAAACACTCAATGCATCAATAAACACACTGAAGAAAAATGAGGGATTCACTGAATATTTTGATTTTGCCTATTTGGTGCAGTTATGTCTGTCTTCACCATATAGTGCAACACTGCAACCTCAGTGAATTAATCACCGCAGAGTCCAATGATGTAACTCATTCTTCCTGTGACAACATCCAATACTGCTGAAGGAAAGATAAATAAAAGAATCATGTTGTTTCTGTCTTCATGAAAAATAGAAAATTATATTGTGACAAAATGCATAAATAAACCAAAGCCATTGGTTTTCTAAGTATCTCATTCAGTAACATAAAACAAGCTTCCAGTGAATGATTTTTTGTTGTTATTGCTGGTGTTGGTTATTTTTATGTTTTAATCAGGCTTTTATGAATCTATATCTCGTGTCTGCTGAAGAATTAGTGAAATCCTTCCTATCTGAAGTACGTTTTAAAAAGAACTGCTATGGCAGTTTAGGAAATTTAGAGAATAAATCATTGCTGCACCTTGGGCATACTGTAGAGTGAGAGTGCATCTACAGAAACCCTCTGGCTGCTGTGCATGAAGACTGCAGTTTACAAGGTGGAACTCTGCTCACTGAAATTAACATAACGTAGCTTCTTCCACCGTTTTTATTTTTTATTCATAATATTCAGAACCATAGTTTGAAAATTTATTATCATTTCTACCATTAATTTCTTCTATCAAGACATGGAAATCAGCTTCCTTGCACATGCCTATGCATTGCAAATTAAACTGTCACAGGAACATTAACCTCTGACGTACAAATCAGTTGTGTTACATATGATACCACCATACTAACTACCTGCAAAAAGATGTAGCGATATGGCAGATAGGATGAATTAACCCTAGAAAGCAATTGAAACCATGAAGATTTCTTTGCTAAGAAGCTATAACAATGTTGGTAATACTATCACTTGTTACTGACAACACAAATAAAAAATTGTTTTCTCATACTCCTCCCATTGATGCATAGGATTCTGCATACTCATTCTTTTTGAAACATAAGTAGACTTCACGTTTATTTGATGCATCCTGCCACACAGGAAGAAGCAATATTTCCTCTAAGAACAGAGCTGGGAGTGACATAATGTTTGCTGTTATCCACATTTCCCTGTCAGACCACCTTCAAGTGCTCTTCTAGTGGATTTAGTAAGATCTGTCAACTCTGACAAGAGCTTGGGATGAGGAGACACAAAGAAATGTCCTGATGGCGTGTGGTGTGACAGGTCAGCCTCTCCCAAAGTATCCGGCCCTCCTCAGCAGAGCGGGGCAGAGCAGGGCAGGGTGGAGGTCTTGTTTAGCCAGATGAGAAGGTACGGTCAGGGCTGGGTTCCCAGGTGGTCTGATGCCATCAGGACCACTTGTGCTGAAAGGATGCCTTGCTGTCAGTGCAATGAGGGAACAAGGGAAAATACCATACAGGAAAACCCATTAGCACTCTGCAGTTCCAGCTTACTTTTTGCCATCTCCTCATTGGGAGTGCTTTAACGCCCAAATTTTCAGCATAAAACCAAGGAATCCCACAGTACAAACAGGCCCTTGTTATTTCAGGTCAATGTTAATGGAAAATAAATAAATAAATAAATAATCTTTTAATACGGTGCTAAATGAATCTAATTGCTAAAGATATGGGGTCGAGATACTAACAGGAACAAGACTTATTTTCTTTCAGGTTTTGATGTCATTAGGAAAACAAAGACCCTGGTCTGACCCCCAGGATAAAGCAGGCTGGGCTGGTTCTGGCAGCTGGGTAGTAAGCTGAATGAGCATTTTTATCTGATGAGATATAGCATTACCAGCTAGCCTTGGTTCATGAGAGCACTGGCACCCAAGCTGTGGTCAGCCAGGAAAGAACAGTACTGCAAATCCCTTTAAAATCTTCAATGAGTTTATATTGCCCTTACTTTGCCCTGAATCTCTCCACTAGGCAAGTACTCACTTACATGCCAGACTTAATACCACTCTTCATTAAGGTTTTTCTGCAGTTTATCATAATGTGGATGTTGCTGGAGCACTGACCTACCATGGTTGTAGGGAAGAATATGATGAAAAAGCCATTATGTTGTATCTGTATTGCCCAACGTTGCCTCTGCAGTGGGGTAAACCTACTGTAAATCCATTTTAGGTTGAGAAGCAATTTTTCAAGGGGAATGGTAAAATAGCTGTCCTGATGAAGGGAAATCCAGCCTTGAAGTATGGGGCTGGCAGTGCTAAGGGATATAACTATTGCCGAAAGTAGGAGTTTTTTTGGCAATACTTGGTACAGTAAGCCCCACATCATGGCTTCAACTTCACCTCTTTTTTTCTTTGTTTTGACCTTCCAAGTAGAGCAGTTTCTCAGTGGTGTAATGGGTCAGCTAGAAAATAAAAACAAACAAACAAACAAAGTAAAAGAGAAATGAGAAATATGGAAGGAAAGGAAATGCTGAATATTTATCTTGGTGTTGTCTCTGGGAACTGTTCCAGATCTCAGCTACATGACGTTGCATCAGTAGGGGAGGTAGATGATGCACCTACAGTCTTTCTGAACTATTCCTGTCATCATTGCCTTCCACTTTCAGCCTAGGAGAACGATAGCTAAAAAATTTCTGAGGAAAGGGTGTGACTTTATCAAGGTCTGTTTTGAATGAATTCCATAAAATGCCATAGGTAACGTTACCAGATTTTCCATAACATCCCAGAGAGAGGAAGGTCGAGTATATTTGTGTTTATGATACAGTGGGTTGTCCCTCAAGATCATCCTGTTAACATTTGTTGCTTATGGCTATTGAAAACAAACCACATCTCTGTCAGAACTGAGGATAATTCATCCTATTTAGTTTACATTTATTCAACTATCTGTAAATAAGCCATTTTCAATTTATTTACTTTTAAAGATAGGTACCAATTTATCCTATCTTAGAGCTTTATTCTGTCACTTACTGCTATAACATATGCAAGTGCTTCATGCAAAATCTGTAGCAACAGCAAATTCCCTGGTGGACTTCAGGGAATCTCTCACACATTTTAAAGCCAGATCTGTGCCTGAGGAAGCTACTTTGGCTGGTGATTTTGCCCTGTTTCATCCTGGGAGAAGTGAAAGAAGCTGAGGACTAAATGGGGCATTTTATTTGCTAGCAATACAACTGGAACAGAGGCTTTTCCTTGGAGGATGGCTTCCTAACATCAGGCTCAGCTCTGCACTGAGACGTTGCTCCGGCAGCAAACACCCTTACACAAGTCTGGGGTTCATCCCACATTTCCTCTCCAGCCCTCTCACCCCTTCTGTCCCCCAGGGTTAGAGCTGTCAGCACAAATTACAGCATAGCTGGGGCTTAGTAGATTCATTAACTGATTTGAAAACTGAAGTCTAGGCATATCAATCTTGGTGCTGGACATTGACTGAAACCAGAGCCAGGTTGGGGTGTTCACAGCAGCTGCAGGCAGGAGGTCAGTGGGCAGCAGGCTCCCAGCTGGAGGCAGCCTGTGGAGTTGGTTTGGCTTTTGCAAGTCATTCTGTGTCAGCAGGGGTGAGGCAAATGATATGTCCAAGCCCTTGTCAAGATTACCAGCAATGAGGACATTCAAGAAAGCATTTTTTATGGTTTATTCAACCTCATAACCCTTGCTCTGTGGAGAACCTGATGGAAACCCAGGGCCTTGCACCAGGTGGCCAAGTGAGAGCCTGGTGCTATAGGTAGCAACTGGGAACAAAGCCTCGGTCTTTTAAAAACATCTCTTTCTGACCAGTATCACCTGAATCTTGTCTGGGGTCAGCTTCAGCTAATTGTTCTTTTGATGTTTTAATAGCTTTTGTGGTATCAGATGTTATCTATATATCTATGTATGTCTATATATCTGTGTCATCACCAGATTATATATATATATCATCACCATCATCCCAAGGTACTACAGTATGTTGTCATTTTCTAAGGGTTTCTTATAGCTTATGATGAGAAGACAGATTACTATAAATATTTTTAGGATTTTAATTCTAAGTACAACTGTTTTTCAGTAGGGTTATTTATTTTTTTTTCCAAAGGCTCTGTTCTAGAGGGTATAGCTCTAATGTTTTTCTCAGAGTTTTGCAGGTGTGCTTGAAGCAATCTCAGAGAGAGCCAATGTGGCACAGAATAAAATCGAAGCAGGAAACTTCTTTTCTCACTCCTTTTGTATTATGCTAATATTTAACTGTAATTTATCAACAAGCTTGCACAGACTGACATGTTCTTGGAAATGTGATTGTTTTACAATATCCTTTCAAAGTAGGGAATAATGTTGATCAGCTAACGGCTGGGGAATAGTCCCTCAGAGAAGGCAAGTGCCATCATGACCACATTGGAAGAAGCTTCAGACAATAGTAGTGGAAGGTTGTGCCCTAATTTTCCCTAAATCCTTTTTCTTCCAAATGCAAGAGATTTGTAGGGTCACTTTCTGAGAGATGTCTGAGCTACTGTGCAAGCAGATGGGCATAAATGACAAACACTTAGCCCTATCTGTGCCTCTCACCACACAGGTTCTTAAAGAAGAACCCTCACCAGTCAGGGCTGCAAAACATGCAAAGAAAAAAGGAGCAATTGAGCACCCAAATATCTCCAGTACCAAGTGTTATTTTGTATTGATTCAGCCAAATAGCCTTACATTGACTCAACAGGGTTTCAACTACGGGATGAGCTTCTCTAGAACATAGGATAGAATTCTGGCCATAGAAATATTGTTTTTACAAGCAGCTTTTTGTTGCTTTCAAAAGGCAGAAATATGTGTTTTTTCTTTGCTGGACAACTGTATTTTAGGCACAATATTATGAAAGCATCAATTTTTACTGCTTTGTGGTATATGGGAATTTTCATCACCTTGTCAACATAAACCTGAATACTTTGCTCAAGAATTTTGAAAAATCAGAGAGCCCGGCCTTTACTACCAGGTGCTATATGAATATGATGACTGCTTTCTAGCAAGTATATGCTTCAGTTGACTTGATTTTCAGCTATTTTTATTTTCTGTCTCATGGTAAGGCAAAATGTATATAAGAATACGGGTTTCAGCCTATGTGCTTAGAATTTCTTTTAGTGGTAATAGATGCGAAAACCCAGCATCTCTAATAGAGAATCAGTAAGCAATACTCAGAGAAATCCAATACCTACAGCCCACCTAAAAAAGAAAATAGCATCTAAATCAGTATTCTCTTCAAAATAGACTTGATTTTTTTCCAGTTCTATTTAACTACACTTCAAACCCCAAATGCTAGCTGTTAAGATTGCTCTAATGCCACAGTCTGTGAGTAGGAGATGGATCCTTTTGCAGTCTCCAGCATGAGCATCCTTCAAGCAAGAGGCTGATGCCACCACTTGTGTTGTGCATGTGCCCTCCACTTTCTATTTCACACATCAGTGCCAGCTGTGATACTGAATTGACCAAAGGTCTGCTTAGGAGCATGGCTTGGCTGGTTATAAAGCAATGTACTGCAGCGAACACATCTATGCATACAGTCCTGCCTATGTTTGTTACCTCCTGAAGCCCCTGAGTAGCAGCAGCTTCTTGTTGGTGCCCTCCCCTCATGGAGGACCAAGTCAGGGCATGATGGTTAAAGCACGCCGGCTTCCCACCAGCCACTGGTATCTTCCTCCCTGCCCCACTTTCCGCAGGGCAAATCTTTTGGCTTGTTGCTGCCTTTTGATTTCCAGCTTGGAAAAACATCTTGTCATGCAGCTGAGCACAAGGTGGGTTTTCCACATGGCTCTAACATATTGCTCAGTCTGAGGGTTTTAGGGTAATACATTACCAAGATATTGTGCTTCTTGCTTGTATGGTGACCTTATGCACATCTTTCCCTGAATCTATGCTAAGTAACACCAGAATAATCATCCACACATCCTCCATACTCATAAGTATATTGTAGACTTCTTTCCAAGTTATAAATTGTGTACTCTGTGAGGATACCAATTCCAAATAGAGAGCATATACACAGTCCCTAGCTCTATAAACTGGTTTCTACCATGGCCTAACAAGCACCTTAATAAAATGACACAGGAGGGCAAAGAAAGAAGGGCAACATCCTGAAAAGAATACACTTATACAGGAAAGCAACTGTTGTTCGTTGCACTGTATATGAAATATTGATGAAAAATGGAATAACTTTTTAATATGGTACTGTTCAGACAAATACAGTGGTCCAGGTACTTAAAGGATTTAAAACACAAAAATGCTCTCAAGACTTCTAGCACCTGGACATGTCAGATGTAAGCAAGACAATCTTGGCAGGTAGCTGAGATCCAAGACCGGGGGTAATACATGGCATTTTTGCGGAAGTGCGTGAACATTTAGCTAGAACTTTGCATCTTTCTCCATGTACTATTCCTTCTGAAAAACATCTTGTTTTCCAGGGCAGGTGGAATGGAATGGAATGGAATGGAATGGAATGGAATGGAATGGAATAGAATAGAATAGAATAGAACAGAACAGAACAGAACAGAACAGAATAATTGGAAGGGACCTACAAAGATCATTGAGTCTGACTGCCTGGCCACTTCAGGGCTTACCAAAAGACAGAGTAGATTATTGAGGGAATTGTCCAAATGCCTCTTGAGCACCGAAAGAATTGGATAACAATCACCTCTACAGTGCATCAAACAGTGGAATGAGGTGGGCATATTCCAACAAACGAGCACAACCTTATAAAAATACATTATTGCAAAGAGTGTTTAAAGAGGGGAAATCCTTCTCTTGACTACAACAGAGCTTTGTACTCTCCTTGCTCTGCTCCAGGCTCCCACTGATTTCAGCAGGGGTAGGATCAGGCTCTCCCTGTACTTTTTTTTGCAGTTGTTTGCTCATCTTCCCAACACCTCACTGAAGTTAGATAGCTTTAGTGGTGCAATGGTCACCAGCTGTTAAAGAAGTCCAGGCAGCATCTTGCAGGTGAAGGTCCTCCCCAGCAGCTGCCAACCCCACAGCGCAATAATGCAATAGTGTAATCATCTGCCCCACAGCATTATGTTGGGTAGGAAGCAGAAAGTACTGCAGCCTACTAGAGAAAACTACTAGAGAAAACTAGTATGTAGAAGGAATTGTTCTGGCCAAAATTAGGCCAGAAAACTTTTCCTAATTGCTCTTGCTGTGAATTGTATGTGAAGTGTGTGGTATTTCAAATGCCTTACTATTCAAAATGTCATGAGATTTGTGCTGACCAGTAGCAGCTAGAAACTCAATTTTACATTTTTACTGATTCCTGCATTATTGCTGTTGTTCTTAATTACTTGCAGTTAAAAAGCACTGAAGATCAGCAGTTTATTATATAAATGTACATGACCTGTTGTTCCAAGGGGCCATCGTCTCCAAGTATCCAGCATCCCTCTGTCTCTGCACTGCTACCAGTGGCAGTTGCACGACTGTGAAGAGGATTTACCTGCTCATGCCTCAGCATCTTCTGGCCACGAAGCAACTTACATTTACCTTTGGGGTGGGATTCACCTCATCCAAGGCTGGCTGTGTCAGCAGGGCACCTAGCCTGAGCTTGCCCCTCTGCACTCCATGAAGAAAGAGGGACATTCAGAGGGCAATTTACCTCATATGTCTTAAATGCCATTTCCAGATGATGAGTCATTCTCCAAAGGACCATTTCTTTCCCTACAGACCACAGGAATCTAAGTGACTGCCCATCCCTCCGTGTCCTTAGAAGCACTAAAATAAATAAATAAATAAATAAACAAACAAACAGCAGATCATAACAGAAAGGTCTATTGGTAAAGAAAATAGCTAGATCTCTTACTTTTCTCTTGCTTTCAAGCAAGACACTGAGCTCTTACAAACTTGATTCACGCATGAAGCCAGAGCCTGTATTTAGCCAATGGCTTGTGGAGCTTTGGTTAAAATACAGCAAAATTGCAGGAGAGAGGAACTGAAAGATAGAATTTTGTAATGTTAAAGGGGCATATTAAACACTGTGGAAATTCTGGCACAGTCTGGTAATGTAATTTTCTATATGCTAAGTAATTACATAAATGGCTCTTTTTGTGACTTACACCTGCTGAAAGATACAAATGTACCTGTGTGGAATTGGGGTTGTCTGTCATTTTGTTCATGTCCTTTGGTTTTCTGGCAGCTCTCAGGCATTGCACTGATAATATGTTCCATTAGACTCAGGATCATATTCTACGCTGAACAAAATCATACTCATTGTGTTTACGCGGAAGAATCGAGGTATAATATTTTTGTCTGAATAAATAAATAACAAATGCATGCACAGCACAGACTTTTGATGAATGACACTCTAAAGGGCTCTGTTACTGACTACAACACTTCAGTTGTGATTTTCATTGCTTTCCACAGCTGGAACTTTACATATTAAGTGTTTCAAACAGGACATCTTAGTAAGAAGATATACCTCCTCCAGCGAGTCTCTGAGTAAGCTGTGGTGCAGACACATTTGCAGAAAAATGCACGTGGACATCTGGAGAATCAGAGAGGCTCCATGTGTCCAGGCCAGCAATCAACCTACTGAAAAATGTGTCCTGCTAATCTCTTGCAAATCACTACTAATCTTCCTCCCATCGCTTTTGAATACTCTGCCTTTCAGATTCTTTTGCAGCATTTGCTACCTTGTTAACCATTTGATCAAGCAAAGGTAATTTTGCTTGGTCATCACAGCTATTTCTTCATACTTCAGAGATGCATGTGTATTATTCGGGAAAATTATTTTCCAGCACTTCATGGTGTTTTATTTTTCATTAATGAGTGGGTGAATAGAATGTTCTGTCCTAGCTACAGACTGCAGGAGTTTCCTTTCTGTTTTATCAAAGAAGAAAAAATGTTTATTAAGGGGGTCGTTTTTCACATTTTCCTGAGATAAGAACACAGATTATTGAACTGTAGTTTCAGCATAGGTAGATAGAAAGTTGGTCTTTTTCTCTTTGCAATAGAGTACAAAAAAAGCACGTGGCCACATCTAAAATATTCTAGTATCAGAAACTTAAAAAGTATACTAGTTCTTGTTCCTTAAATAATAATAACAACAATGCAATATTATTTTGCTTTAAAGACTGTATACCTATGGATGTTTAAGGAATGGAAACTAGTCTGTGTGTGATATTTGATGGAATGGATTCCTTCTGCATAGCACTCAGTGACAGGGAAACAAATTGCAAACATGCCTATAGCTTCTGAATTACCTCTTGGGTTACACAATGAAAAAGTACTGTGAGATGAAGTATCACTGTCTTACATTATGAATAAGTATCAGAACATAAAGCATGCAGTCTATTCTTTAAAACAGTGGCAACAATCCAGCAGTACAGCTATGCCTGTGCTCAAAGTTATATACGTGAGCATGTCTTGTGATTTACAGCAAGAGTACGCTTAAGTGTTTTTCCAGGTTGGAGCCATAACCTCTGCTCATTCATATTGCAGCAGAGTTGCTACCTCTCCATGTTCTGTGCTCCCATGCAAGAATTCATGCCAGATGTTACACATTCGTGTCTTTCAAGTTCTGAAAATGGGAGGTTAACCAAAATTAAATTGTGCAAATTAGCTCAGATAGAAAGGAGAGAAGATTGTTATTTGAAGCTGACAGACAATGTGTCTGCACTCTGGGAATGAAATACAAGTTTAAATAGGAAGCAGTAAGAGGAGATAAGAGAACACAGGTGTGTTGTATGTTACCTAGCAATGAAAGACCTCTGTGATATGGGAACAGAGAATTTATTTGGAAAGGGTGAAAATCGTTAGAGAGGCATGTACTGAACAGTGGCAAAAAAAAGTCATAACTTTTCATCACAAATAATCCTGAAGTTCCTTGAACATTTAACTGATGAAAATTGGACAGCTCAGAACTGCAGTCTGGCCATGGCAGAAGAGTTTAACACAACAATCTATGCAAAACAGCATGGCATCTTCAGAAGAATAAAGCTGGGGTTGAAGTCCTGCTTCTACTGAAAATAAGTCTTTGACTTTGACTGGGCCAAGACCTTCCCTGGGACTGTATGTACGGACTGAAGGGCTGGAGAAAATGTCAGGCAGCAGCCCCAAATCTGTAGGAGCATGCTGAGCAGCAGGGCTGTGGTGCAGACCCCCATGACCGGGCTGCACGGTTCCCCATTTCCATCCACATACTTCGTGCAGGAGAGCCCATCCTGGGCAAGACTGCCCAAGTGCATCCTTGGTGGATGCACGTATGGATATCCGCTGTAGCCCTGGCCAAGCTTGCATCCACAGAGCATGGAGCTCGCTTTCCAGGTGTCTGATTCGTGTGCTGGCCTCATCCCAGTTAGGGTATTGAAGTGAACTTCGTGGGGAGGCTCTGGGGAAGGGACCAGCTCAGGCAAACAGAGTGGAAATGCTGCATTGCATTATCCCCAAATTTACCATCGGTAAATTCTCCTTGGCTTCTTTGGGGCATCTGGGAAAGGCCAGCCACAGACTGTCTTTGAAGATTCATTACTGTGAGCTGAATGGTTCATTAATCACATGGCACATTCTTTCTTAGAAAATCTGAGACATGTAAAGTGGTACTGAAAAGGTCACACTATTTAATGTAGGATAAATAAATGTGATCTTATTTTAGTAGGAGTCAATCATATTTCAGTGTTTTTAAGGCAAAGACTGTGTCAAGTGCCAGAATCTTTAGTGAGCACTTCTGTTTATTGTTTTATGTATCACAAGGAGAGTAGAGAATGACTTCACTGGGAAGAAAAGTACCAATAATATGTCAAAATAATATTCACGTCTTTCTCAGATATACCAGTTTTTCTTTTTCCAAGTAAGTGAGTTTATAAAAACTAACCCAAAGAAATCAATAAAAGGGAGCCTGATGTTATGAAGTCTAAGACAGAAGCAAAATACTCAAAGAGAAGGAGTAATACAGCTTGGAAATAAGGTAAATATATATTTGTTTACAGAAATCCTTTATGCTATTATACAGTGAGTTAAAATGTGCATAACAGGTAACCAAAAAGGAGAATTTATTAATACATTTATGAATTCATTCCTTCCCCTCTTTCAAAATCTAATTATATAACTGACTATTCAAGTTGGAATATTCAAGGCGCATGTGGTACAAACTTTTTAATAAGGTATTAAGAGACTTTATTCAAAATGCCCAGCCTAATTATCAGACTGGTCAGCTCAATAAACCAGCTACAAATTGCTTTTGAAAGGAAGTTGCCAAACTAAACAACTCTGGAAAACCAGAACAGATGCTCTCTGGGCTAAACAATCTGGGTCATTTTTGTAATTACACATTTGCATGAGAATCAAATCATTGTGTAGAATAAAATATTTTTCGGACTGTATTCTTTGTTAGTCATTAAGTTCAGTGACCCGAGTGGCTCTAACAATGGGCTTTTCGGCCTTTCTCTTCCACAATGTTTCTTCAGTGAAGTGTTTAATTATTCAGTTAACCTGCAAAAGATAAAAAGGGCAAACAAAGCCTATGTGGTTACTATGTAAATAACATGCTGGCTAAGTAAATAATGAATAATATGATTTTATTTATTAATTTATTTTTTTTTTAAGAACCCAGGAAGCTTAATGTTCACCTCCACAGGTTAGAAATTGCTCATCTAAACATTTTATGAGAGTTATTTTCTCTCAAAATCTACCAAAGGAAAGTAAATAATATATGTGAAAATTTAGATTGCCCCATAAGCAAAATCACATTAAGAAAAGACTCTGGCTACTTTTCCTTCCCCAAGCCTATCAATAACACAAATAACCACAATTTTTCCATATTTGCTATGCACATATCATTCTGTATTTTTGTCCGTATGGGTAAATCCCACCATAAGGTAGACAAGTAAATTACCAGTGCCTTGTATTGACTAGCAGTAACTTTCCTTTCCACAAAGTATCTTTGATATTCCAATAGCTGATGGGTAGGGACAGGAGGGAGAGGAAAGGTGGAGAGAGAAGAAAAAGGAGATGGGTAAAGAGAAAATACATAGCTGGAAGAGACAGGGCAAAGATCTGAATCTAGTAAGGCTTGATATTCACTTGAGTTTCACCTTGTGATTGCAGACTAAAAAAAAAAGTCTTCTAAATATTAAGATTTAGTCCATTCCTACAGTACTGTAGTATTTAATTGGTGAGAGGACGTAATGTTCTTCTGCTTTCTATCAAAAACTTATGTGCTTTGCCCCTGTGAGACACATTCAGACATTCATTCCTTTATTGAAATGCTTGCTTTCATGTTTAGCCACTATGGCATCAAAAAAAAAAAAAAAAAAAAAGCTCAAATGTTGTGGGTGTTTAGTTTGAGATAGTTTTCAAAAAGGTCAGTATGCAGAAGGTGCTAAGAATATGCACTGTGTTTGACTGAAAATACTGAAAATGTGGTGGAAGCTCAAAAAAAAACCCACAACACAACAACTTAAAAGAGCTTGTGCTATAGAAGTTATAACAGCTTAAGAGTTTGGAGAAATAAAGTATTTTAAATTCTATATATAAGATTCAAAAAAAGTAAAATTTAGTAAAAATTTGCAGTCATTGATTCATTCTATAAAATCTCTCTTTTTTTTTTTTTTTTCTTTATCTCACACTCTTTGCCCTCCCTGTCAATCGAGTAAGTGAAGAAATTGAAGATAGAAGAGGAGGAGGAAGTACTTCTTGCTGGAAATAAGTTAAATTCTCGCTCACTGGAAGAAAGTTTGCTGTTATTCTAGATTTTTTTAGAATATTCTGTGATAAGAAAATAATATATTTGAAGATGTAAAATGTTACATTTATTTATGTAAGGGTCCTACTTTTCGTTTGCATTTCCATCCAGGTGGAAGAGGGGAGGAGGACAGAGGAACATAAATTCCCCTAATTTCAAAGTTAATATGTCAAACATATCAAAATACATTTTCATGATTTTTCTAAAAGCAGTATTTCCCCATAAAACTCTGATATCATGATATTTTCAAAATATTCAAATTTAAGATGCCAGATCTTTCAACTAACATTTTTAATGTTTTGAGAAGAGTTCACTTGCATGCCTACCACTGAACTATCATACCTCAAGATTAGAGACTCCAGGGGTTTAAAATGAGAGTAAGATTCCAGCTGAACCCCTGTGAGCAGTAGTATGGTCATGAAGCTGCCTTGGTAGCTATAACCTGTCCAGAGGTAGCCATTTCCCCAGCAGCACTTCCCAGAGATGGGGTACCACTGGGTACATAGGTGCAGGGCAGCTCTTCTTGCTGGGGCTGAACATTGAGGTCTTCCCAAGTTCAAACTGCACCAAGCTGGTTTAGTTTGTGGCTCCAGTCTTACATGCTGGGCAATGCTGCAGCCTGGGCTGGCCTTTCAGCTGGTAGTGGTGATGGCAGCACAGCCCCACTGCTGTGTTGGCTGCTTTTAATATAGCAGCTCTGGTCATCTTTCCTCTTTCTGCTCAGTCCTTAAGCAATTTGTTGGGCTCAATGGCAGAAGCAATGCCTGTTAGGGAAGGAGACTCTGCCACATTGCTTCTGTTGGCTTAGTCCTAAAACAAATTTAAATAGGATTTTTAACGATGTGAAAGACCTCTGTTAGAAATACATTAGAATGTATGATGAACTGCCTCCACCATGCATACAAGTCAGAGTGTGAAGTATTTTATGAGCTCTGCCACTTTTAGATCTGTGTGAAAATACAGTGATCTGTATGTATGCATGGTGATCTGGGCTGCTTAAATAACCAAACTGTTTCTTCAGGGAGAAGTCTGAAGGTACAAGTAAAAAGAAGGCTGAGAATATAAAAGCCACATGAAAATATGGGATATACTGTTTTAGCATCACCTGTATCTAAAGTAACTACAATAAAGAAATAAATACAGCTGTGGTACGTCAGGCAAAAAGATACTTCGAAGAAGATTTCTGCATGAAAAAAAATTAAAGATTAGTAAATAAATCTGAGGGGATATTTCAGATGTAACTTCTATCCTTAAGGAAATGAAATTTTTCCAGTAAGGACCCTCAACATCTTCCATAAATTTGATAGACACATCCCACCTCTCCCTAGATTTAGTAGGACACTGAAAAACTTTCTCTTTTCTTCATCAGAGCTAAAAAAAATATCGTTTCTGAGATGTGCCAGAAATTCCATTCTTCCATAGATTTTCTTTTCACCTACCATCAGTATTGACCCACCCCAGGGGGGGACTCTGTGTACCCGTGCAGCCCTGTGGCACAACATCACCGTGGCTGGCAGCAGGACACAGTCTTGGTGCTCAGTTGGCAAAGGCTGGCAGCTGAAGCCTATTGGTCCTGCTTGGTCTGAACTCCCACTGACCAGCCCACAACTTCACTTTACCTCGCTTTAGTAGGCTTTTTCTCTGGCCAGGTAGCTATGGCTTATTTGCCTGATGTTGCTTGTCACCGTACAGTGCCAGCATAGCTGTATGGCTGCAGCACAAGGAAACAGGGAGAGAAACATCTGGTGGGACAGCCAAGGATGCAGCACGAGGGGTACCTTGGGGGACAGAAGGTGGTGCACAGGTTTGGCACTGGAGACCACAGAGCTATAAACAACCCACCAGTGAGCAGCTTAAAAAATGCAGACCTGGAGCTGAACCAAAAGGGCTTTAGAGGTAACATAAAGGACAAAGAAATGGTATCTAATATAGGTAAAAGTCTCCATGCATAGCAAATTTTGATGTGAAGGAGAGCTCAGACCAATTATGAAAAAGCACAGGTGTAAAAGCATGTTAGCGAACATATAAAAATGGAAGCAAATAGATCCTAGAGAGAGGAAGACAAAACTATCAACAGGAAGACCAGATTCCACCTGTGAAGGATTCCAGATGCCAGCAGCATACATAGACATATTCTTTCTTTTTCTGTAATAGCTATATCTGGTGTAACAACAATTCTTGGATTGGACTACTAAGATTTCAGTTATACTAACAGTAAGTTCCTCTT
Source organism: Anser anser (assembly GCF_964211835.1). Lineage (NCBI taxonomy): Eukaryota > Metazoa > Chordata > Aves > Anseriformes > Anatidae > Anser > Anser anser. Next base: position 127,512,031 of record NC_139720.1, on the reverse strand, counting down.
CTTATATATATGTGCTATATATATATATATGTGCCCCTTTGCCTATAGAACGAGATACTGAGTATAACAACTAGCTTCCCTAGACCTGAGCTAAGCCATGAAAATGTTACTTGTTAGCAAGACTGAAATGTAGTCTCTTACTTGTTAGTTTAATAGGAAAGACGAAACATTTACAGCTTTTAACCTAAAACTCGTACCAGCTGACATTTCATTTGCATGTCACAAAACTGAAAGGAAATCGAGGGCTCAGATCGTCAGGGGAGCAAGTGGGTATTGCTTTTTAGTTATGTGAAAAACACAGAGCCCTGATTTCAGGCCCTGTCTCTGAGACACGCAACTGCCTTAAAAGCCTGGAGTCTGGCAGGGTGACAACACTTACCCTGAGGGTAGAACCACGCTGCTTCTGGTCAGTGGGAATTTTGCCACTCATCCCTGCTGAGGTTTCATTCAAGAAAATTTCACTCCAAAAGATCCATTTCACCCTCAAGAAAATGGGGAGGAGATGAGGAGATGAGGATGGGGCACAGCCACTCACTCAAGCTGGAACACCCAGCCCACCATTGGGACTGAGCATCCCTACTGTCCTCTGGGCTGGAGGAAAACACACAGGCACCATCCAGGGAGGTGTTACAGCAATGCACAGGAAGCTTGAGCTGTTGTCGTTAGGATTTTCCAGCCTCATTACAGTGACACATCTGGGTGCGTTAGATCAGCTGATGCTACAAAACACAGTTTAAATAAAAAAGGGGAAAAAAGAAAACTAACAACAGCAACAACAGCAACAATAAAACCGACCTTGAAACAAGTGAAACGTATCACATGCAGCTGTGATAAAGGAGAGTGAGATTTGATGTTCCAAAATAATGTTGTTAAAGCTATGGAAGTGCCTGTAAGAAAAAGTAGAGATAGTTGTGTCACTGAAGGAAAAAAATCCACTAGGTATGTATGTACACGTACACATCTGCCTGATTAGTTTCCTTTAGATAATGTGATATGCAGGAGTAACTTTAATTAAGCTTCAGGTTAAAACACATATACATGAGTACATATACGTAAAGACATTTTCTATCTGTTTACCATTAGCAAAGCATTTTAGCTCTCTATGGACCATGAACATAATATTTTAGTTCCCAATAAAATAAATTTAAATAAAAAAGGGGAGGTTGCTGGCCTACTTCAGCCAAGCTACATCATCCAAAGATGCAGGCCTATAGAGCAAGAATGAAGGGAACATGGTTGACCTCCTCAAATCAGGCACACTTCATACTGCAAGGGAAAGCTCTCTCATCGTTCTGGGATAACTCTAGTGATTGTGGGTTCCCAAAGCATGCAGCTCCATACTGTACTTTTCTACATTCTACTCAAGCACACACAAGCCCAGAATTACTTTTGTTGCTTTGTCACATGAGACTCTGTCTGTTTATGGTCATGGAGTATTGCCTCCATCTACCCAAGCTTAAATTTTCTCAGAAATTAGATGCCTGAGTCTGAGTTATTCACAAGTGAATCCTTTTACAGTCTGTTGAAATAAAAAGTCATTTCCAGAGGTCAGTTCCTCTTCCTTTAAGATAGGTCTTTAAAGCAAATCACCCTCCACCAGAAATGCTTGCTTCTCTTAACTGGACATTGAAGGTGACCAGCTCAGACTGAGATGTCAAGAGGTTGCTTCCTTAAAGCTTGGTGAGATAGAGGCACCCAACACAAGCTTGTCTATAGCGTTGCATGGGGTTGTTGTGCTCCAAATGCAGGACCTGGCACTTGGCCTTGTTGAACTTCATACAGTTGGCCTTGACCTATCAGTCCAGCCTATCCAGATCTCTCTGCAGAGCCCTCCTACCCTCGAGCAGATCAACACTCTTGCCCAACTTGGTGTCATCTGCAGACTTACTGAGAGCGCACACAATCCCCTCGTCCAGATCATTGATAAAGATATTAGAGAGAACTTGCCCCAGTACTGAGCCCTGGGGGACACCACTTGAAATATCATGGGTTGTGTACAACTGTGAAGACAGCTGTGTATTGGACTGTTTAGCATCCTCTAGCTATGAAGTTTTGAATTTATAGACATACTGCTGTAGTCAGTTAATGATTTTGGAAACTCAAATTATTTTTATACATAAGACATGTTCTGAATGTGGTTTTTTTATGATAAAACTTCCCGTTTTCTGTGAAATTTTCCAAATTTATTTAAAAACATTTGTGTGATAATTACAAGAAGTTCAATTCTAAACAAGTTATGTGACATGTTGCAGCTATTTCACACATACTATTAAAAACCCTCCAGCATCTGAGCCTTTCAGTGGAAAATAAATCCCCATGATCAGTTAGAATTTTAAATGATAATTTTAGTTTCCATTGATTTTTTTTGTGGTTAAAAATTGCTTTTTTTTTTTTTTTAAACAAACATAAGAATGCTTTCATGCTACTAATAATAACAATAATAAACAACTTATTAGCTGTACTATGAAAAGCACAGAAGAGACTCAAACCTTTGCAAATGGTCATTTTAGTAACCTTTTATTAGCATGTTTTTAACACATCCTTTTCTGGCAAATTTTCTATGAATTCTGTATTATGCTGTTGCATCCATGGGATGACTCCCATCACTAAGCTAAATGCTATAAAACATCTTTAAATACAACCGTAAGCTTACCATAGTGGGAAAATATGATAATCTCTGGTTGGGAAACTCATTTTATGGAGTAATTCAGGACAGGGGAGCAGAGCTCAGGTGTAAACTTGGTAAGGACACCATCTTAGCCCAGCCTCCTTGACAGCCCAAGCACTGCAAAACAACCACACCAGCCTTGGGGGAGATTACAACTCCTGCCTTCCCGCCAGAGGACAGGTTGTTGCAGCAATGAGTGGTAAGGAGGAAGAAATACCAGTGCTGTGTTTGTGTGTAAGAGGAAAGCAATGGACAAAGTAAGGAACTGCTGAATGTGGCAGGTTCTGACAGAGGTGAGGCTGCCACATATCCTCAGGTCCAGCCAGCTGTAAGGCCAAGCAGGCAATACCCACAGCACACACATGTATTCAAGGCACATATGCATATAAACATGGACAGACACATGGATCAACACGGACTGGAATGTTTACCACTAGTGCAAACAGCACCAATGGCCTCATCCTGTTCTGTGGCAGATCAGTATGGAAACCCATCAGGGGAAAATTTATATACACAGAATCACAGAATCATAGAATGGTTTGGGTTAGAAGGGACCTTAAAGATCACCTGGTTCCAACCCCCCTACACCATAGGCAGGGACACCTTCCACCAGACCAGGCTGTCCAAAGCCCCATCCAGCCTGGCCTTGAACATTTCAGGGATGGAGCATCCACAGCTTCCCTGGGCATCCTGTTCTGGTGTCTCATCATCTTCACTGAATAATTTCTTCCTTTAATCTAAATCTACCTTCTTTCAGTTTAAAATCTTTGCCCCTTGTCCTATCACTGCATGCCCTTATAAAAAGTCTCTCTCCATCTTTCTTAAAAGCCCACTTGAAGTATTAAAAGACCACAATAAGGTCTCCCCAGAGCATTCTCTTCTTCAGGCTAAATAACCCCATCTCTCTCAGCATTTCTGCATAGGAGAGGTGTTCCAGCCCTCTGATACTGTTTGTGGACCTCCTCCAGACATACTCTAACAGTTCCATATCTTACACTAGGACACCTCCAGTACTCAGACCTTCACAGACACATGTAGGCACACACATGCACCATGGATCCCCCCTAGTAATGGACCTTAGATACTTGGTGCATCCAGTAGCTGATTCCTGGCTCCCTTGGTCCCCCTGTTGCCTCAAGCCCAGACACACACGCACACACACACACACACAAATGGGTCTTTCTAGTGGCTGGTCCAGGCTTAGATCTACCAGTAGCCAGCCCCCATACAACACCGTTTCTCCAGTAACCATCCTGTACCCCCTGACCCCTCCAGTAGCCAATGCACAGACCCTCTAGTCTCTCCAATATCCACACCAGGCCCATGACTGCTCCTATACCTGGCTTCCAAGCCACTGGAAGCCACTGACCATCCCACTGGATAGTCCAGCCTGATGTTCGCTAGCAATCACACGTTGACACACTCAGCCTCACATACCCCACTTGTGACACCACAGACACACATGGTCTCTCTGTCCTATGATTCTTCTCCAGTTGCTGGAATTCAGACCCCCCATACACACATACACATGCATGCAGAACAGACAGTCCCTCAGCCAGAAAAATAATCATAAGTTGAGATTAATAAGGAGACAGGACAGACTGCATTGATTAGGTGCAGGGCATGGCCAGACAAACTAACATGTAACCATCCTCATTTATCCCTCTTCCCTCTTCTCTCCTATATTTGTTCCTCCCTAAACAGTGAACCTTTCATTCCCCTCCTTTGGTTGCTCCCTTAAGGATCCCATAATAAGTCTTGCACAGTCCCCAGATGCTCCTCCCCTGAATCCCATGAGAGGTCCCACCCCACCACAGGCAGTGACCACCTCAGTCTGCAAGGGGCTCTGAAGAGCCTCCCCCAGGTCCGATGCCCATGGTTGTCTCCTCGGTCATGGGGCTGGTCACCTTCTGTGGCATCCTGGGGAGGGGTGGGGACTGGGGGCTTTTCTCTGGTGAGGTTCCTGGGGACCTCCTGTGTTCCTGCATGCTTCTGTGTGCCTTTGTGTGTGGGGAGACAAGCCCTTAGCTACGTAAGCTATCAAACGTGCCAAATTAATTCCAGATAAGTGAAACCACTGGGAGCAACTCTCTAAAGAAGGAGAAAACACCAACACAGTACTTTCTTCACTTTTCAGTCAGATGAAATGAAACCGGAAGGTAGTCTTTAATTGTAAACAAAAAGGAAAAAGTGTATAGAGCATGGCATTTGGCACACAGGAACACAATGCATTCCTAATGCTAGAGTTAGTTCAAAGAAAACCTAAAATTTGTATAGTATGCAAAATTTATATACTCTGCAGTGAGAAAGCTGGCACACCACACTACCTGCTAACACCAACATATCCCATGTAAGGCAGAGGGAGACAAACCCGCTCCAGGCTGATCCATACTGCCTTCCTAAAGAGCTCCCCAGAGCAAAGCATCCTCAGAATCACCGAATCACAGAATGGTTTGGGTTGGAAGGGATCATCCAACAGATACAGATCATCCAACTCCAACCCCCAGGAAGTGTGCACACATCCTGTTTTGGAGAGACCTAGCAGGGTCATACCAAAAGAAAGTGTGAGACTGGACTAACAGGGATGGTTTGAAGGAAGAATCTGGAAATAAGTTTTGAACTTAGGTTGTTTGACAGCATAGATGTGCCTGATGGAGTTGGTACAGTTTGGAAAAAGAAAAAGAAAAAGAAAAAGAAAAAGAAAAGAAAAAGAAAAAGAAAAAGAAAAAGAAAAAGAAAAAGAAAAAGAAAAAGAAAAAGAAAAAGAAAAAGAAAAAGAAAAAGAAAAAGAAAAAGAAAAAGAAAAAGAAAAAGAAAAAGAAAAAGAAAAAGAAAAAGAAAAAGAAAAAGAAAAAGAAAAAGAAAAAGAAAAAGAAAAAGAAAAAGAAAAAAGTACTTACTCAGCTACATTCCAATAAAAGCTCATTTCTATTGGAGAACTAGTCCTAGTATAGCAAGTCTTTTTATTATTATTACTATTTTTTACTTTGAAAGCAGAAATATTTAATTTTGCATATTTATTAAGCAACAATTATAGTAATTATAGTGTAATTACAGTTTGCAGTAGATTCCATATTAGTTTATTAACAGGGAAAGTTATTTGTAAAAGTAGCATACTCTAGGCTCCCTGAACTAAATGAAAAACTGTAGGCCATGCCTATTATGAAGGCATGCAGGAAAGTTAATCAAATAAAGGTGGAAAGTAAGTAGGTCTAAACTGCAGGTTGATAAATGCCATATGGGTGCTGTTATGCAGGAGTAAAGTGGCTTTCATTTTCTGTACCTTAATTCTGTTTAAATTGCTGCAAACTCTGGCCTCTTTATGCTGAAAGAAAACATATGTCCAAGGAGTTTAACATGCTTGACCTTATGCCTGTTAACTTCACCACTTCATTACCCATACCTTTCCCCAGTCTCCCCACCCAATCTTGCCATTAAAACAACTTTTTCTCTTACTTACGTGCAAGCACAGCAGTGTCCTCCAAGCAATGCACGAGCTATGCTCTAGCCACGCAGCACACTTCTAATGTGCACCTTCTCCCAGGTTTGCATGTGTTTTAAGAAATTTAACTCCTAAAGAGAGCAAGGGAACCAAGAAAATGAGTTCAAAGGAGTCTGGCCCTTTTCTGTTCACCTTCTCTGAATTCATCCAAAGTGACTTTTTCTGTTACATAATAAAGATTCCATATGTACAATCAAAATGTACATCAAAAAACACCATGGCATTCTCAAAGCTGACGTCAAACAGCACTAAGCACACTGTTTTCTGGCCCTCACCTATAAAAAACTCCTCAGGAAGACAAGCTGTATGTTGTTCTGTTCCCCATACAGGACTGCTGCACCCTCTGCTCTTTTTTTTTTTTCTTTTTTTTTTCCTGGAGACCCAGCAATAGGACCCGATGGAACAGCACGGAGCTGGGACAGGGGAGGGTCAGGCTGGGTGTTAGGAAAAGGTTCTGCACCCAGAGGGTGGTCGGGCACTGGGACAGGCTGCCCAGGGAAGTGGTCACGGCACTGAGCCTGCCGGAGTTCAAGGAGCATTTGGACAATGCTCTCAGACACATGGTCTGATTTTTGGTGGTCCTGACTGGAGCCAGGATTTGGACTGAATGATCCTTGTGGGTGCCTTTCAACTCGGGATAGTCCATGGTTCTGTGATCTTACCTGCACAATGCCCTTCAATGTTCAGAGGGGAAACACTTTGTTATACACTGCTTCTCATTTAATTTTCATGTTTAACATTGTATCATATTTCTCACCATTTAAAAGTATGGGAAGTAATAAAAAGAAAAAAAGAATAGAAAAGGAAGAGCAGTAAACACAAACTGATTCATAGCTGAGGTACCAGCCTATTGCCCAAACTGTCTGGCATGTGTTTGATGTACAGGATGATGAAAAAACATCTCATAACAGCCATTTCATTTGTGTGCCTTTAAATAGGGCAAGAATATTCAGGGAATGTGCATCACCACTAAATAATTCACTCATTGCAGGTCTTGTTCCCTGGAGTACAAAGGTAATACTGCCTTGATCTATTTTGGTGCAGGACCAGCCATGGTTCCCCACCCGTGGCAGGAATGCCACTGGCATCACACAAACCACTTCCAAAGCTGTAGCCAGGCGGCCTCCCTCTTCCTATATGGATGCTAATTTGAATTGCTGAGGGAATTGCCTGCTCAGAGGCAGGCACCAGGAGCTGTTTATGCAGGCATCCACCCCCTGGCCCAGCTCCAGCCATTCCTGCCTATTGCTGGCTGACCCTACATGTGGACAGCTGGTTTGGGAGATGGGGTGGTAGGCGGGTGGGCTGGGAGGCTGGTGCTGCAGTGATGCATCCAGGCTGATGCCGCAGTCTGCTCCAGAGGACAGGTACTGGGAGGGGATGTGGACAGAAGGGGTAGAGCCAGAATTCTGTGTCAACACCAGTGGCACCTACCCCATCTGAATGTGAGCACCCCTACTACGCAGCAAGGATTTCACAGCACCTTTGAGTGACTGCTTAGAAAAAAAGTGTAAAGATGAATGATAAAATCTCTTCCTTTGTGTGACTCTGGTTGTTACACAGCTCCATATTTTCATTGCCTTTAAGGAAGTTTTACGTTTGCTATGTAACCTAGAGGGGAAAAAATCCAATCCTGCCTCCTTCGGATGAAAAAGTCTGAACTCCATGGATACTGTTGCTATAATACATCTTCATAACTCTGTAGCTGGACTCTAGCGTCCCTTTGAAAACAGGCCTTTGATGAGAAAATCTGGCTTTTTTGGAAGCTCCAGAATTATATCAGAAAAAGCACAGAGTTACAATTTCTCTAAATAATCTCTTGGGTTACATTACCACAACTTGCATCTCATAGCAATTTTAGATTATTTAATATAACTACATAAAATATCTTAAGCTGTGCCAAACTGTTGTAGGTCACCTCAAATTCAATCTCTAAGGAAACAGAAATATGCAGGGAACTTATGAAAGAAAGCAAGCATCCAGTGTCCAAGCATCTTATAATCAAGAGGCTGGAAGAGAAGAAAAAAGTGTAAAAGTGAGATGGAAGAAAGCAATAAGAGTTAAAAATATTTGCAGGGATACCAAATATTTGGAAAAAATGGAGAATTGGAGGAGTTCAGAAGTGTTGCATATCTTATGTCTTTAGTTTTAGATTTTTTTTTTACACTTCTACAGCTAGAAACTGTAAAAAATGAAGACATACTTATGAGGCACTTACTGTACACTTGCTGCATGTTGTAGCTGATATATGGGTCAAATAGGCACACAGTTTCTGGTGGAATGAAAACTTGTATGTGTGTGTGGTAGGGAGGGCTAAGCCACCATACCTTCATTTCACACAGAGTAGAGGCAACTGCGGGCACCCCTCTCCTACTTCTTAGTTCCCGGTGCACCACGGTGACGTTTTTAGGAGCAATTGGCCTGCGAAGGCAAGAAGCAGTCAGCTACAGGGCCGAGAGCCAGGGCATGGGGGCTCCCAGCTGTGCGTACTGCACAGCTTGCCTAGCCTGCGTGTGTCATATTTTCCTCCTCCACAAGAAGAGGATTATAAATATTTCAGATGAATATCATACATTTTCTTGTATTAATGCTCATACTGCCTGAGATCCCTGGATGAGAGGTGTTACATAAATATGAAGAGAGTGACAGGTGGTTGTGTCAAGCACAAGGACAAATAGAGTAAAAAAGCTTTTAAAGGCTGATTCCAAATATGCACATGTGCATGCATGCAGAAAAAGAAAATCTCAAGTTGCTCAAGACATCAATGTACCTCTAAAGAGTTGGTGGGAGTTAAACAAGTTATTCACATGAGTACCATGAAGGAATGCAGACTGGAAACAGTTAAATGAGTCTGCCTGCTCTGTTCTGTGGCAGGAGCATAAACTACATGCTCCCTGCATTCAAATGTCAGGTTAAAAGACCTGGTGCATAAATTTGGATACGCAGTTATGGAAATATACTTCTGGAGTCTAGAAATGGTAATTCACTGGTCAATCCTTCCCCAACATAGCACTGAAAAAAAATAACCTGCCCCCAGTGCTAACTTGCTATTGAATATGTGATTGATAAATGCCAGCTTTATGGAATTTTTAACTCCTGTGAACTACTGTGAGTGCCTTGAATTGGGTGGAAATGCACACAATCCTTTTTTACAGTCTGACATAATTTTCTCTGATGCTTTGAGCTCCTTTAAGTTGCCACTTGACTACAAATTATAATACACTTGACTTTTCGTATATAAAGGATAAATACCTTGAGATATTTCGAAGCTTTATTCAAAATGCAAGCAGTGCACTGAATTAATATCAGTGGAAAAGAAATCTTTGAAAAAATCCAGTGTTTTTGTAACATAAATGTTTTCTTTCCTCTTTTTACTCTCTGAAAACATAAAATAAGAGGATAATATATAACGTTGTTATACTACTGTATTTGCACAATGTTTTGATACATATTTTTCTGTTGAAGTTGTTACTTTAGAAAGACCTGATCTGACTGACAGTGGCTTCTGATGCATTATGACGAAACTAACTAATTGACTTTTAGGAGAAAAAGAGCAGAACAATTTATCCTACTACTATATATCTTTTTCTGGGCAGAAAGGTCATGATGACAAAGTAAAAAAAAAAAATTGAAAAATTATATAACTTTCAAAAACATGCAAAACCCACATTACTCTTCCCTATGACAACCTTGTGGCAAAGATGAGACTAAAACAAACCTCAAGATACTCGATATTAATAGGCAGTGATGAACGATAGGGTTGCGGCTCTCCGCGCAGGTGTGAGGTTGTTCTGGGGAAGGCAGGGCTGCTGAAGCCAAGGCACTGGATTCCATCGTCCATAAACTTAATGCTCACTTGCACAGTGCTTTGAAGTTAATGGAGTTATTCTGGAGTTAATTGGGTTTAACTCAGAGGACAATTGGACTCACTAGAATGAGTGCTAATGCAAAAGGCTCTGGAGTCAGGCCTGCATTGCATTTCAGAGAGATTAATAGCACAGAGGAAAAGGACCTCGCAGGAAGAGAGAAGGATGGAAGGTGATGCAGAGGAAGCATGCCCCCTCTTTTGAATTGGCAGCTGTATCACACACGGTGATGGGAACAGGAGGCACTCAGCAGATCTACTCCACTGGTGCCAACCAAATATTTCCTCAGTCTTTCATCACAGAAGCAATGAGTATAAGCTAGGATGAATAAAAGAGAACAATCTAAGTGCTTAGCACAAGTTACCATCTGAACAGATGTGGGATAATGATTACAGAGATCAGAAATAGTCCTATCTGATGCCTAGAATTTATATGTGCTACTTTGCTAAAAAAGTAGACCCAGAAAAACAAACAAGCAAACAAAAAAACATTTTTTATATGTTGTTTAAAAATCTCTCTCTAAGTTAAAAGACCATGTCAATTCTAACTTCTCATAGTAATACCATATCAGTTGGTCAAAATAATTTCTATGATCTCAAAACAAGAACAATACCATCAGCTATACCCTAAATTCTTTCTGCGGTTACTGCATGCATTTACATAGTAATTGTATTTACAGTACAGTATGCAAGCCCATATAAAGTGCTCCGAATAAAATTCATCCCTAAGAATTTGATATCCTTCAAATACATGCATATTAACCAGCAAGGTTTTATCTTTCACATACTGACTCATTTCCTCCCTCAGTAAATGATCACTGTGTAGCCCATTGAGTTTCTCCATGATTATTGGCAGCTATAAGAAAGATTTCTTGCGCTAACAATGAGACAGGTGCCATGGATATTGGGATACATTCACATTGCTTTATCCATTTGTGAAGAATTCAGCCTGTAATTACTGGAGATGGTTATGGAAATTTTCTGTAGAGTGCAGAAGGACGTGTCAGATGTAAAACCTGTTCAACATCCTCCCACTTTTAGCTGTTACTTTTCCTCTTCTGGACAGAAAGAAAGAAAAAAAAATCCCATGTGATTGGTAATTTTTCAAATACAGCACATTGAGTTCATCTTACATTCATTGTTAGCATTACCAGCAGGGAATACATTTCTTCTTGGTCTGAACTATGGACAAAGGCCATACTTTTGTTTGTTTAAGGCACACTGTATGCTTTTGATTAGCAAATACTGCTGCTGGCTGCCAAAGCTCTTTCATCAAAACAAAGATGCATCTTGGTCATTCAGGTCATGATGACCATCTAAGTCATTCTAAAATTAACTCTGAAGGCTGGAGAAGCCAGCCTTTCCTACAGAAACCTGTACCTCGTTCTCTACAAACTTCTGTGTTCTCTACAAACTTCTGTGAAATTTCACAGCTTTCCTCTGTTGTTCAACACCTGAGTATAATACAGTGTGTTGCAGCCACAGACTGGGTATAAGTACCTGTAGTGTGAAGGTGACACAGGTGGGATGGGGGGATGTAAAACAAGCAGGGGGTTCAGAAGGCAGGCAAGGACTATGAAGACTTTTGACTCTCCCAGAATCACTGCCTGGCACAATATGTTACCCCTGTCAAACAATTGGATCTGGCCAGGTGGCCATGGGGCTTCTGTAGAGAGACTCCACACGTTCCTAAAATGTTACTTTCAGATAAAGGTTTCAGGGAGGATTTTTAGCTGTGGAATCATTGTGGACTTTTCATTGCTATTGGATTTTCCAAAAGTCAAGATTGATAGAAATGTATTTTTTATCTGGGGACAGTAGACCAAGTCCATTTCTGCCATATGCTGACTTAGTTCTGAGATTGCTGACTTCCAGAGTTGACAGATGCAATCCAGTGAATTTACAAATAATGTCAGCTCCAAAGAGGAAAATGTAAAATTCTGGCAGGTTCAAGAGACAGCAGGTGACTTGCAAGGAAAGGGAAAGTATACAAATGAATTACTGTGGTACTTCCAGACTCTGACCTGACTTTCAGCAGTCCCATTAGGCTCATTCCAGACTATAGGCAGGATGACCTCTTTCTAAAAAGCCATATGACCACATTTGCACAACTGGAACTTGCATCAGTATAATGCACTATGCAAGCTCTGATATCAGCCTGTGCACAGATACAAAGCATGTCTTAGATATGATGCAACTCCATTTGGGTATACAACCATGTACGTTGCAGCAGTGCAAACATAAATATGCACCTGTGCTACATATCTACTTCTGAAAAGCTATTTGAACAAATCTGGATGTGCTAGTGCAGTTTTCCAGTGTAGTCTGATAACATGAGAGGAAAGCTTTCTTTGGAAAACCCTCCTTCAAGAGACTGAAAGAGCCACAGATATTGATGACATCTGGCTAAAACACAGGACTCTTTTCTATCATTGCTTTCTCACAGTAATAACTTTAATATTAATAATAAAACTAGATGAGTTATGTGCTTTCTCCTGCCTGTGTTGAGCAAGAAGAGAACCTAAGATCGATATTAATTAGATTATGTGGTAGACTCATTTAATTCTCTAAAATACTCAGAATACTACACAGAAGAGCACAGTGGAAATGCCTTAGAAGATTAGATTAGATAGGTGAGATACCCAGCTGCCAGTGGGATTAATAGAGTTTTTAAAATTGGGATGGTTGGAGGATTCTGAAATGAATTTGTGGTTTACATTTTTGCTGAGCAATTATTCTAACAACGCTTGAGAGCTCTGCCAAAGTTTCTGATCTGTGACTCCTATTTCCTGACTTCCCAGTGCTCTTATTTGCTGATTATAGAAAAAAGCTTCAGGAGATCTCAAGGCTGGGGCAGCACTCAGGATCAACAACGGTCTATCTGCGTAGGAGGATGGCCAGATTTCAGGTGGGAATTTTAGGCTGTGAAGCTGGAGGCAGCTAACAAATGAAAGAAAATGGTTTTGCCTGTAGTGTGGTACTGTCTATTTGTCCTCCTACTTTGTGAAGCACAAGTGTGTAGGAGTACCTTGTGGGAAAATGAGCTGTTGTGAGAAGAGGAGGCTCAGGGGAGACCTCATCGCTCTCTATAGGTACCTTAAAGGAGGCTGTAGAGAGGTGGGGTTTGGTCTATTCTCCCACATGCCTGGTGACAGGACGAGGGGGAATGGGCTAAAGTTGCACCAGGGGAGGTTTAGGTTGGATGTTAGGAAGAACTTCTTTACTGAAAGGGTTGTTAGGCATTGGAACGGACTGCCCAGGGAGGTGGTTGAGTCACCATCCCTGGAGGTCTTTAAAAGACGTTTAGATGTAGCCCTTAGTGATATGGTTTAGTGTAGGACTTGTTAGTGTTAGGGCTGAGGTTGACTAGATGATCTTGGAGGTCTCTTCCAACCTAGACGATTCTGTGATTCTGTGATTCTGTGATTCTGTATTTCTAGTTGATTATAAACCCTTTCTCTGAGCCTGTGCTTAGATCACCTCCTGAGGTTTGGGATTTATGACACCTGCAGGACATCCTTAGGTGTTGGTTGCCAAATATAGGGATTGGGACACCACTAAAAACTGTCCAAGCCCCTGCCCAGCCCTGGTTCCACTGCTGAAGGGAACAGGTGCTCCCTGCCCCAGTACAACATTGACTCTCCAGTCAGAGCACAGCAGAGCATGAATCTAGGCCCAGCAGTACCAGAGCATGTGACATGAGTTTAGTCTCTGTTGCTATGTCCCCAGTAGTAGATATATCAAGGTTTTGGAACATTTCCAGGCATGAGAATGGCTGTGCTACCAAACTGTTCAAATGGTCCCTGGCACAGCTTGGGTATTAGCATGGCCAGGAATCATTCAAAGTTTGCATGCTGCATACAACCACTTGGTTTTGGAGGCAAAGACTGTGCAAAGCTATGAACATGAGCCATTCTGCAGTAGCTGATACTAGTGCTAGAGAACGAGGCATGTTTAATTCAGCAGAGTTCAATTCAGTACCCCTAGTCCACCAAGGAGGAAGAAAAATAGCATCAAGCAAGCTTTTGTTTAGCGCTTGATCTAGAAGTGTTCTGTGAGGAGCTTTCTTGCTTCACTGATTAATTAAAGTTATTTTGACTCCTTCTCCATGGCTTAATTTCTGTTGAATCACTTCAGGTATTTCAAATCCACCCTGTCCAATCTATCTGCCTTCTTAAAATCCTTTTCTTCTAAAGCCTGTCCATGTTTTGGATTTCTTGGCTTTGATGATAATATACTTACATTTTCTCACTTATTTCCTTGCAATTTCAATATTCTTCCATATCTTCCCACTTCTCTGGTTTCTCACTCTTTTCAACACTGTTTTAAAATTTCCCAGTCTTAATTTCAGCTCTATCTACAGATTGATCCATATATACATTTCCTCTTATGCTCCCTGTTTTTCCCATTTTATCGTAATTCTTTCTGATTATTGTCTTGCTTCCTGTAGCCTATTCCCTCTCATTCTGCTTCACACCTTTTATAATACCACCCATTCACCTTGACCTGTAATTTCTATGTGGCTACTTTTCCTTCATTACTACAATTCCTTGACACTAGAAATGTTCCTTCCCATGCAAAAATAGTCCTTATACTTCCTTTTCAGAAAACAATATTACTTTGCACTTTTATTTGTTTCTTACATTTTAATCATGTCCAGCTTTAAACAGCAGTAGAAAAAGAAAGTTAATGGCACAGTGGTATAGAAAATTCAAAATTTCAACACTACCATGTTATCTAAACATTTCACATATATAAGTAAGTCTAACACATACTCTGGTTAATACAAATCTCCAGAAGTCCTTTAGATTTGACCATCAGCCTCCCTAATTTCCCTTTGGTTTCAATGTCACACCCTTATGGATGGACTATGTACAGGCCCAGTATAGCTCCAGTGTGGATGTGGGCATGGATAGGATGTTTCATAGGAGTAGGACTTTAGGTCACAAATTTCTCAAGTTGTAAGCATGAAGCTTTATGTAAATTTATGAAATCTCAAATAATGTCTAATCATAATAATATCAGGGCACGTCAGACCATATTCAATTGTAGCCCAGATATGCTTCTTTATGCCAGGAAAATTTGAAAATAGGTGTCTTTTTTTTTTTTCTCTTTTTTTTTTCTTCCTTTCCCCTGAAACACATTTGCAAGTAGTAAATGCTTCTTAAGGCTGGGAAATTCGGGACTATTTCCATAACAATGGGTTTTAGAGAAAGTTGTCAGGTCTGAGAAATAAAGCAAACCTGTCAAGTTTCCCTGGTCATTAGCAGCCAAATTGTTCCTGCCCACTTCATCTACAAAAGCTGACTGATACGAAGTCTTGTGACACTGGAAGATTCATATTCTCTTTAATTTATTCAGAATAAATACTGTCCATGCAGGATAGAAGCCATACAGTATGAACAAAGAACATGCTATATTTAAGAGGACATTACTGACTTGCAAGACATATGGCAATGCTTCCTGAAGTCAGAAATAAAATGTAATACTTGTAATACAGCATGTAATACTTTCTGTACTCCACCAAATTACCAGGGAGACAGATTGTGCTTTTCTGAGTATACTGACAAATGTCCCTTCTCATTATGGTTTTGCCCTTTTTATATTACCATATCATTATTCTTTTTCTTTTGTATTACAGTGTGCAATTTAGATAACTGCATTCTTAGGCAATTCCAGAACATTGTTTTATTTTCAGAATTGTTGAGAAAGTGATCAGATATTTATTATTCTTTTGCTAATACAAATTCATCACTAAAAACATACACCTCAAAGGGAGCAGACCATTGCATTCAGCCAAGCCGCCGACTACTCCAAGGGTCACAAAATAGCATTTATAACCAGAAATAAAGTGTGTCACTTCTTTCTAATAAGATTTCAGAACTGACTCTCGTTGGCAGCCATTTTACATTTGTGATGCTAATAATGAGTGGGAACCTGATGTTAGTAATTAGTAGCTGATTTCTTTTATAATCTTTTCTAACAATTTTAGCACAGAAGCATGCTTTCCTCAGGTTTCTTGTTGTTTCAGACAGGCATTTGTGTGGCGGTTGCATAAAAGCAACTGTAGCCTGGCAAGGTAGCTGAACGAGCAAACAGCCTTCTCTAGCTTGTGCCTAAAATAAGAAAGCAATGAGGTCCACCTAATACCTGTGTGTGTTTATTTCCACAAAGGACCAGAGAACGGTCTGAGCTCCAAGCTGTTCTTTTCAAGTGGCAGCATCCCCCCACCTTTACCCAAAACGCTCCCCTAAAGACTCTACACCCACAGGGGACGCATCCATTGCCCCCCTGCTTCAGGTGCGCACCTTCCCCACTCCTCTCCCCTGGGCTGCTCCACCATGAAGCTGCCCACAGGGCCACAGCCCTGCACTCAGGGACACAGGGTGAGGACATCTGGGGACATGGGATGACCAAACCCATCCTTTCTCTCCATGGGCGCCACATGGGGCTCAAAAGTGTGTTTGCTTCTGGGGTGGGCTAGTGAGCTCAAGCCTGGAAAAGATGCAATGTCTCTTCCCTCAGAGCAGCTGGACATGGCCCAGCTTATCCTCAAAGTCCTTTCCCCCAAATCCTCCAGTTAAACCTGCCTGGCGTCATGCTCACCCCAGCTGGGAGCAACCACAAGATACAGATAGAAATACAAGAGTCCGCACCATTGACAAAAATTCCTATTCTTTTCAGCCACAAAGAGAACCAGCCATTTTACTCTGTATGGGAGGAAATGAGGAATGGATACAATTCAGTACAAAGGAGAGATAAGATCAGAGAAAAGATAATTCTCTTCACCACGGGAAGTGCTGGGTGAAAATTTTTGGCAAGCATCAATGTAAGAGACAAGTCAGATGATGATCATGGTGGTCCCTCCTGATCTTAAAAATCTACAAAGCTTTTGTATGTCCCCAAAAACCTGGGGAAGCAGGGAGTCTCAGCAGGCAATTACTTGAGTCCACTGCTTAAGAAAGGCAGTAGGGGTCAAATTGTGTACAGAAAGGTTTCTTCTTTTTTTTTTTTTTTTTTATTTTAAATGAAGAAATCTAATTAAAATGATAGGAATTTCCTGGGGAAATTCTCAGCCTGTTCATTTTTTAAGATCCTTTGTATTAAAAAGGTGTTTGAAGTCCTTGAATTTTTACCCTTTAGCCACCTTTAATCTAATTTCTAATCTCTTAATAGCCTTAATTGAGTTCTGAATACTTTAAATTATTAAACATCTTTGGGGGATTATGATTTGTATTTCTGGCTATACAAAAACAATATCAATTGCACAACACCCACCCTCCAATATTTATGTCAAATTAAACCATCAGGGATGTAAGACATATACTCTAAGGGTAAGATATTTGCCTTTGAAATACTATTTTGTTTGTGCTTGCAAGCTGGTTGAAGGAGATGAGTGATGAGAAATGAGGAAAGAGAGAGATCTAAACATGGGCCCGAAATTAAGCATGTGCCATTGTCTTGTTGGCCTCTTCACCCCATGGGCAGCGCTAGCGCCAACGCTGCATGCCAGCCAGCTGCAGGGCCTGCAGGGGTGGGGGATGCAGGCCCCAGGCAGCCCCTACAGTTCCGAGTGACCCAGAGATGGGACTCCACGCTGCCTTCATGGCTCTGTGCTCCTCTAGCACTGAGTGAAAGGGTTTGTTAAGGGGTTTCGCTAAGCCCTGCCTGCATCCTCAGCCTCTGGAGAAGGACTTACCACAGCCAGTGGTGGGTTTCTTCCTGCAGCCCCCACCCCAGGTGCCCTGAAGTCCCCCTTCTCTTCCAGACCCCATTGTCTCTTCACATTCACATGGCCCCAGAGCTGCATCATCCTCCAGGTCTCACACCCAGGGCCCCTCTCCCACCACACTGTCACCTGCCTACCTGCATCCACAGAGCCCAGCGGGCAGCCCTGTGAGCTGGCTTGGGTCTCCAACTACATCTGAGACCTCTTGTTCCTCTAAAATTTCCTAATCTGCCCTGCTTCTACAATCCTCCTTTTTCAGAAGCTTATTACCTTTCTGCACCTGGACCTTCCTCCTCCTCTTCCTCCTCTATTTACCTGTAGATCCTGGTATGAAGGCCATTTGTTATTTCCCCTACTCCCTGTCATTCCAAATTTTCCTTGGGAGATATCTGCCCTGGCAGGAACAGCAAATCTTGCACATGTTGGGGTCTGCCCAGACAGCATTCTGAAGACAAAAGGATTTGGGAAAAGATGACAGAAGGCAGTCCTACCAGCTACAGGACAAACCTGGTGCCCATATTCAAGGAGAATAGCAACTTGCTACTCTCTAGTGATGTGGGTACAGCATCCAGGCCAGATATTTGCAGCATAAGCTAATACTAATGGAAGAGTTCAATTCTTATCAAGTAGAAAAAAAAGCTTCCCAAAATGTGCATCTTGTAAAAAACAGGATTTTTTTTTCTTATCTAAACACAAAAGAGCTTTCTTAACTTAAAGAAAGTATTAGCCTTTTTTTTTTTTCTGTTTGCTTGTTTGTTTTAATTTGAGTGAGTTTATTAGATCTCAGCTTTAGTTGTCGTTAGGTTACCTGCCACTTGTTTTCATCTTCCTCCCTCTAGAAGAACCTGTTTTTACATCCAGCATCAGATACAATCTTTCGAAAGATGAATTCTTTTCCCTAACTTCAGGGTAGGATTTCAACTTGTCATTGCTAAGCATCTTGTATGATTTCTAGAGATGCTAACAGAAAATCCATGAAATTTCTGAGGAATCCACAGTTATGCTTATATACATTGCTTGTAGCCACTGTTGAGTCTGTCTTCTTCCAAATAAAACAAATGCCACTTACTATGCCAGTGTTAGAGCTCAGATCTAATTTTGTCACCTTTATTCAGGCTGAGTTGCCCTATTGATTAAATAGGAACAAAAATATATTATTTGACATATTTGGTCTATTAACTGATATTATTTACAGTCTGTATTGCCATAGCAGCTATGTTTGCTGGGCAAACTCTAGGGAGTTGTGTTTTTGGCAGTGTACCATAACAAAAAGGCAACACCTTCTCCTGTGAGCTTGTGAGCTGAGGTGATGAACCAGGATGTGTGTGTGCCCAAACTTACCTGCTGGGGCTGTCCATCCATGCCCAAGGACATTCAGAGAAATGACATCTAAGCAGATATATATAGTCCATACACCCAGGTTTAGGCTTGTACTTCAATCGTAAACTCATTTTTATTTTTATTTGATTATTGATTTTTACTGTGTCTACTTCTACATTTACTACATATTAAATTAAGTTACCTAATAAAGACACATATATCTAGATTAAAACAACAACAACAATGACAACAAAAACAGTCCTTTTTAATGCACTATGTGGACCAGAGTAATTATAAAAGATGAGTTAGGACAATTCTGCAGTTCAGCATCTGTGCAGAAGCATGCCCCATATGCTTTACATAAAAGGCCTGACTCATGCAGGTGTGACTGCAAGGTGAGGGCCACTAAAATAAAAAATTAAAACAGCTAAAAGACTTGGGTTAAGGATCATTGGCTGAGACACTTTAGTTTAAGAAGGTCAGCGTGAAAAGTCATTCAACTCTCCTTTGGACTTCTTACCCTAGAAAGAGAGAGCAATAATAAAATCAGGCAGCAATAAATTTAGAGCAAATTAAAAAAAAATACTTTTATGTAGCACATGTCCTGACTATAGAATTCATTGCAGTAATAGGTCATCGAGTTAAACACTACGGCTGGATAATTTTATCATCACTCATACTGAGCCAAATCCTCCTCTCCGTGGTCAAGCCAATGGTCTTCAGTGAGACTGAAACAAGAACGTTTGCCCGAGTAAAAGCAGGATTTACCCCAGTACTTATGAGATTTCTATGCTCAATGAAAAGAACTATAAAGGTAATTAGAGCCTGTGCTCTACACACCCTCTATGTACTGAAGTGGGGGAGTAAGCTCCCTTTTACTGTTCCATAATTTACTAGAACAACTACAGAGGGGATTTAAAGTAATAGGTGCTGACCACTGGTACAGTACTGGGTCACAGATGCTTTACTGAAAAAAACAGCTCTAGCTCCAGATTACTCTGCCAATCTGTAGGGATCATTATGCATTCTGTAATTATGAAGTATAGGATCTGGTACACATGCACTGAGAACTTACTTCCTCTCTCCTCACCCATAAAGAACTTTTCATCACAATGAGAATTGCACAATGGTGTTATAAATTATATGCCAGGTTTCAGTCTGATCTTGGGTATTCATTTCTAAACCTTTCAAAACACAGGTTTCTAATTAAAATTATGACACGCTCTTTCAACAACAATAACCCAGTATGCAAGGACCTGCATACCTTTCAAACCTTTCATAAGGAAAAAAAGTCAGCCCTAATTTGCAGGAGAAGTTTATTGTTTCAGTGGCTTTGGGTAATGAAACCTTAGAAGCAGACTGCCATGTCAGTGTGCTGGCAGGGGTATGACCCAAGAGACACACGGCTAGGGCCAAATCTGAGGAAAGTTATACTGTCAAAGCCTCACTTCTCAGTAGAAGGAACTTTCTTCTCAACTGTAAATGCAGTCTTTAATGTGTAAATAATGCTGCTAAAGGTGATGTTAGGGAGCCCCTTCCTGTGTCTCCAGGGGGAGGTTGCCAGCCCTGCTGCTTCGTCCCACCTAATGAAAAGAGAGAGCTCGTGTCGCTGCCCATGCTATGCGGAGGCATGCCTTTGCCATTGCTTCAGGGCTGAGGGAATCCTCATTTTTCCCCACGTACGGATATTAAATGTCAGCGTCAGCAGCTGGCATTCTGCAGCCGACGCCGGCAGAGGGGACATCTCGATGGCTGTCGCCTCGGCAGGAGAAGCAGGGGGAATGCAAATGCAGGCAGAGCTCTGCACTGACCAAGCCACAAGGAGAATACCCTTTGGCGGTGTTAATGCTCCTCCTGGAGTTCTGGGAGCAGAGGCTCCTGGAAAGGGTGCCTGAGAAGCACCCACGGCCATCCTAGGAGGAATGCCCCTGTGCTTGGGAGCGATTCCTACAGCCAGGCGCTGTGGCACGGGGGCTGTGGGAACTGCCCCTCTGGGGGGGCGCAGGCCAAGCCCTCGCTTCTCCGGGACGACACAGCCTCTGGGGTGGGACACAAGGAGGAGAAGGCAGCTCTGAGGCTCCCAGGCACCGCGGCTGGGTTTTTCGCACCTGCAACCACCACCCCTCGGTGCTGCACCTTAGGGGCCGCTGCTGCGGGCTGAGCAGCCCCCATTACCTCACCCTGGGGGCGAGGCAGGCGAAGTTAGGACCTCTCCTCCTCTTTCTCCTCCCCGGGCAGCCACCCCCCCCCCCCCATCATCCGCACCCACCCGCCAGCGGGGCCATCACAGGCATTCAATAGCCGGGCTTTCCTAAAAAAATAAATAAATAAATAAGACATATATGTGGATAGGAAAAAAAAAAACCTTCACCACCCACGCGGAGATGCTTTTTTCAAGAGGAAAAATAAATAAATAACCCCCAAAGAGCATCACGGCCGTCCCGCAGCAGGTGCTCGGCGCTGCCGCCCCCCCTCCCCCCCGCACCTTGCGAGTCATCCCGGCCTCCCCGCCCCGCTCCCCCGCCCCGGGCGGCCGTCGGGTGCCGCTTGCCATCGCGCTGGGAGATATTTTCGGGTGGCAGGAGCCGCCTCGTCATTTCCGCCAGGAGGAGAAAAAGACACCGGCGCGGACAGAGCCGCAGAGCCGCAGCCCCCCGCTCGCCGGGGAGCGACCCCTCGGCGGGGCCGGGCCGGGCCGAGCCGGGCCGGGAGCTGCCGCCGCCGCCCGCGGGTCCACGGGGGCGGGAGGCGTCGGAGCGTGCTGCTGCTGCCGCCTCCTCCCCTTCCTCCTCCTCCTCCTCCTCCTCCTCCCCCTGCCGCCGAGCCGGCAACATGAACTGAAATCCCCAGAGAGGCACAGAGGCGGCGAGCGAGCGGAGCGGAGCGGAGGCAAGCGGGGATTTAGCGGCTTTCTTCATCCTCCTCCTCCTCATCCTTCTCCTCCGGGGGGAGCCCCGGCTCCGGGCAGCGCGATCCCGGCGCCCCGCACAGCCTCACCCCTCGCCCGGAGAGCGGCGGCCGCCCGAGCCCCGCGCCGCCGAAGCCCCCCATGGCCCTCATTATGGAGCCCGTCAGCAAGTGGTCGCCGAGCCAGGTCGTCGACTGGATGAAAGGTGAGCGGCGCTGCCCCCCGGCGTCCCCCCCTTCCCCCTCTCCCCGCAGGTGCGGGGGGCTCCGCGGCTTCCCCCGCACCAGGGTCCCGCCTCCCGGCCCCGCCGGCTCCCCCCGCGGTTTTGGGGAGGGGGCTGCCTTGGGGTGTGGGGGCAGCGCGCCCCCCTCCGCCCCCGGGCGTGGGGAAGGGGCCGCAGCGACAGGGGGCGAACCCCGCGAGCATCCCCGCCGGGAGCGGTGCGAAACGGCTCCCCAGATGTAAAAGTTTAACCTCGTCCGTGGGGTTGGGGGGGGGGGGAGGTACGGCGGCGGCGGCCGTCGGTGCTACCGGGGGGGTCCGGGCCGGCTGCGCCTTGCCTCCGGCGGAGGGCACCCGGGCACGGCCGGGGTCGGGGTGCCCGGGGTCGGGGGTCGGCGCCCAGCGATGCCCGGTTGACGCTGACCTGGGTGCCCCGGGCTGCCTTCGTCGGGCTGGGACTGCTCCTCTGCCTTCTCCCGCTCCCTCACCTGTCCTCCCCTCTCTCGCCCCAAATAAAGTCTCTGGAGAATAAAACTCGGGCTTTCTGGAAATGCTTTTCTGGCATTCTGAGTACGCTGCTTTGAAACTGTAATTTAAAAGGGTTTTCTTTTTTTTCTTTTTTTTTTTTTTCCCTTCTCATTTTTACATTCAACTTAGTCCACAGCTGTGTTTTGGATAAATCGCCATCTAGTATTATATATCTTTTTATAAAGATAGAATGACCGGATGGGTACAACTTTTGAACAACTGCTACATTGTGGGAGTTCTTTATAACATGCTGTGTGCTACTAATGTGACAGTTTCACCATCCTTAAAATTTCAGGCACATAGCATATGTTTTCAGTTATTCCATCCTGGCATTTATAGCTGTTGAGTTATAATTATGTTAAGTAACGCACATAGTTCTGCTCTTTCTGAAGTGTTCTAATCCACAGAGTTATAAAAACAGAATAATGCGATGCTTCATATTCGAAGAAATTAGCAAACATCAATAAAAAAAAAAATTGAAGGAGCTACAGATGATCAGCATTAAAAGCGAGCCCCTTTCAACTTCAAACTGTTTTATTACAGCCATTTAACTTCCAACATTTTTCCTTCCAAAAAAAGACTGCGTAGGAGTTTTTTCAAATCAATGTCTGAGATACCTCCCTCATATTTTGTGAACACACACGAAAAATAATGGATTTGCAGATACACTTCTGAAGTGTTTGCAAAATGCAGTAACACATCAAATGCTTTTCATAAATGACAGGTGAAGTGCATTACATGCTCTGTTTCTACATTGCATCAATATAAAAATCAGTTATTTAAAAACAAGAGGCTGAGTAAACAAAATCCAATATTAAAATTTTGTGGGGCTGGAGGAAGGTTTGTAGTTAAAAGTCCTTAAATAATGCATAGAGCTGTAGGTCTGTTTTTAAAAATAATTAAGTGAAGTTTACCAAAAAAAAAAAAGTTATTGCAATCACACCTACAGTTTGGATTACGAAGCTTGCTTTTAAATGTTTAATCTGTTTAGTTTGGTGCAAATGCTCATTTGTTTCTCTGAAGTACTTTCATTCTTACTGAGCAAGCAAATATATCTTGCTTCAAGCTTTCATTTCTTTATTTTGTATTCTGAATGGCAGATGAAACTTCATCTAGAATGACGTGCATAGAGATAAACCACCTGCCTTTGGCTAGAGCTCTTTGAGGAAAAGCGCCTAGATATGTGATGCAATTTCAGAAACTGAGCCTAGAAATGAGTAAGACCGGCAGCTGTGTGCAGGTCCTGTTCTGCCTGGTGGGCAACACCTCCCAAAGTTTGGGGGAAGGACTGTAGTGGGTAAGGGCTGCAGCAACTTCGTTTTCCTCAGTTATCATCTGAAGTTTTGCAGAACGTTGTTGCTGAAATCCAGGTGAAAAGAGGTTCTTCTACCTCTTTAAACACATCATCTCCAACAAATTACGTTTCAGAAAGTCTCAAAAATAGCTTATTTACGTTTGTAATTTGAAGAGGTATCCAAGACAGGTAAATGCGTGAAGTGTGAATGGATATATCTTTCTCTTGAGAACTTTGGGGTGAGTGCGTTAGTGGTTTGCATTAATGGCAGTCAATTCTGGTCTGCATAAATTACATTCAGCTTCAAGACACGAGGATATTTTGCTGAGTTACTGGGGTTATTTTATGGAATTATAAATGCTGAACTTGGTTTTAACCTCTTTCTTTAAATAAGTGCCCCTTTATGTAATATGCCTGCTAAAAGCAGCTCTTTAAAGAGCATTCTTCAAAACAGATTTCAGTGTTCAAAGCACAATCCTTCCTGCAAAAGGAAAATCCTACTGTTTAACATTGTTTACAGTTATCTGAAAGCGAGGGGAAATGAAACACTTTAGATTTTATTGCTCTCAGTGCTTTTGTGATGGTCTTGCTGGTATGACCTGAACATTTGCAATGAATTCCCTGTCTGGAATTCTTTATTTAGGGAAAAAAACAGCCATTACATCAGTGGCATTTTGTTCAGAGCAGTGATAAAGCATCAGAACTGATACCGAAGATGTGAGAAACGAAGACAGGGAAAGTACTCCAACCCTGAGGCGTTACATAAAAGTGCTGAGCTCCCGGCCCGATGGTTGGATGGGGAGTCAGCTCAAGACGGTGAATGTTCTCTGAATAGATACAGCCTCCCCAGTGTGCTCTCATTTTTTAATTCCTTAGTATCCACAGTTGTTTTCTGAATCCGTTACTGCTCTTTGGACTGTTGCTCTGCTCGTAGGTGGAGTTGGGCATGGAGTTGGTTATGTGTGCAAGTAAGCAACTATCTCAATTTTAACCTATGAAAACGTGTATGATAGAAGCTGTGGATTAAGTATGTGAGCTAGTTGGTGTTAACTAGTTAAAACTTCACAACTGAAAATGGCAAAACAAATGGAGCTTGTGTTAGCAGGCGAGTTTCTGTATATTTTTGAGGTGAACCCACTGATGCTGCATTAACTGTCATAGAGCTGGAAAAAGAGCAGATGAATTAGCTCATCGCTCCCACAGGATGGCATATTGTACGTGGAGGGTAAAATTAATATTTAAGTTGATTCAAGATGTGCATTATTTTGCTTTTCCATATATTTAGTACTAATTATAAAGGCCCTGCATGGATCAGTGAGCTGCAGCTTTGTCAATCAACTCCTCTGCTTCTCCTTTTGAGGACATATGTTGCTTCCACTCCAGCGTTGCAAGACGTTGACAAGCTGCATAGGCGAGCACCGTTGAACGTCATGGCTTTCACTGAGTTGTGAAGGGAACGTGTCAGATATGCTTTGGATTGCTAAGGCTCTGAGGAAACTCAAAGGCAAGACATGCGATTACTTCCCAACCATCAGGAGGTTTTTAACTGGGTCTTGTAATTTTGCTTCTTTTGTTTGAGGCTATTTATAATGGCTGTAGTTCGATAAGGGCTAGCAGCTTCTAACAACATTCTAGTTTTAATTCAACACTGTTCTTGCAATGGCAGAATCTGTTCAAAAAGCCAATCCATCTGGAAAAGTCAAAATTACCTTATCTAACAAAGCTTAAATATTTATTTTTTGTTTGTTGAATGACGGCTCATAGAGCTTATACTAAGCTCATATAGCTCACACAACAACTGTTGTAATGGTAGTCATACTGAAGAAGCTGAAATCTGAGGCAAGGAGGTGCTCTAAAGGCTCTTAATGCTAAAGAATTTGGCCTATTTACCTATGTGAAGTCTACTTTATCAGCACTGAGAAGAATGTAAATCTTTAGGAGGACTGGGGAGAGAGTGGCGTGAATGTGTTAGCGAAGTGAAAGTGGAGTGCAGAAGTCCCCCATTTGGATGATGAAACATTACATGGACTTAAGAACTGAGTTTCTGTCTGCTCTTCATGTACAAAGGTTCACGTCCATTTTCAGCAGTGTGTGTTTGCCTGGAGTTGTCGTGGGCTGCTGACCAGTTGGTGTAATGGGAATTACATGTTCTTCAAGAAAATGCAAGAGTTTGTGGAAATGCTCTGAAACAGGACTCTAACACTTAATAAAAAACAACAACAACAAAAAAAGTGTTGCTGTGGGGACCCTTTTATTCCTCTTTCTGTGTGCACAGCCCTAGGACTTCTGTGGCAATACCCAGGTCCTGTTGCAGTCTCTGAACTATTAGGTAGCAACAGGGAAGCTGATCAGTGAAGGCACATAACCTTTCACAGCACTGGGGTCTAGAAAATGGATTTAAGCTTTATAAATGATAAAAATGACCACTGTATCCAGGGTTGCTGTCAGGCCTACTTTAAAAGCTCTTTTTTTTTTTTCCTTAGTTTTTTCTGAAGAAGACTGTTACGGGCAGAGGTTAGGAGAGAGCTTTTTCTGTAGTGTGGGATGGACTGTGGTACCACAAAGGTCTATGAGCATCTGCCTTATGGTAGAGAGGTGGTGTGCTTGCCCATAGTTATGGGCCCTCATTTTGGGCTTTCAATTTTATCTTCATTTTCATTGGTTTATCGAGTTAAAGGTTCTGTTATATGCTACTTCCCTTCATGTTGTTTTTGATAGCAAATGCAAATATTAGAAGTAATACGAAAATTGTAGAGTTGTATCAGGGAAACGAAAGCTGAAAAATTAAGAGTATGAAAAATACTTGCATTCTGAAACTTTAGTTCACTGTGAGGGTTGTGGTAGATGACTGATGAGCTGCAGAAGAGTCGTAAGCTTGAATAGTCATTGCTTATTGCCATATGTAGAATAGATCAGGTGTTTTACATTTCGTCAGCATTAAAACTTTTTTTTCCTTCCAAGAAAAGCAAACTGAAATTCTGCTGTATCAGAAGGTACATATAGTACTCCATTAGCTTTGAAGTGATGTTATTAAATGTAGCCATGAATTTCACTGTAAAGCCTAGCAAGAAAAGCTGTGGAAAAGCTCTAGAATAATATGAAGTAGTGCCATAGTTGGAGCTTAGTTTTGATGGACTCCTGAACTTGTTAATTTACATGTAGTTACTCTGTTCATAAGAAAGTAATAATAATTTCAGTAAGATAAGGCCTTTGTGGAGAGGGGAGTTTTTAAAAAGAGTGATTGTCTCTGTCAAGGGTTAAACTGTACTTTTCCAAACTTTAGTTTTAAGGACCCCAGTGTTAAAACTGCAGTGAAAGCACCACTGAAAGATACCTCTCTCTAGCTTTTTTTTTTTTTTCTGTGAATCTTTTACTTCTTACTTGCGCTTATGATATTAGGAATTTTAATAGCATCAATGGCTACCACATCAGTTACAGCGATATGTTTTAGAGTATTCTGGTTTGTGATTAGAAAACCTCTCTTGTCATTGTTTATCAACAGAAAATAAAACTGAAATTGAAACTCCTGTGTGACAATGCCTAACAGCCCTGGTGTTGCCATAGCAAAGGCAACGTTACATAAGCAGCCGCTCCGCAAGTAATTCACACAGCCAAATTTTAAGCATAACAAGAACATCCATTTCTAAATTAATGATATCTCAGAAGGGAGCTTTCCTAGATGAGGTGATCTCACTCGTTGCCAAAATTAATGTGCTAGTTGGGAAGCTCTTTCAACACTGCCCCTTTACACCTTTATTTTGTTTGAACATATTGTTCTGTTTCTGAAACATCTGTTAGTTTAAATATGGCCTCACAATATGTTTTCTCAAGTGTTTTTTTTCTTCCAACAGTTCACTGAAGTTCTGTATTCTGATCTTATTCAGATTTATTTGCATGTTGCTGTATTAAACCAAGCAATTTACAAATGCCTTTTCTGGTTAAAGGCTGTCAAGCAAAGCAGTGATATAAACCAGATCATTTCTCAAATGAGAGTTTTGAAATATGTATACATACGTATTTTTAGAATCATTGGAAGTAGTCTTCTAGTGCTCTGATAATAATGAAAGAGGCAGTTTTCTTTTCTAAAACCCAGACTGGCAAAGGATCTGTTCTTCCCGACTGATCCTGCAAAGGGTCAGCTAAACATTTAACCTCAGTAAAGTTACTGTAGCATTTGATTGTACTGCATTTCTCAGAGTCAGGTAGTAGTATTTGTTACTGATTTCCAAAGGAATAGGGCAAAGCTGTTTCCTGAGAAAATTCTTCGTGTATAGGCTTGCATTCAGGGGTATGCTACTAGGAGAAAGAAGAAGCCTTTTCCTCAGGCTCCCATTCTATGTGTCTTCTGTTTCTTTTTCAAGAGGTTAGTATTTCCTAATTAAATCATAGGATAACCGGAATGGTGGTCATCTGCAGCAAGCACCCTTAGCAGGATAGCTTTAGATTCCTTGATCCAAATAAAACAAATTTGTACTACTGTCACACTTATTGCTTAAATAATTCGTTTAAAGAAACATTTAAACATTCAGTTTAGAAGCTGAATGGTTATCAAAACAAATGCTGTTGAGTACGGACTCCCATATATATTACTGAACAATTCAAATTCTGGAAGGTCTGTGTTGTGAAACTATGAATACCATATTTTCTTCATTCTAGTCTTCCAGCTTTTCAAATGCATCTACTTTTTTCTAAAAAGGTGAAGAAGTATGGAGATGGAGTTCAGCTGTATTTCTCAAGAAGAAAAATTGGGGTCGGGGGGGCTAATATTTGACCCGTGTTATAGACAAAATACAGAGGAAATGAACTGCCGTATGAACGTCCTTGCAGCACTGAGCAGGGTATTTAATTTCTTATTGTGGGACAGTTGGACATAGCAGGACGCTTGCTCTTAAATTTAAGATAACCTCCTCTCCTGGAGCAAGCATCTGCTGCTTCTGACAGTATTCCTGCAAGTGAAGTGTTGGAAGACACAGCTCCATCAATCTGTGGCACCCAGGATGAGCATCATTCATACATACATTTCTCCCTCATTGTACATGGGGGTTAGAAGTGATAGAAGATAACAGGTAGATGAAGTGACTTTTTTTTTCTCCTTTATGTTTCCAGTGCAGGGATCTCTCAAGTCATTTTAAAGCACTAGAGGCTTGAAAATCTAGTGTGTGTTTTTTTTTTTTTGTTCTGCCTATCTGCCAAATAATGTCATCTCTGAGAAAATAGCTGTGGATGTGATCTTTTAGGGTATTTGGCTTTTTTTTTTAAAGTAGAAATTTAGGGCACTTGATACCTCAGATGAAGTGCCTAGAACAGTAATTTCGAAGTGTTTGGCCTTACATGATTAACATCTGCTACAGTGCCATATGGTAGGAATTTCCAAGTAAACTGTTAATTAATATATGCGTGTACCAGAGTAAGCTGTAATTAAACTATATTCAACTGAAGTGTATTATTTTAATATAGTGGGGTGCAAAGTGCTGTACTTCTGTATTATACCTTTTCTATTGTGTGAAAAAGAGGGCAAAAACTTGATGAGAATGAACTGAGCCTTTAAATTAAAGGTTCAAGTGCTTTTTTTTTTTTATAAACAGTTTAAGACTTGCATCAGCATCAAACATCCACTGATTTAAGTGGAACAGGGTCTTCCTCTTGGTAATGATGAATTTTAGATTGCTAATGCTGTGGAGACTCCTCTGCTAGGATTTTACTGGCGTTTGGACTCTAACACATGGGGACACTGTACTTTCATCTGGTGAAGCCAGTATGTTAAAAGTGGCAGTGTGCGCTGTGCGGGTAGTCAGTGGATGTACAGCTGAGCTGTTCAAGCATGTGAGCCATGTTCATATCACTTTAGATATCAAGCCAGCAGGCTCTTATGAATTCCAGAAATGGCCAAAAACATATATTTTTTCTATTCTTTTAAAAAGGTACAGACCTGGCTGCTGGGTGACACTGCCTATGTGAAATGCCTATGCCACCTGGGCTAGTACCTCCAGTGGGACAAAATCATCCTGTCTGAGCTGGCCAAAATGATCTGGAGAAGTGTTGGGTGGGAGCTAAGGATGAACACGAGCAGGGACGCCTTGGCCCTCTTCTGTAGAGCAGGAAGTACATGCTGCTGCTGCGGAGCTGGCTAGGTCACCTCTTGCTTCCCCCGGAGGATGGTTGTTGGTCCTGTAGAAGTTTATAACTCCTTTTGTTAAACTGTAGAATTTATTTTTAGTTTGGCCAGATCCACCAGTTGCCAATAGCTACAGCTATAAATGTCCTATTTTAAAATAGACTCTTCTTCTCTGTCCTCCCTTCTTTTTATCTTTCCCTTCTCTCCTGATAAACTTCATGTCAGTAGGAAGGTAAAGAAAATCTTCCTCTGCATAATGAGGCCAGGTAAATATAGGCGGGACATTTCTATGTTGAGTAATTCACTAGATGGCATTCTTTCCTCTGAGTCAAGGCTGAAACCATTCCTGGGGGTGCCAAGAGTGCTTAGTGTTTTTTTAGTGAGATTTGAACCTGAAGTCTTGACCAGGAGTGGTTCCTGAAGGTCCACTGTCATTCTTCATTATAGTGAGGTATTTAAGTCTAGAGCCCTAATTAAATTCCATTTTAATAATTGAAATCTTTGTAACTGGATCCCCCTCACTGGTATCCATGACTGAGCTGTGTCTTCCTTACTTTCTTTAATCGCGTTGTGGTTTTGCTGGGCTTTCACACAGGTGATATTTTGACTAGATGTTGTAAGATCTGCAAGGCTCAATGCAATTCTTGTCCTTGTTTTGTTTCAGCTTTTCAGGAAACTGTAGTGGAATGACCTCTTGAATGTAATGTAGAACTTGCTCTCAGAAAAAATCTAACTTATATTGTATATGATCGCCTATGGTGAATATACTTTTGTCCTGCATGTGTAAACCTTCTTAAAAAAACAAACAAAAAATAGCAATTTTCTTCTTGTTTTTGTCTTATTAAAGCATAACTGAATTGCGGGATGAAATATCAAAAATTACCTTCCTGAGCATACAACACTGGCTGACTTCTAGCTGACTTGTTTAGTGTTCTTTTATTGTCATGGACAGAACTGTAATATCTTTGTCTACATTTCTCTGTAGAGATCAAGTATGACTCTTTTTGGTAGAGTTTGTTTTATTAGAGCCAATCTAATCTTAAAAATAAAATAAATAAAAAAAATAAAATAAAAACGCTAGGGTGTTTTTATTTTTGTAGTCTGCTTGTACTTGTTTCCAAAACTCTCTGTAAGTGCCCTGTGATGAAGTGGTCATTACTGCTTTTCAGAGAGGTGCTTATTGCCTTTTTCAAATATTGTGGTCTTACTGTTAGTTTAACCTCAAATGTAGAGGCTTATTGTTTCTTAAATTTCTCTTTATGTCTTTTAGTATAGTGTTGAGTGTTGTGTCCCATAAGTCCTCTTGAAAATATCTGTGGTCAGTAATTTCACTGCTGGATACTGGGCTTTAAATTAGATGTAATTTTCATTACTTTAGCCATTATTTCATTGTATGTTTTAAACCATATGGATCTTAGCTGTTTAATGTAGTCGGTGGTCAGAAGCCTATTTCTGGAGCCCTTATAATTGAGTCCAAGAGCACAATGTAGTGTGAAAAATTTGTCATGCTCTGTATGTGGATTTGAGAAAGGTTCAGCCTGGAAGAATAATCATTGCACATAAGAAATTTCCATATAAGTGTCAATCTGAATGTTTGTACCATTTATCATCAGAAAAATAAGAGAGTTAGGTGTTTGACAGTGCTCTTTAAGAGGCAAAAAAAAAAGAGTGGGTTTTTCTTTTTTTTTGATAGGGCTGTTTACTTCATAGCCTTCAAAGTATTGTTTTAAATATCTACTCTAGCAAATTACATTGCTAGCATAGCATTTGAATGCCTGTGTGTGTTATGAGGCTACCCTCAGCAGCTGAAGAAAGCAAAATGGTGCATCATTAAACTTCTGTATCCCTGATTAGTGTTTCTTAGTTTTTTTGTTTTGATTTGTTTCATTGTAAATAATGGATTTGGTGTCCTGATAACTATCTTGACTTGAAGAAGACATCTGAAGAGTCATAGTAAAGCTAATGAAGGTTCACTATCTGTTTCCTTAATGGGAATGTCAACACTTGAAAGTGGTTTTACAAGCTCAGCCATCCAAGGCCTTGGGAAAAACAAAATCACTTCTCTGCAAAAATATACCCCATGTACTATTCAGTAGATGAATAAAAGATACAATTTGTTGTGGAAGGCTAAAGGTAGTTTCTTTTCAGTAACTGAAAGTTTTCAAAGTTTAGAGGGAGCTCACTGATTTTTTTTTTTTTGCTTGTTCTCTTTTGGTCAATAAACCCCTTTTCAGTCGCTTATTTGGACATAGTTTACTTTATCTCCTTCATCGTAGCCTATTGTCCTTCAGATCCCTCTAGGTCACACTGAACTATTCAGTTATGAACAGGAGGTAACCAGTGCTAATGAGACATGGATGAGTAAACCTGAACAGACTGGACAATTAGTTACTACCTCTGGTGCTGTTATCTGATCATGGGATTTTGTCTGTGTTCCTAAAATGATGCCTTCTGAAGGAAGGTGTGGTGGTGCACTCTAGGTGGCTGCCTGGGCATCTGAATGCAAGGGGTTGTGGAACAGGGACTTGAGTTTGCAAGATACTTTGTCCTGAATAATTTTCATCAATGCAGGTCAATGCAAACTCCTGTTTATGAGTGCGAGTGCTGTTTGTGTAATAGAATAACTGAAAATATAACTTCACTGAGTGGAGTTCCTTCAAAACAAACAAACAAAAATTAACTGAGGGCTTGCCTTCTAACTGAAAAGAAGGTAAAGCAGAATAAAAAAATAAAATAAAATTCTGCCCAGTCACTTAAGAAAAAAAATAAAAGAACCACACCTTAGAAAATGTTTTGTTTTCAGTTGATAGTATATCACAGGCTGTGGTGAGAGCTGTGACATTGTAGATCCAAAGGAAAGATGAACATGCTCATAACTCTTCAATTGCACATATATGAAATTAATTCAACTAACAGGCAGAATTAAATAACAGCTAGGAATTGTAATGTTGTCTTGTCATTTCATTATATTTCTTCACTTTGTATAGGATCAGTAATGTGGTCTATCTTTTACAAGGTAATTGACTTAAAAGCAGACAGTTCTATTTATCCTAAGAATTAAAACTGTAAATCCTAAGCTTGTACCCTCTCTTTTGTTGTGCTAAAATACTGGAAGCAGTTTCTTACAGCTTCTTACAGATTGATTAAAAAATCAAAATTTACCTCAAGAAAGAATTAAAATGAGACTGTGGCCTCTGAAGGGAGAGATTAATGCATCAGGATTTAGTTAAAATCAGTAATAAAATTGTTTGTAAAATTACAAATCTATCTAATTTACTTCTCTTTTAATAGATGGAAGGAATCTTTGGAAGTATTAAGGTAGTTCATAAATTTGTGGCTCAAAGTTTTTAAGTTCAAAATATTTCAGTAATGTACAATGTCATAGGCTGTATTTCCTGAACGAAAATGGCTTCTAGATTACAGTAATCTAAAAATGAATAAATATATAGAAAGAGCCTATAAGTGTTATGATTAGGTATTCAGATCTGAAGAGGTCATTTGTTTCTGTTTATACTGTTAACTATTTTAGGATTTTTGTGTCCCTCTGAAACAGCACAAATCAATTAAAAATCAGCCTTCAGTGTTGAGAGAAATAAATACATGTGGATCATCTAGAAGAATACATACTTCTTTCGTGTAATCAAATCTCATGAAAAGTTCATTCAAGTCAATTGTTCTGATGGTTACTTAAATGTGCTGCCTGTAAAGTTATCATCATATAGCATATGGGAAGTAAACTAGATAGGAGTTCAGAGGGGTTAGATAAGGCCAACTATAAAGAGTTATTTGCCTGCTTTTTTTAACCATTTTTTCCCTTCTTCTTTGAATGCATTTTTTGCTGTGGCATATGTGACTTTATTTAAGTTTGCTCTGTGCTCTCTAATCCAATTGCCTTGTTTAATCAAATGAATGTTTATTTTTTTATTTTGTTTTGAATTTTGGCTTTTGTTTTTAGCATTAAATGTGCATATGTAATTAGGATATGTATTAAAGATTAGATTCTTACAATGGGATGCGTGCCAGCTCTTGAAATGAAGTCATGCTTGTCGGGAGATAGTAAATAATAAGCTTAGTAGGGTTTAAAAGATGTGTCTTGCAAAATATTAGCCTCTGTAATGAGCACAAAGTGACAACAGCACATAAATATCAATTGTTTTTCTCCAATGGATCTGTCTGAATATGAGTTTTCTTAATTTGAATTAAATTTTCTTTTGCCAGCTTAATGAAACAAGCAAGAAGGGATGTTTGTCTTTTTAGCAACCACGATTTCCCATCCCACAACAATGACTTGTTTTGAACTGAAGGGGAACAATCCAACATTCATACAGCATCTTGTAATCTTTGTTCACTAGACCACATTAAAATAAGAAACTGCTGTCCAGTGAGTCCCTGTTTAGCTGCAAGGGGGAGTCATGGATTCCTAGCTTTGCTTTTGGGATGCTTCATATTTTGTTTTTCATTTTATTTAGCATCATTTCATATTCCTGAGAACAGGGGTTTGAAGCATAAGGTTCCCCATGCTCTTAAATATCTTGAGCTCTATGGCATGTGAGCATCATGGTGTGTGAGTACACGTGGTGCTGGTGCACAGGTTATCATCAAAAGTGGCATTGGCTGGAACAGGATCTGGAGACAAGGATGGATCTGTCTCCATGCTAATTCGATCAGCTGAAAATATGCAGTCATAAGAGTCAGTGTTTTTTGATGACTGCAGTTTTAAATTCAGGCATTTAATTTCTCTCTTTAAGTGCATGAATCTTTCCATGGGTCAAGACAAAGTAACTCCTCTGCTCATAATCTGGGCAGTTGTGTTTCTGATGTATTCCCTGACACCTGTGGGAGAAGGGGAGCTGGTGTAGCCCTTCTTTGTGAGTGCGCTTCTAACCCAAAGAAGGGAGAAAGTGGTAATGGTACATTGGGACATTGTATGACAGAGAAAGTGGAGTAATTTAAGTGTAGAGGAGGAAAAAAAGGGCACAGAGCACATGTTCTCAATCATTTTGCCTTTATGTTAAATTAATTTTTCATGTTTTAAGTTATGTTCATAACTTTTAATTTATACATGCAGGTTTTGTTTTTTTTTTAATGTTTGCTTTGGGAGACATGGTATGAAATGGATGGAACCATGGAAGAGAGAACTGCCTGCTCTAATGGGCAAATATTTCATGTAGATTAATAAAAGGAAAACAAAATCAGGTAATGGAGAAAATGTTATCTATTTAGTAATATAGGTATGCTTACCAAGGAACCAAACCTCTAGTATATGGTGCTGAAATTAAGTAGCCATTATGCAAAGCAACAGCATATTGCTGTGGGTATCCAGGTCTTAGATGCACCATTTTTATTTTTTTTAAATGTTTTTGGCTAACACATAAAACTTAAGTATTCAATACTGGAAAGCCTTAAAAATCCTACGCTGCCTTTTGTAAGAAACCATTATCTCAACTGCCTATCTCAACCAAATCAGAAAAAATGGTTCGTTATACCACTTTTTTTTTTTCATTTTTTCCCATGTGCTGCTTTACCCTCTGCATTGTTTGCATTTCTTTGGTATTAGCAGTGTTTCAGTGGCAGGTAAAGAGGCTGCTCATCACCCACTGTACTGCAGGTCCTCCGGGTCCTCCTCATTACAGGGGAGGGAGGAGGTTAAATGCATTGTGTGATCTCTACTTTAAGTGCACTGAAGCATTTCTAACTGACTGGCTTTTTTTTTTTTAATGAAAGAAATTTGTCTTGTAACAGCTTTATATGCCCAGCTAATTAAAACCACTCCATTATATTGCTCTCTATATATCCTGTTTGGTAGGCAGAAAGCATTTGCTCTTTGACAGATTCATTTCTTGCTGGTGTTGGTTTTGTAGAACAGCACTGTCTTGGACTTCTATAACTTAGAAATAATAAGGCATTAAGGCATTTTATGTATTTGAAAATACAAAGATTTGTTAATCATTAATACAGAGAGCATGTTTGGTCTTGTTTAGCACCATAAGATACGATTTGTTCACCATGTATAAATGCCTCAACATTATGGCAAGACTAAGTTGAGGGACGTTTAGTTTGATACATTAGGCTTGGGAATGTGTTTTAAACTAAAAAATCATTACAGCACATGGTATGCCTTTGCTAGCAACCTTTTTAAAAGCTGTCAGACAGAAAAAATGCCTTGTGTTAGTGAAGAGGTGGAATTGTCTGTACTTAGGCACTTAGGGTTGGTACCCTTCAAATTATGTGAAGACTTGTATATTTTTCCAGTGGTCTTGTTGCAGTGCTTTGTCTTCTGTACAGATCTGAGCGTGCACATGTGGGATTTGAAGGCTTCCACACCACCTGTCACTCCTGATCTGAGATCTGGAGGCCTGAGGAACTGTACCCAGCTGGAGAGCTGGATTGCTATAGAGATGGAGCCACCTACTAAACAAATCAAATGTATCCTGCTTTTCCTCCTATCTTTTCCCTGTGCCAAAAGCTCTGGGATAGTCTGAGGATTAACAACTCCATTACCTTTTGTTCCAGATGTCAAGCAGTCCCTTGACAAATTCTTTGATGGTAATGTTGGTGCAGATTCTGTAGAATGGTGAAAAATGGAAAAAAGGCATTATTCATTGCTAAAAATTTCACAAATGAGATTTCTATGTAGTTTATTGCTGCTGATCCGGTTGACCAAGTCAGCTGGATTCTTCTTGCAAATCCTGCAGTTTTAAAAATGAAAGTCAACTACCCAATGCAACATCCCCTCACCTTCCTACAAGGAAGGGCTGAGGAGAGGCTTGAGGAGACACTTTCATACCTGAGTAGAGAGTCCCTTTGCACCAAGGACACCACAGCCTGAATGGCACAACAGACGAGGTGAAGTGAATAGGGGCCCAGGTTATTCGGAGGGAAACATCTAGCAGCCAAATGATAATTGTGCATGCTTGTGGCCAAACAGTAGAAGCCATCACAGTTTTCCATCTGCTTCCGTGTTATTCTTCTGACTGAACATAGAATGGGAGAGAGTTTGTAATTCATAGTGTGGTATTCTGGGAGACGCTTGGTGTAAGAAACCAACTGGATGGAGGCCAGTTGTCTTAGGCTCTGTAGAACATAAGCCCTTGGAGCCTAACTTGTCATACATGGAAAGGGAGAGGAAATATATGAAAAGGACAAAGAAGAGTAATGCAAGCTTTTGTTTTATATAGATTGTCTGATTAAATGATTTTTGAGCAATAGAAAACCCTTTGGTGTAAAACTCCTTTCTGCTATAAACTATAGGTCTACTTTGATATAGTACAATGCTTATCATTTTTACAGTGATAAGCAAGATGCTACAAAATAAATTTGTGCTGAAGAAAACTAAACAAATGCACCATCAAGATCTATATCAGAAGCTTCTTGAAGCTTTCTGAGAAATATCAGTGCTTTGACAAAAGTACTAATATGCTGTGTTGCTGTGGATAGGAGCTGGATTTGCTTTCCATTTGTTACAAGGGCAGATGGGGTTTCAGTGCATATTGCACAGTAAGTTATGAATTATGAGTCAGGTCATAATAGGACTGCAAAGATTTTTAACAGTGCTCTACAGATAAGGTAAATAGATCGTTTGGTGAATCTGTGCTAAAACAAGTTCAAAATGTCAGTTGGGGTCCTGAAGAATACTCATTATTAATAAAAGCATAGCAAATGTTAACATTTGTATAAACTCTAGGTTTTATTTTCACCAGAATTTGTGATGGCTTTTAAAGGATTGTTTTCAAGGGTATTTACTGACATTCTCAAGAAAAAAAAATTAAAATGCCATCATCTTACAGCCGGAGACTAAGCCTCTTCTGTTTTAAAGTTTACATAAAAGAAATGATACTAAAATGTCAAGGAAAAGAAGCCAACCCGCTCTAACATAAAAATAAGAGAAAAAAGAAGTAATTAATGTAATGTGTATTAAATATACTATGCACCATATATATATATATTTTTGGTAATGGTAACACATTATGAAAAATGCTTATGGCATTTTGCCATGCTCTTGGTAGAAGGTCTTTCCTGACTCTTGTTGTGGCCCATGGCAGCGTGGTCGTGCATTGGCTTGTGTGGGCAGTTAGCAGATGTGCAGCAGGCTAATGCTGGCGGCTCTGCGGTCTGAGGCATCTCTTACATTAGCCCTGTGCCTTCCTGCGGCATTAATGCGTTATTCATGTGCTCACCAGAGGTGACATTACCTGGCTTGTGAGAGAGGCCTGAGTCTAGAAAAAGCGTGTGGCGTGGTAAACTCACGCTAACAGAGAAATATCTCTTGGGTTGGGTTATCTGTAGAAGGCAAGGGGGGGGGCTAATATTGTCTTTTTAATTAGATTTGTTAAATTGGCAGCTGCCTGTGGACTGAAGTATGGGCTGTGTGGAGCAGAGGGAGGTCAGAAAGCCTCCTCTGTGGGCAGGCAGGCTGAAGGAAGTGCCTGTGAAGTCCTACACGGCTGTCATGTAATGAGTAATGCCATGTGGCCTGAACTTCAGCTACCAGCCCTGTAAGACTCTGCTTCTGACGCCAGCAAAACAAAAAAAAAAAGTCAAGTGCATTAGTTGCTTTACAGTGTAGCAAGGAACTTTTGTAACAATTGATGTTTTTGTCATGTTTTGAATACTCATTAGCACTTAAGATTAGCTATTAAAGGACATGAAACGTTTAATCACCTTGTCTTTTCTTATTAGCAGTAGTCACTAGTGCAAAGCTTGTTTAAAATAATTGTAATTAAGTGGGGAAAAAAAAACCCTGCCATTTAACTGTTTTACTTGGACTGCTGCAATTTCAAATGTTTGGATTACTGGCCCAAGCAAGCTACATTTTCTTCTCCATGAAATAATATTTTTAAACCCTTAAAATCTCAAAGTAGCAATAAAATAATCCTAAATGTCAAGCAAAAGTCTGGAAGATCCACTTACCACCTCTAAATGTTTAGGCATTTTTAGTGTTTAGTGCAAAGGTGAATAATTTTACTCACGACTGAAATTAATGATTTCTCATTTTCTAAAGGTCTGCTATTTCATTAAATACTGTAAGTATGATACAACGTTGGCTCTATAAGAGCTGCACGTTTGTTGAATTGCTTTTTCTTCCCTGGTAGTAGTTAGAGACTTAAAAAGCTGTTTGGAGTAGACTGTTGACTGCCTTGAACAAGATCTCTCAATTATAAATTTAAGGAAGATTTATCAGCCTTAGACCTCCTCAAAATACTGAAACACAGCCTTTGCTTGTGTTTTCAGCCAGATACACAAAGAAAATCCAAATAACAATAAAATAGCTAATGTCATCGGGGGTCTGTAATTGTAGGACCTTTTTTTCTTAGATAGAGATCTAATCCCTTGCACAAAATGGTCATCTAATCAAAATAATTTTAGTGTCACTATATTCTAAAAATACAAAATGTGTAAAGTATTCAAAGAAAACACTCAGATTCAATGGCATATTCTGGGGAACTCTGAATGGAAAATATTAGTGAAACTTTGCTAGTCAACCTGTAGCCTTCCATGTGCTATTGCAAAGAGCTGCTAAATTACGAAGACCTGCTTCAGGCTGTTGTGGGAGAAGTCTTCACAGCAATCTCAAGCTCTGGGGATTTCTGCCAGCATTGCCAATAATGAGCACACCGACAACTTTGTACCTGTGGTACACATGCTTCGGATGAAATATTGAGCGAAAGCCAGAGGAAGGGCGACATGGATGCTTGCAGCTTCTCCCCCAGCCTGGTGGAAGCATAGGGAAGCTCAGGTGCTGGGTACAACTTGGGGACAGCCCCACTGAAGTCTTCCCCAGCTGGAAGCAGCATGGTGAAGGGCCCCAAGCACCCAGTCTGCAAGACATGGGTGGGGAAGGTGTTGTATGGAAACAGCAGCAGTTAGCGCGGGGGAATTAAGGATGAGAGAGTGGTGACTTTTGTGCTTTTATGAGGGCTGTTGGTCTCCCTTGCACTGATGAAGTTGGGACCGAGATGAGACACTTCTTTCTCCTTGCCTCAGCCGCCTGTGGAGAAAGGCAGTGGACCCCAGGGGGTGAGTGCTGCTTTTACAGGTCCTGGGAAAAACAGAGATGCAGGAAAATAGACTTTCGCTTCCCACAAATGCTGAAGGGTGAAGTTTTCTTTGAGAGGTAACTGTGGGAACCTGACCAGGAAAAACAATACCTTATTTTGTTTTTCCTGCATGCTGATGGAGTAAATTTTTCTGTTAGCATTTAGAGGATGCTGAATGATGACAGTTTTTTTTGCAGAAGAAAATCTTCTGCTCCATGCTGGAGCTTAGCTTCTTTTGTACAGCGAAGAAAAAAACAGCTTCTGCAGGCCTAGCTGAAGTGCAACCTTGGTGCTAGGCATTGGGGAAGGAAAAATTGAAGAGTAAGACACAAATAAAAAAGGTCAGCTAGAACTAAATAGAGTGTAGGGGACTCTCCACTCCAAAACAAAATTTTATTGAAAAAGAGAAGGATAGTATGTGCCTCCTAAAATCCTAAAAATATTTCTAAACATTTTTTTCTTAAAAAAAAAAATATTTTAGAATCCTAAAAAACATATTTGTTCTTGGCAAAGTATCTAAAGGTCTCAGAAACCTTTCAGATACTACAAGCATCTCATGGGTAGATATCTGGGACCCTCTTTGCCTGTTGAAAATTCACTGTAGGACTTGGGCTGGAAAGCTTCTTCCTGTGGGTAGCATGTTAGATCTTGAAGTTCTGTGCAGAGATTAACTCCTTGAAATTTAATTACCAGCTATTGCATGTTCAAAACACTAGCTGATGTTGTTTGTTGTTGTTTTTTTTTTGTTTGTTTTCCCCTAACGTATAACATGGGAAAATCATGAAATTCAGAAATAATGGGAACTGAGTTATTCTACCAACATTAAAGAATTTCTGGATAAATACCAAAGTAATGAAAGACATCAATAGGTCTTTAGGCCTTGTGGTTATATAAAGCTCTGTTAGAATTAATTTTGGAACATGTTCATATATACTGTGCTAGGTAATACCATGTGTATAAAGGAAAAGCTTTTTTGTTTTTGTTTTTAAATCTCCAAATGGTGACAGTTTTTGACATTTTCACATTACTCTAATGTAATTACTTTAACTTCTGAGAGACACTGTATAGTGCATGCTTAGGTTTGAGGTTTCCATAATATCAATTAAACTATTTAGTCCCTGTCTACTGACAGGAGAATGGACATAAGTAACTCTGCAGCTTTCCAGTAGAATTAGAGCTTCTTGCCTAGCAGATGTGCAAACTCACACATACATGAAGCACTAGAGCAAGCTGCTCTAATATCTGTAGTATTTACATGCCTGAAGTTAAAATCATGCACAGTCTCAGAAATGAGGCCCATATTTGTGAACTACAGTGTAGCTCAGACACGTATACCTTGGAAATCTTACTCTGGGGATTTTCTGAATTTGACTCTTCTATTTTCACAGTGTAAATATTGCATTCTTGATAGTATCTAGCATTCAGCTGAAATGTAGTTAGTCCTTAGTTACTCTACTGATTGTGGTATGTTTCTGGGTTGCCAATAGCTGTGAAAATAGTATAATAATGAATAGTCTGCAAGAGTACTTTTATACTGACACCGTTCATCTGTTTTTTCTGGGATGAAAGGCTGACTTTCTCAGAAGCTAAGAAAAGCAATTTCTGTTTTTTATGTCTGTGCATTCAGAAATTTGTTCTAGTTGTTCTAATCCAAAAAAAGTTTTTAAATAGTTACTTTCTTATTGTTTTTCTTTGATATCTTTTATTTGTTTTTAAAAGTTTGGACATTCAGGGTGCTTTTCTTCCCCCCTCAAGATGGGTGTAGGCCTTCTTGAGATGGTTTAGAA
Organism: Anser anser; assembly: GCF_964211835.1. Taxonomy (NCBI): domain Eukaryota; kingdom Metazoa; phylum Chordata; class Aves; order Anseriformes; family Anatidae; genus Anser; species Anser anser. The sequence continues at coordinate 127,470,056 of NC_139720.1, read as the reverse complement.
AGCACTGCTGCTACCAGCTGTCTTAAGTATAAATTTAAACCTGCTAGTTTACTTTGTACAATTCTTTCAAAAATGTTAGTATCTACAGATTTAAGTTTGACTAGTGAAAGCCTATAATCCTGTGTCCAAATTAGCCTTCTTCATCCTATGTGCAAAAAGGAAGGGAGAGACGTTTTGGGATGGATTTCAATAGCATCGGGCCAAACACTGAGAGATTGTTTGCACAGCTGTGTCTAAGCAGGGACCAAACTGTTAAACAACCTAGTGGGGGGAAAATGAATAGAAACTCCTGTTGGCCAGAGCACTGAATTTCCTGGACAGTGCTCAGGATGTTATGAAGTCATTGCACATGCTGGGTCAAGGCTTTTACCCATATTTTCCCCTTGCACTTGGGAATAACTCCTGTTTTGCTTTTTCATAATTATATAATTGGGTTCAAGCATCTAAACAAAATTCTGTATTGACGAATGATACACTGTAGGGTACTTACCTATAACTTCAATTAGGGGACCTTTCCCTGCCAGTGAGCTGCTTCACTGATGTGAGAGGAGACAGTTTCTGTGTATCTGTCTTGCTTCCTTGCAAATTGTAGATTATGAAACTGGACTACTGAGCAATAATTTAATCAGTGGCATCAGAAGAGCATTAAGCTCCATTAAACATTGGGTCACCATCAATGTCAGATGAGTATTAAATTATGGCTTGCAACTTAGCAATACTCATCCAAAAGGCAGTGCTTAGGTTCTTGGCAAGAGTGTAACAGTTTATTATGGAACAGATGCTTCAGAGCTTAACATATGACTGAAGTGTCAAGTTGTGTCAGAGAAGATGGGCCCAACACTAATGCGGTGCTCAGCCTTTGTGGGACACATGTTAAGGAATTGCTCTCTACCTGAACAGTGTTGGTTAAAAGAGTTTCATTAACAGGATCTCCTGTTGAATGCTTGGAAGTCAAAGCGTGGCTCGACTGCCAAGGACTGGCTTATGATGTGAACAGGTCATAATAAAATCTCTTTGCAAATGATGGAGATGCAGCTCTCCTCCTGATGCAGAGGGAGGATCCCTGCAGGCTGCTCAAAGGTTGAATTTGTATATATGTGTATATCTGTGTAAAAGAAACGTTGGTTTCTGTCTGGAGCTGGGGCACCACGATATTGCCAGCCTGATTCTTGGAGGATGACTTTGAAACCTCTGCTGCTAGTCACAGATTTTCTAGGTAGCAGCAGTAAGGTGGAAGTAGTAACACACTCTCCAGGTGGCTTCACTGATGTTAACAGCAGCTCTTTTGCAGCAGCTAAATTCTCAAGGGTCTTGTCAGTCTGCTCTGTGGCTCTTGCCACTTATGAAAGTGGTGTGCTGCAGGAGACTCTGACCTTGGCTCATGCAAGGGGAAGGAGGAGAGTGAAAAATGGCTCCTAGAATAATATTGTTTTTCCCATTTACTGTGTAGCTGCAAAGAGAATAAGGAGGAGATGAGGAAGAGAGGGAGAAGGTTGGGCTGGTAACATAGCAGATGTGCTGAGGAAAATTTTTGCTGGTGGTGGCACTGGGAAAAGAAGAAACGAGAGTTGTTTTGATACAGGCAAAAAATACCTGGTCTTTATGCAGCCTCTAGCTTGGTGGTAAGACAGATTGTCCTATTGAGAATTCTAACAAGATTTCCCTTCCCATCTGCTGAAGATGGTGGCTAGTGTTCTCACCAAAATCTTGCCCATGGTTAAGATTTTCTTATCGTTCTGTAATCGCAGGTTGTCCACGTGGCCTTCCCGGTAGAGTATTATGGCAGGGTATTTTGAGTCATGTGAGAGATTTTCATTTGTTAAGGGTTGCCTCACTGGTGCTCAGGAGTTGCCACCTAAATTCTTGCTGCTGTGCAAAGCTCCTAGTACTTCTGCTCCTGGGGGAGTGGGTTGCAGGTGGGGATGCTGTGCCTTCAGGTGAAGGAGCCTGGACAGCTGGGCAGAAGGCCATGGTCTTCAGGGAGTTGAATCATCTGGCTGCCAGATGAGGTGCTGGGGCAGTGTGTTGTGCAGAACCACTCCAGTGAAGGGAACTGCCTTCTGCCCATAACTCTCAACTGAGAAGTGCTGCCTGAGAAATTGGCTTGTCCTAAGTTGTCATGCTGTTATTTTTCTTTTCAAAAATATAACAGCGGTTTGCCTGAATTTTAATGTGAAGATATTAAAGCTTCAGAAGCCACTTCCCTTTTCCACTTTTCTCTGTATTACAGTCATGAAACTGGCCATTATGCATAGAACCAGCTCTTTAGCAGTGCAGAACCTGTCATGAGAAGCAGAATGGCACTGTACCTTTATAGATATGAGATTTTTCCAGTCCCTGCCTACCAGTGCTTAACTTTGTGCATGCTTTATTATTAAAAGGCCTGTTATTTATGAAATAGTTCAAGTTAGCAAAAAGATCCTGAAAGAACTGAAGAGTGTTAAGGAATTATTATAGGAGGCTGAAATAATATGTAAGCATGAGGGTGCCAGTGCAAGATCAGAATATAGCTGATAGACACATGTCCAACAGACTACTTGGCATTTGGAAACAATGTTCAAAATGGCACACTTGATACCTTAGAACAGGTACTTGGAAATAAATGTGTCCTCTGTCTCTCAAAAGTGCCTCTCTTTAAGTCCCACTGAGGCTCAGAAAGTTTTTTAATGAGACCAGAGAATTCTGGGGCAGGTAACAGGGACAATTGTTTCCTTTACTCTTTAGTGTGACAAGGAGGAAGGCATGTGAAGTTAGACAGAATTTCTATGATCAAAAGGCTATTAATTTATTCAGCTTTTATGATTACTTGAAATGTCATCTAACCTATATTTCAGGTATGCTTTTAAGAGTAAATATGGAATAAGGGATCTCATGCAGTAAAACAAACGAGCAAACAAAACCCCAGGGCATATAACAAGTTCTTTTAAACTCTGCAGGGTGAAAATTCCGATTATTTTTTTGTACTTTTTTTCCAGCTTTAGATTAGGTCTTGATCATTTATTAGCACAATACTAGGTATTTTATACTAAGTACCCTTTCTAGTACTTTTCAATAATAAGTGAACAATGCTTTAATGGGCAGGAGATACTCAACAAGACCTAGAAGTGTACTACCACTGGCTACATATAGCTAACACAGGAAGCATTTAAACAGCATTTACCTCTTGGTGATGTTTTGGGGAAATGGGCAGGGATATCCACAACTGAGACACTTTATCCCATATTGACTGATACAAGTATTTAATTCTGCCTGCTGGGGGTGTTGCAGAGGAAAGGATGAAGATCACTCAAAGAAAACCAAGGTCAGAATGCATTCAGTGACAAAACTCCTTATTTAATAAGCTATGGCAACAATATATCAGAGCATGTGGAACTGCAGTCTCTTTAAACATGTTCTTGGGTTTAGTTTGCCATACATTCCATGTGGCTTCGTGCCAGGCTGGTTGCAAGTACATCTAAGCAAAATGTGCAAGAGCATCACTTTGTCTTGTGTTGCCTTCTGGATGGCTCCATACAAGTAGGGGTCTAGGAGCCTTCGCTGATGACTCATTTTCTGTGATGCTTCTGGCCTCTTTCTACATTAGTTGCCTGGGAGGTTGAGAGTGGTGTGCATCCTCCACCTTCCCATCAAAAATTCTGAATGTTTCCTGCATCAGTATCAAAGTGGGGGAGTCTCAGTCTTTTTCTTGAGGTATTCCCAGCATTAGACCTCTACACTGGCTAAGTAAATGTGTGTGCATGTACATTTAGCAGCACTAAACTGCAGTATTTTGCACAAATGTATATATCATGTAACATTAACATTTAATGAAATACCTCATCTTGTCTTTGCATAAATCTTTGGGGACAGAGGTTTTGTGTCATTGATTTAGTGCTATGCAGTCAATAGTTAAAAACAAATTGTTATTAATTTTGTGTGACGCGTGCACACATTACTTTCCACGTGTACATTCATTTCTCTTTCCTGGGGATATAACATTGATGAGACTTGAAAGAGACTAAAATGTCACTGTAGATAAATTCAGTCTGAAGGATCTAATTCCTGCTTGCTGCTTTTTTCTCATATGGATAAATTGTATGAGCAATTAATGTGTGATTATGCAAAATGAGAAACTAGCAAAAGTGTAACTGTAGTGTCACTACAACAGATTTTGGTTGATTTTTTTATGTATTTACAACTTATGCAAAGCTGATGACATTATTTTAAGTGTATTGCCAAAGAAAATAGAAAACTAACAAATGTATTTTCCCATGATCGAGTTATGTGGGTTGCACTCCCAATTTGCAGGTTTACAGTTCATATTATAAATTTTACATTATGGTATATGTTATTCTCTTTTAATGAGAGAAAGAGACTTGGGAAGAGCAGGCACTCAAAGCTGTCCTTGCATGTATTTTTATATAGAGGTTTCTGCTTTGGATATAATTTGTAGCAGGCTGTCTTAGCCAAGAAGCTCAAAACTGAAATGTTTTTGACTTCTTAACATAGATGGGATTTGTGCGTATCAGAATGTAATAAAGTTGTAAGGCTGTTTGTGAAGTTATTTGTACACGTTCTGTCTAGTTACAGGTAATGCCACTAGGGTTCTGTCTTAATACTGAAATCCCTCCTGGGGGAAAGCAGACAGAGCCTGTGTACACTGGATGGTCTTGCTCATGTTGGAAGGCAGATCAAATGTTGGGAGAGGAAGAATAACTTGGAGCATGGATGGAAGCCATCCTGTAAGCATTCCCAGTCAAGCCTAGTATCTTATCTACCACTGCTCTGGAGAGAGGTTGAGTGTCAGCAGGACAAAGCTGAGGCATCGCTTGCATTGCAAAATGAATTGCTTTGCTTTTAGCCAAGCTGCTGTGCTTTATGAGATCCATAGACTGTCTGACGGCATCACCAAATAAATCTTGAAGGCTTATCTAAACTAGTAACTGATTTCTGCAATGGTGGGAAGCAGTCTACAGTACTGAGGTAAAGTATAGCTCTGACAACTGTTGTACTATTTCTTCAGGGACATGATGTTCCAGCTTGCTCCAAAAAGATACATTCTAGCTTAACAAATTCTTGGCAGCAAAGGTGGCTTTCGTGGTGAAGAACTATAATAAAGGCTGTGGCAGAGCTTATTTGACTATTTTGCGTAATAGCATATATTAGCCCCTGTGAGGGAGGGAGAAGAGGAGGGCCCTTCTTCTGACAACAACAGTGTGTTTAATGTGGCTGCTCCAGAGCACTCTGTAAAGATGCAAACATACAAAGGCATTTGAAAGAACAACCAGTACTTATTTACTTACTTGGTTAATGTCAGGGGTGTGCTTGGCTTACATAAACATCTTTTGACTGTCTTACATGTTATACTTTTTTTTTTGCCCTTTAATATATGATTCATTTATATTTTGTGGAGATGTAGGATGCTTGCTGAGACATCTAAAGTATTGCTGTAAGGAAGTGATGAATATTAGAAGTATAGCTTTCCCTTTTCTTCCTTAAGGCACTCCTACGCATATCAAAGTATTCGACCAGTGATTTTAAGTTACAGATGTTTCTTTGTCATGTGGAGGGGGATGTACAGCTTTTCTGCCCACAACCCTAAAACCGTCCCAAATCTCACACTGTGCTGAATTGTGCGAACTTCTGCTCAAGAAAGCTTCAAGCCTGGGAATTGCATGGGCGTTGCAAGAGTTCAGTTGGAGTTTGGAGAGGCTTTCACTCCTGCGTGCCTGCTGTAGGCTTGGACACTTGACGGATTTGCACTTCCTATAGTTGTATGTGATCATGTAAAGCACAGCTGCAAATAATCATGGGAGATGGTGAAAAAGCTGTGGAAAATTGGACTTTCATATCTCAAGTCCTGAGGGGGTGTTTCAGCTTCGCAGTCCCTTTGAGCTGCTGGAGAAGCCAGTACCACACCTATTTAGACAAAGCCTTCCATCCTTGGGGGATGTGGTGGTTGCATTTCAATGCTTGTGGTCATGTTTGGGAACTTGTTAGTTTATCATCCCTGTGTGGTGCAGAATTCTTCATTGGGCAGGGGCTGTGAATTAGCATAAGTGTGGTCGCAGCTGCAGCCCTGGAGCTAGACCAGATGGAGCGTGGGTTTGCCTTGGGCAGACTGCGCCCTCACCAGCTCTGGCACCATCGTGCTGGTGCTGGGCTTGAACCAGGTGGTACTGCCTTCAGTGTATTTTAATATCATTACTCTTACTGCATCCTTGAGAGACGTACTGGAGAAGTAATAAAGGCACATGCTGTCATTGGATGGACAGTTGCTCCCTTTGTAAACTTTAATCTTGCAAAGTTGCTTTGCACCAGTATAAACAGAAACCTCTAGAAAGTGTAAAGTCAGAACACATACTGAGAAACTTTTTTGTGCTCTTTCAAAAATTGCTTTGTATTTTAGGGGAAAACAATTAGCAAGGAGGTTACTCTTTAGATTTTGATGTATGGTAGCAAGTTCTTAGAAAACATCCCTGCAGGGCTAGGGATGCAGGCCAATGTACAGGGAATCATGGGGGGAAAAATGGGAACATCTGAGGATAAAAATAAAAATTCTTATGAAACACAAATAGATAAAGTAGATTTTAGTGAATGGTATTTAGGACCATAATTTTATAATGCTGACTGAAAAAAAGCCTATATGCCGGAACAGTTGCAATATATTTTAGTTTGCATGTGATATTTGGAAGACAAAAGTGGTACTTTGAGGAAGAAGTTAAAGATTGATTGTACCCAAGAAGACTTCCCTTTTTGAGGTTATCTGCAAACTGGAGTACACATGATGAAAGGCGAGGAGAGAGATTGCGTGAGAGTGAAAACTGCCAAGTGAAACAGTAGAAATAAAGCTAGCTGTTCAGGGATCTGCCTTTATTAGCTAAACAGCTTGAATTTCATGGAGGAAAAAAACAGTTTATCAAGGGTCTTGTGTCAGGGCCATGTCTCCTTGAGATGATGGGATTTCCTCTGTGAAATTTTATGGGAGTATTTCATTTACTGTTTCTAATTTCATAATATTGATGATGCTTGGATAACTTGTTGGAGAACTTCTGGTTCTGGTACAGTACAGTATTCAAACAAACAACCTCCCTGTCCTCAGTCAGCCTAGCTCTTCTTTGTTCTGAATACAAGTGGGATTCCTTCATAAAGAAAAAGAAAGAAAGATTTCTTACAGTTCAGATGTTTCTAGTTTATCCCTAGATGCCTCCCAAATTGCACTGAACTTCTAAGTCTGAATTTAAAATCTGTCATTTTATACATTCAATTATGAGGATGAATGCACACTTTCTACCATTCTCATTATGCCTGCCCTATGCCCCTCCAGTTGGATGTAGTAGTGTTTATCAGGAGCAGTGCATGCTTTCCTTTGATTAGCTTCATTTGAGGGATTCCTGATTTTTAATGATGCTGTGGGTTGTTTGGCAAGCTCCCCTCCCTTCCACTAGCAAAGAGATTTCCGCTGCCATTATGAGCCACACTAACTTTTCAGCACACGTCAGCATTTCTGGTGTGCAAAGGCCACAGCTGGAGTTGAACAATGTAATCGTTGTAATCCAATAATAAGAGTCCTAAATATAACAATAATTATAACCTCTTACATGGAGAACAATATTGATAATCAGGGATACTAATCCTTGAATTTCATAGAAATATAGCCCGATGTTGGATGTTGCAGTATTATCCACGTTTTAAGATTTCAAATATTTAGCAAAACTCATATGTGCTTGTGTAAAGATTTGGCTTTAGTATGCAGATGGGCAGAATGGAAACAAAAAAGCACCCGGAGAAATATGAATGATTACATTTATAAACACAATGCTGGATATTGTTCTCATAATTAACAAGCCTAACTTTTCATAATAAGCCCTGATTTTAAGTAGTCTAACAGCAAGGACCGATTTTATTGAAAACTTGGCCTATTAGACACTTGTGGTCATTGCACCCTGAAGGGCAGCTGAACTCCACCACAACTGTTCTCTCGCTCCCCCTCCTCAAAGGAAGAGGAGGGGGAGAAAATATGATGAGGGTGAAAAAAAAAAAGCTCACAGGTTGAGGTAAGGACAATGTAAGTAAAGAGAAAAGAAAGAAAAACAAGCAAAGGCGGTGCAGAGCAAAGAGAGAGAAAACAAACATTCTCTGCTTCCCATTAGCAAGCGATGTTCAGCCACATCTTGGGAAGCAGGGCCTCAATACACGTACTGATTGCTTGGGAAGACGAGTGCTTCCTTAATGAGAGCCCCCCCCTTCTCCTTCCCCTTGCCCAGCTTTCACTGCTGATCACTACACTGTGCGGGATACCCCAGTGGTCAGCTGGGATCAGCTGTCCTGACAACGTCCCCTCCTCGCCTCTTGCCCATCCGCAGCCTGCTGCCCTTTGGCAGCGGCCTGGAGGGGGCCTGGATGCCGTGCCCGTGCTGCTCGGCTATAGCTGGGACGTGGGTGGCAGTAGCCAGGACATGGGTGCGATGCCATCACTGTGCTAGCCTCGGATGCAGAGCGCAGCGCTGTGTGGGCTGCTCTGGGGAAGGTTAATGCCATCCCAGACAGACCCAGTTCGACACTGCACCTGGTTCAGTCTTGTATATCTTTAAATCATGCTTGTAGTTAGTCTATATATATAGTTTCTGCTTCTCCTCCTCCTTGTTTTAACTTCTTTTTTTTTTTTCCTCCAATAAAACCCTTTTAAAAGTTGTTCAGCACGCAAGTTTTTTTTTAAAGCAGAGCTGTTGATGAGCCAGGTACGATCTGTTCAGTCTTGGTGTTTCTGCAGTTTTTTGATGAACAAAATTGCCATTTATTGCCAACACTCTCATATAATGAATATTTATCCAGGTCTCATAAGAGCTCACGATTGTGAAATGAGACTGTATCTGTAGGCACGGAAACTGCAGACATTCAAGAGTTAGATTACTAGAACTGGATTTGTTTTTTTTAATTACAGAATTAGTACTGGCTTGGGACAGTAATTCTCTCACCCCAAATTGGGTTTCAACCCAGCACCTTCGTGAATGCTCTCTTTGGCTCCTCGGTTCTCGTCTGGCATAACTCTTTCTCCTTGTTTACTGGTGCCTTTGCACCCTTCTCCTGGCAATAACCTTAAATACAGAGTACAGTGCAAGATCTAAAAAATAATTCTATTTCCACTTGATATTTTGTGCATCTCTTCAGGAGCCCAGTGCGATGCCTTCTGTGTTTACCTCACAGCTGTATGCAGCACCTCTTGTCTGCTAGCCAGGATCTCAGCGTTCATAATACCTTCGGGAGAGGCTACATTATGGTTGCATTTCTTGTTTCCATGTCCACATCTTCTGTCTAAAAGTTTACATCTTCTGAACTAAAAGTTCTTCATTCCTTATTTAAATTTAAATAATTAACAAATTTAGAAATTTAACATGCTTTCCTGGCGACAGTGGTATATGTCTAGTGGATATAGTGTTTTTTTCTTACTGTTTTCCTTTCATTACCTAAAATAAATTGTGTGTATTTCAGTTAGCAGCATCTTTTAGCTACTGTTTTGACTATCAACAGTTAGGTTCCTAGTTTAAAAAAATAAATAAATAAACAACCCGGCCCTAAGCTGCACATGACGAACATCTTATACTGTATTCCATGAATAAGTATGTTATGTTTGAGAAGATCCCAATAATTACTCCTTCAGTCACTTTTAATGTTTGTTTAAAATGCTTTTTGAGTTTTCTTTGACTAATATAGGGAGAGGGAGCAAGTGAGAGAGGGAGTGAATAATTGTTTGGAGTAATGGACAAATACATCTTATAGTTAGAGGGTTTTTGCCTGGAATTGCAGATAACCAGTACACAAAGTGATTACCCTGCTGTTTTGTAAATATTCTTGCAATTCAGCAATTTGGCATTTTTTTCATTAATAAATCCAGTGCCTGCAATTATTATTATTATTATTTTTCAGTTTTAAAAATACTGTATTTTTTCCTCAATCCAGAATGAAAGCTGCTTCTCTTGTTTCTTTTGCCATTCTACCTGCAGTGCTTCTCTGGGACGGGACATTACTTTTTTGCTACCATCCAATCCTCTGTGGGCATTTGCCATCTACAGCACTTAAATGCATTCTGGTCTCTGCTTTGTCATTTGGCACTGACAACTGTGACATCTGCTTGTCACATATGAGACCTAGGAGGTGCTGCAGACCCTAATTTAGGAAACATCCCTGAGGTGGGGAATAGACATCTCCCATGTACAAACTGTGGTGAAACCTGCCCTTTTTGATCACTTGCCTCACGCTGTGGTTCCCCTGTGGAGGACACCTGAGTGTGTATCCCAGGTGAGAGCTGCTGGAGAAGGGATAACTGCCTGCTCCGGGCTGCTGGCCGTACCCAGGAGCAGATCTCTTCTTGAGCTGGAAGACAGGAAGAAATTTTGTTTTATTGTCTTGCTCCTTGGCATGAGGAAAGCCTCTTTTTGTATAAAGAAAGCAAATACATTAGTAGCTCACCAGCCTCAGATTGATAAAGCCTAGTTGCAAACGTGTGAACGATAGCACCGTTTTAACTTATCAGGAACTCAATTGGTCATTTAAGTTTGAAAAATGGCGTGTGACATGAGTGAACCCACATGTAGTCAGTCCTTAAGAGTAGCTGACTTAAATTGAATGCACGTCTACTGGTGAGAAAGGAGAAAGCAACGGATTTTTTTTTTGAGCATTTCATGTTTTGCCAGTTCCTTCCATCATGCTAGTTTGGGTAAAAATGTTGTAAATAATAGTTTACAATCTGAAAAGGCATTGTATAGTGCTATCTAAATGCCCAGTTTATGTTAAACTAGAATTTAAACTTTTTTCTCCTAATGACTTGTTAAATTCTGTGCTACAGTCCATTGCCTGAATTTACATTTGTTAAGGTGTGAAACTAATGGAGTTCAGGTAGGGCACAGTCTTCCTGTTCCCAGATTGAAAGGCGAATTTGTTTGCTTCAAATTTAAAGCAAAGAAAGTCCCCAAACCTGTCACTTAAAGAAAGCTGAGTGTTTTCCCCTCCCATGCAAAATAATTCTATGTATTGTCTGCACATTATTGCTGGCTAACTGCTGGGGTTACAGAACAAGGACATACCAAGGGAAGTTGTCAGTTTACATTCTCATTCTGATTCACCAAGGGAACATAAAAAAAAATACTCCTCTGTCAAAGTTTCAGGTATGATGGCTACACCTGAAATTTTCATAATATTTCCCTTAACCCCAAACTGGAAAGAAGACTAATAAGGACACATGCTCTGTCATTTCATTGTATTTTTCCAATCCTAAGGAAAAATTCCTTTCCCACCAATTTGGGGAAAAATTTTGGGGAACCTAGTTGCCACTATTTTTACAGCTGTATTTTCTCATCTATATCTGGGTAGCTGGTTAGAGTAGGGATCTAATCGTAGAAAACGATGATTATTTATCGTCATTTGAAATACTTTTTTTAAGGGTGCACTGATCTCTTAAGGAGCCACTTACACACAATATGGGTAATCTAAATTGGTTGGGTTTTCAGAAGAAACAAATTTGCACCTTTGCTGTAACTAAGATGCACTGCCACCGTGTTTGTGTACATCTAATCCATATTTTAGACTGTCAGTGTCCTTACCCTTGCTTCTGTTACAGGCTCAGCAAATAGCTCACTTTCTACAGGAACAGTCCCAGAGAGGGGAGAGGAAACACTTCTTGCAGAGTAGATAGTGGGATCAGAACCGGAGGATGTATTTAATAGAGAGGGTCATTTAACTGACTTACTACAGATGTGCATAACCTATTCTGGTGCTGAATTACAGGTTTGTTTGTTGGCTTGCTTGTTTCAAAAGATAACCTGTTACACACTTGGAAAATAAGATAATACCTCAGAGGGATCGTGAAGTGTGCGATTGTGTTATTAGTTAGAAGACTGCAAGCATGGAAGATTTCCCCTGAGGGTAGCACTGCATCATGCAATCTTATTCCAGAAAATCATATGAGTTAAAAAAGAAAAAATCTTATCAGTTTCTATTGTGCCATTGTAAAAATGGGAATCGACTGCATAGAAATCTGCACAATTTCACATCAATGAGCCATTAAAAACTGTTAATGACTTGATGAACTCTGGCTTGGCTCACAGAAGGCAGAACTCAATGACAGAGTAGGGAAGAAAACAGCTATGTTGTGTTCTGCTTGAAAGAGAAACTTTTCTAGAGAAGTTTTTTCTTTTGATGTTAAAAGCACAGACTTCTAAGCAGTTTCCTCTGGAGTGGCTTTTTTATTTTATTTTTACCTTTGTTGTTGCTTGTTATTTGTTTAGTTACACAAGGCAGAGCTTGCTTTAAACTTAATGAAGAGAGTTGCTCCTTCTCTGTTAATGCAGAGAACAGTATATCTGCTCACAGAATACCTCAGTGGGATGCTGGCTGACAAAAAGTGCAATGTATTATCTTCCCACCTTAATTGCTCTCCTAGACCCCCATCAAACTGGCTGGGTAATGAGAGTGCAGTAGTGGGATCTAGGCAGCATTGCCAAGCTCCCTGGCTGGAAAACTCAGGTGGGAAGCATCCTGCATGGGGGAGTGGTTCTTGAAGAGTTGGCCTCCTGGGAAGTCTGTGATATTGCTGGAGCATGAGACTTGAGGACTCTTTCAAAAAAAAAAAAAAAAAACCAAAAACAAAAACTACCACCACCTGTGCCTTTACATATACTCAATATCCTGGGGTTATTTTGAGGAGGAGGGGGGCTGTTGTATATGAGACTGTTACTTGTTCATTGATGTCACAAAACCTCTTCAATATCCTATGGGACCTTATACATCCATAACAAAATAATGAACCTGATTTTTGTAGAAAAACCGCTGTTCTTGAAATATCCAGGACTGCTAAGTATTTGGCAACCTCAGTTGCACCCATGGCCAGGAATAGGGAATAGTCCATCAAACTGAGTTATTTGCTGGGCTTCCTGTAGTATGTGAGTTGTATGATATCCTTGAATATGAGAGCATCCGGGCATAGAAGAAGAGCAGAGCATGACAGAATAATTTCTATTACACTGAAGTTGGGTGGATGCAGTTAAGACAGTATTGCAAAAGAGAAATCTGTGCTTTCCACGCTGGCTTCCAGGGTGTCTTGATGGAGCCCAGGTGCTTGATGTTTTTTGGTATATCTTGTCCTGCCCCAAGTCAAATGGCATCATAAGCCAGGAATGCCAATTCCCTGCAGTTCACTTGCTGCTGGCAAACAAGGCTGTCTGCAGTGGCTCTGGGAGGATGAAAGATGTGGGTGAGGAGCACTGACTGCCCTTTTGTATTGTTAGTATTCCCTATCAGTGCGCAGTTTTGTTTACAGAAAGAATTAGTGGTCTTTAATTAAGAAAAAAAATGACAGAAATAAATGACTTTTAATAAGAATATTCTATTTAGGGAGTGAGGGGAAGTAATTGTGGCAAGCTATTCTGAAAATGTCATGCAATCTACAGTTAAATTATTTTGTTCTTTCCTGGATCTGTTTTTTATGAAATTGTTGAGTCAAGCAATTGTCAGTAATATTTTTGTTTTCTTTATTTTTTTCTTACCTTATATGAACTATATGCATCTGTCTATATTACATCTGAATGACAAAAATACACAGATAGCAGGTGGAGGAAGAATATTGGCTTTATTTAGAATTAACTTTCCGTAAGTGTTTATTAAGTGCATCTGTCACGTCTTATTCTGGATTTGTGCTGCTAGTCTCTTACTGGGAATTCATTTTTTTTGAAACCTGATGACGTTCAATATTCTAATTGCATTATTCTCATTCAGAAGTCTATGTAAGCAGTGTGGGACTTATGTTGAGGCATATCAGAAGTACTTACTGCTGTCTTTTTTTAGTCATTTAGCAAAAGCACATCTACAGTCTATTTTTAATATATTTTAGACGAACCATTTTGTTCATTGTCAAGAATATTCAATTTCTTTCAAAAAATAAATGTCACTGTACAAGAGACGGTGCTTGTAACATAGGTCATGCAATTAATTTCCCAAATGGAAAACTTGCACTTAAGAGTGCTTTTGAAGAAAATAGGTACAAATATGGATAAATCAAGAAGGTTCTTACCATATACTTCATGATGATGGTATCCTGTGTATGCGTGTAAGTGAGAACAAGTCAAATGGATTCAAAAAGGCTTGAAAGAAAATTATTTTCTTTTGCAAGTTAAATGTCTAAGTGAGTTCTTACAGAACTGGGACTTAGTAAATAGCCTTTCTTCCAGGTGTCAGGCAGAAAAGAATAACTGAATTGTATTGCCACTTATCTGTTTGCTAATAGTAGTGCACATTACCTAGTGTGTAAAATAAATGGCAGCATTTGGATGAGTTAAGGGCGCCCATTGAAATGCTTTTGGACTCATGCTCTTTGACATGTTCTGAAGCAGTGGTGTCTTAAAAAGACATTAAGGTCTTCCTTGTACACCACACTGTATATGTGTGTATTGTGGTGTTTTACAGTGAAACAGTACTTTCGTTTAAAAGCAGTTCTAAGGGCCAAAGCCTGAGTATTCATTAGTTAAGTACAAAGTGGAAAAAATACCAAAAATATAGTGTGGCACACCACAAAGCATCAGGCCGTGGTGTTTTGACCTTAGTGTTCCTGTCTTCCGTTCTGTGCATGTGTTTGGCAACAAAGTCCTTTTATGGATCAATGTTGGTGGTTCTGGTAATTCGTAGCCAAGTCTGTAGGGGAATGAAACTAAGGAGAATAAAAGCTTTTGTATGTCATTGCTCTTAATGAGAATTTAACCACTTGTATTTTTCATTATTGGTGGCTTATGGAGCAATTTTTAGCTTCTCTCAAGCCAGTCAAGCACATCTGAGAGCTGCATGGCAAGGTGTGTAACCTGGTTATAGAATCACAGAATGGCTTGAGTTGGATGGGATCTTAAAGATCATCTAATTCCAACCCCTCTGCCGTAGGCAGGCACACCTACCACTAGACCAGCTTGCTCAAAGCCCCATCCAACCTGGCCTTGAACACTTCCAGAGATGTGGCACGCACAGCTTATAGAGGCAACCTGTTCCAGTGTCTCACCACCCTCTGAGTAAAGAATTTCCTCCTTATATCTAACCAAAATCTATCCTCTTTCAGTTTAAAGCCATTCCTCCTTGTCCTATCAGTTCAGCCCCTGACTAAGAGTCCCTCCCCAGCTTTCCTGTAGTCCCCCTTTAGGAAGGCCACTCTAAGGTATCCTCAGAGCCTTCTCTTCTCCATGCTGAATGACCCCAACTCTTTCAGCCTCTTGTTGTTGCTCTCTGCTATTATAATAGAGTATACAAATGATTTGAGCATCTATTTGTTTAAAAAGGCAAGTGAATGGAAGGCATGGCTCTCAATGGCTGGTTAAAGAAAACCTTTAAGTGACTTTGTTGGAGAAGCAAGAAATGAGGTGGCAAGCTCTGGAAGAAAGTGGTTGGAGGCTGCTGGAACTGGGAACTGGCTCATGAGAATTTCTGGTCTCAGACTGGAGGATTTTGTTTATAGCATGTTTGCTTGTGGTTTAGTTTTGGTGTGTGAATTCCAGAAGTTTAAGCCATGTGAAGATTGTGCTGGTGTGCTCAGGGCTGGAGCAACCCTGCCTGCCTGCAGCACCAACACCTTTGTGGGAGACTCTGGAGGTGTGGATGCACCCTAAAGGGGGTGAAAGAGAAAAGAAAATGCTACAAAACCAGCTTCAGAGAAGCCTTATGCTATACACTGAGGCTCTTGTGAGTCTCCTGTTCAGCAGCCAGATAGATCTTTGCTCTTCCACATATCTTGAGATTTTTCAGGCATTTTGATTAGCAAGCAAAAATGTTCTCACTGCCTTGCAACCTAATAAGCAGACACCTTTCCATCATTAGGAAAGGAGATATGTGCTGGTTGTGGTTGTTTGAAGACAGCCATCTGAAAGGTGCAATCTTTGAAGACGCAGCTAAATTAATACATTCAGGGTTTTTCTCAAATCCTGCTACTCAGTAGCAATTGTGTTCTTCCATCAGAGGGTATTCAGTGTGGTGCAAAGTTTAGGTAGACCCCTGCAAAACTAGGAGTCTTTCTTACCCCCTTGGCACAGAGATGGACATGCTGCAGAGCTTCCCTGAGCTGGTTTGGTCCTCTGAGGCAAGGACTGGTGGGGAAGAGGTGTGTGCTCTTGCTCTGCAGTGCTCTTTGCTCCAGGCAAAGCCATGTAGTCAGCTACACATCATTAGACTGGCACACAAACTGAACAGCTACACTTGGGGTGGCCCCAGAGCAGGACCTGGCCCTGTAGAACTGGAGATCAGCAGGGTACAAGCAATCTTGGAGTAGAAAACACACTCTGACATTGCACCACTGTTCTGCATGTCCTTTCACGGGCTGCTAGTCAAGAGTCCCAGGAAAGGACAGGTTCCTAGGAGAGGGCACCTCCAGTAGTGCCTCTTCATCGTGTAGCCTGCAATGGCAGAGTTAGGCTGGGAGAGAGGTTAAAAGGCACTGACAGCTTGTTGCTCCTGGATGCATTGCATTAAATGTATTCACACTTCTATTTCGTCTTAGAATTTTTCCTCTGGCATAAATGTTTTTCCTCATTTCCGGACTTCTATAGTACTCTGATAACTAATGCAATAACTTATGCAGCACTCAGAAAAGTCTTCCTTTCCTGTGTTCCCACTTCTCCTCTCCCCTTCCTGATAGAGCCATTGCTAATATACCTGTTATTAGAGACTGTCAGATATGCATTCATAATGCAGTATACTGTAAGAATTCAGGGCTCTGTTTGGGCTTCAGGAATGGTTGGTGTTGTCCACAGGTAGAAAATCCACAGCTGCCATAGCTCTCCAAATGTTATGATTTATGGGCAGCATAAAATTATATTACTTGTGTTAGTAATGTTTACGTATTTATTTTGAAGATAGGACAACTATCCTCTGTTGGCTTGATTTTTGGTTCCAGTCCATTTTGATTTGATTTTCTACAGCAGGATAAGATGTTGCTAACTTTTCTTTCCTTCTTCCATCCTGTTATTGCAGGTCTTGATGACTGCCTGCAGCAATATATTAAGAACTTTGAGAGAGAGAAGATTAGTGGCGACCAACTACTACGTATTACACATCAAGAACTGGAAGATCTTGGAGTCACGCGAATTGGCCACCAGGAGCTTATCTTGGAAGCAGTAGACTTGCTCTGCGCACTGGTAAACTTCTTGGGGCAAAAGGGGAGGGAGTGAACAGTACTTGCATATTGATCACTTGTGTATTCAGATTTCTAGTCCTAAAAACTATATAAAATAGTTCAAGAAACTCTTGAAATGCCATGTATGAACAATTTAACATTTTAAATCAAAGGAAAGATAAAGAACAATATCTATTGCTAAGGTAGTCCTTGTTAAATAACTTGGTACCAGAGATTAAAGAGTTCCATGTCTGTCATTATAGGAAGAAAAAAAAAAGCCTGAAATCACAAGAAGACTAGACTGTGTTTGGTTTGGAATGTAGAATAGTTGTATATTTGAAAGCAGTAATTGAGTGCCGGTTGCCCTTTACAAACAAAATGTCCTTATATTAACTGTCATTTTTCACTGATCCTTTATGCAGTCCCTCAGAGTATAGCAAATTATGTTTTAGGTGATTATTCAAGCTTGCTGAAACATAGCTGCATGGATTTCACAGTAGAAAGGATTAAATACTGAAATAATTATCTTATGTGTAAATAATACATACATCTATGATGCAGTATACAAAGGGATTTTGCTAATGGTCTTTTCAGTCAGGTTGCGTCATGCAAAATTTGTATTATCCCCTCAGTGAGGGGTGTGGTGCTGGCTTTACCATTCTTATGAACTTTTTGTGTGTGATTGTAAAGATTAATGATAGATTGGGTACACTGTCTGCATTCTCTGCTGTAGGAAGGATTGTGAACAGCTCTGCTAAGATCTGCTTGACTGCCTGAAGTGGTATTCTGTAGATTTTTAATGCACACTACTTTTCCAAGCTTCAGAAGCAGCTTTAAGGAAGCTGAATCCCAGTAGAGGAAATCAAAGATGGTACTCTGAAAGGCTCTTCAGAAGGGCTTGTGGGTTCTCAATATGCAGCAGCTTTTCTGAATATTCTATTATTGCAACTTTGGGAGATAGATGTGAGGAGTAATGAAGAGAGTGAAAAGAAAAATTAAAAATGTAAAAGTAAAGAAGGGGAGAAAAGACTTTCCATACAGGAAAATACTTTGTTTTAAACATGCCTTAGACTTTCTTCTTTAGAGTAGTATTCGTAATAATGTTATGAAGTAGCTCAGTGTGATAAGTTAACTCATCTGGTTTTTTTTGTGTGTTGTTGATTCTTTAAATAATGGAAAGGCTGCAATCCTTTAAAAAAAAATAAAAGAAAAAAAGAATTGTACAGACATACAAGGAAACAGAGTTAGTCACAAAGCACTTTTCTCATCAGAAAGTGCAAAGGAAAACAAGAAAATAAATACTTAATTAACGGTAGGGTGAACACTGAGGACAATTCTTTCCAAGCACACAAGGGAGACAGATTGTGGCTTTTTCAAATATATCCTATTTTCACAGAAATAACCTTGTTTGTTAGTTGAAATTTCCTTTTGTTTTTCTGGTTATATAATTACAGATGTTATCTTTAGACAAACAGACACATCTTGTATTTGTAGGTGCCTTATCTTAGACAATAGTGTATGGAACTAAGTTGTATATCAAATAAGGAATTTGTAGTGAAGGCTAACGCTGCATTCTTAATTCATGCAATAAGTCTCTACCTTCCTGGTCCATGTTGTATATAGTGTCTGCTTTTCTGAGTTGGTCTTAAAGAAAACTCCATCACTGAAACATGATAACAGGCATTCAGATCTCAACTTCTAATTTAAGTTGAGGCTTTTGCAATCTCACAGTTGGCTGGTGATAGCTCCTCAGGGACACAAAATGTGATTGTTATATTGATTTTAGTGGACTTAATTTGAATTTATTGTTCACCAATCAGATAAACCTCTTAGGAAATTTAATTCAGAGGCAATCCTTTTGGCTATACTGGTCCTATACTTACAGCCTATTTTTCTTTTATTGCATCAGTAAGTATGTGTCCTGGTTAGTGCTTGCCTGTTCTTCTGATTAGCCTCTGAAATGGACTGTACATTTAGGAGAACTCTAAGCCCATGAGTGTTCAGCATAGGACAACTGCTCATGCAGGTAGTCAATGCGCAAGTTTTTGAAATGAAAGCTATCTGCTTATTTCTTGTTACACTGGAGTTTAACAGGATTCATGATACAATTTGCATGAGTTACAGGTGTTGGATCCAACTGAATTAAGTTCTAATTGGATGCTGGAAATTATCAGTAGTAGGTTGAGATAGGAATAGCAATATTAATTTTGCCTTGCATATATAATCTCTGATTTTAAGCTAATCATTAAAAACCAAAGGGATTGCAGCTTCTGGTTCCTCTCCCCATTCTCTCTGAGTCAGTGAGTGACCACCTAAAGAGCTTTTTTGGTGTTGAGGACAAAATCACCTCCCACCATTCGTTCCTGCTCCCACTCTGCAAAGAGAGGTTTCTAAGGCAGAGGGGCTATCAGTGAAGAAAGCTGCTGTGATAGTTGATATGCTTTAGGAGATTCCTTCTTTCTATCCCCTTTCCAACAGTTATTTGGGGAAGACTTCTGGTGATTTCTGCTCTTTAGCTGTGGTTATGGCAAATAGCAAACTATCTTCTTGTATTACATGTCTGTAGCTCATGGGGCAGTATTTTCTTCCTGGAGGGAAGTGGAGGACCTGAACAAACCATGTTTGATGGGTATGGAGAATGCTTGGGACCTCCTTAGCAAACAGGCTGTGAACAGTGCAGAAAAGACAAACTGCTTGCTGCAGTAACAGTGGGAACCACTTATGATTGATAGCCCTATTTAAAGGAATTGGTTTGCTGACATTTGACAGAAGGTGGGTGGCTGTGGTCTCTCACAGTATTTCCATCCTGTTATAAGCACTTGCAACAAATGGATTCTCCAGTGTTTGCTAGCTGTTTGGAGGACAAATGGTGGCCTGTGTCACCTTCTCAGTTGAGTCTCTCTTGGCTGCCAGCTGCCATACTGTGCTGTTGACAAGATAGCAAGCACCCTGGGGGTGAGATTCACAGGTTTTCTTTTCCTGTGCTGCTACAGAGAAGGTGGGATAAAGATTTTGCCCAGCTGCTACTGCTGTTACAGGTCATTCTTGGTGATGACAGTGGGGGCCGACATGTATCATACCATCACTGAAGCTGAATGTGCTCCAGGAGAGAGCGAGTACTGTAACTAATGTAGTATGAGTCTTCACTCTCTCCTTCAGTCTGTGAAGGTGGGAGTATGTTCAGTATATTTTCTTGCCATTGTGTTTTTGTTTGTTTGTTTGCTTGTTTTTGTTTTATAATAACTTTACATCAGAAAGGGCAAGATAAATGAAATGCACTCTGTGCTTAAAAATGCTTAAAAGCAGGAATTAAGGAGGTATGTGATGGTATTTAATTGCTAGAGTTTGAGAATGGTTTTGGATCAGTTCTTGAGAAAACACCATGATGGAGTTACTCCTGTAGAATTGCTCTGTTTCCAGTAATACATTGCTCTTCTTTCTTTCCCTTTCTGTTCAAATTGGTATGTGAAACCAAGACCACGCTGGTGATACCAACAGATAGATTCCTGCTTGATGTGGAAATGCATGTTGATTCATGCTGACAAAATCTCAGAACTGGCTGAAAACTGATAAACCAAGAAACTGCATGCCCAGTTATAGAGATATGGGAGAACTTCTACTGAGTTAACTATCATGGTATTTTTTTATCCGAACTACTCCCAGCTAATAAAAGATACACTTGCTCATCACTTATAAAAAATATCACCTAGAACCAGCCTCAACCTCATCCTTTCCTGATGCTCGTTACAGTGAAGCTAGTGTAAGACTACTTTACATTCCATAAGTAAACAAACCAGAGCAGCAGACCTTCATCCACACAGAAAATGCCAGGAGCCTTGCTTCTCAGATGGCTGCTTTAAGAACCACAGCTGATTGGACAATGCCGACTGAAAATTAATTGAGGAAAGATGGAGGTGATGCTTACAAAAAGAGGAATGTATATTGAAGAACAGATTGCTTAGGTAATGCCATCAAATTGCTGTAGCAGTCTTCAGTTTTGAAATGCATCAGAAGGTCTCGTACCTCCTGAAATACCTAACTTTGCAGGAGGAAAAAAAAAGTCCATAATTCTTGTTCCACTTTCTGTTTATCAGGAGATGATGTTTCAATTTACCGACCTGGATATGACCATATTTTGTGGAGTGTCCTTGGCCTCTGATCTTTTTCTCCTTGGCATCAAATTTTTCCCAGAAAATGTTACCTTCTGCCTTGCTGTCTGGAGAATACAAAGATTGCACAGCCAAAGATTTCTTCTTCCATCTTTAAAAAAATAATCCAATTTTCCTGACATATCACCACAATATATTGATGCTTAAGGGTGTTTTTTGGTAGTGGTGTTTTTTGTTTGTTTTTGTTTGTTTTGCTTTGCTTTTCCAAACTATAACGTAGGTTTTGTTTGAATGAAGAATACTAAATTATTTTCATTTCATCGTGAACAATTTTTTTTAAATGAGAACTTGAAGTGGAAAATATTTTATCCGGAGAAGAAAAGAATATTTAGAAAACTTCACAAATTACATTTGAATGCTTTCAAATTTTATTTAAGCAAACATGTTAGTTAAAGCTCTATGAATTTGCAAAATATTTTTCAGGGAACCTGCATTTGTGTAGAAGAGATTTTTGTTTAAAAGAAAAAATGTTTTTCACTTTGTACAGAATACTGATTTTAGTACTGGTTTCATGCAGGTTACTTAAATTTACTGTGGCTGTGGAGGAATTTATTATACACTGTACATCTGAATCTGTAAAGCTAGAAGATTACAGCAGATGAAATAGCATTATTATTTGGCAGACAAAATGTTGGTGTGTGTGCTAAAACTTGAAATTACTTATCATTTACCACTAACACATATTCATTTGCATATAAATGTTTTAAAAAGTAGATCTACTTTACCCATGAATGATTCAATTCCTCTTAAGAATTATGCCTTTTATCTTAATTTCATCTTCTTGCCATTTCTCACACACATACTTTCCTTTGCCCTTATCACTAGTCAGATCTTAAAAATACTTTTGTCAGTAATAGTGAATATTACACTTAATCACTGTAGTGCTAAATGAGGAAGGCTTTCATTCCAGAATGGAAATGTGTGTACTGAAGTTACAATTTATTGTTAATATTCTGCATGCTCACAGCATAAAAATTACTTACCCTTTTTACTCTTGCCCTTTGCAAGTTAAAATTCTACTTGTATGTCATCTGCCTTCCTGTCTTCAGCCTGAGCTAACTTACTGCAAAGAAGGATATCCTCAATCAAAAGACCATAACTGGATCAATAAAAACAAGGACCTAAAGGGTGTATGTTAGCTGATAGAGATCACATTGAAAATGTTTGTTGCTGTTAGTAGATCTTTTCTACAGAACTGCAGTAAAGCCTGTGGTATGCCAAAGGCAGTAAATATGTCCATATGCAAAGGGCAAATGTGAATGCCCTTCCTCTGACCTATCTCAAAAATTGGCTATCTATGTAGATAGATACTTTTCTTAGTTGATTTTTTTCTTTGGGCTGTTCTGAGTTGTGGGCGAGTGCAAAATATATACCCTGATTAAAAGCAGACCGATTAAAAAGGACTGTTGCAATGTAAAATGTTTTAAAAGTGGTAGTGGGTTTATAACAATCTGTTGTTGTTGTTGAAACTGCTGATAAGCTGCTTAAGAATCTGTGAAATGCACTTACCTGAATATATAACCGGTATTTTGAATTCTGGAGAAATAACAGGACCTGGCTGACTAAGGCCAAAATTACATGAGCGAGTAGAAAAAATAAAAAAAATAATGAGCACTTGGTCTTGTAGAATCTGCTGCTTGAATAAGAGTAAGACGAATAGTTATATAATTGCTCTATTAGTGCAACAAAGCATAACTAGGGCTTGGCTTTTTGATGTGTTACTTGATTGTGCTGTGGGAAAAGAGCTGTTTTTTTCAGGAAAGGGGAGGATGATTAATAATAATCTTTACCAGGCTCTTCAGGACTGTAGCTGTCATGTACCTGATTTTTTTCTGACTGCAAATGTTTAGGACAAATATTTATATTCTTTGAAACCATCTGCCTTTTAATCAGTATAAACCTATTGTAGTTATTAAATAATAAGTGCAATTTGAACTATCTGTCTTTATTCCTTATTGACTAATTGTATTTATGAAACAGATACATAAGGATCATATGTTGTGAACTTCTAAATTATCCCATATGTCAGTGCTATTGGAAGGGGAGAGAACCCTAGTGTTGGTATTTCATGATGCTGGAAGAAGGGCTGTTAGGACTATATGTTGTAGGCAGAACTGATGAGTTATAAAGTTACATAAGGCACCTTCCGTATGACAAGCTGTGTTCTCAAGCCGCTCACAACTTTAAACTGGTAAACTGGTTTGCCTCATGCTTTGTGGGATGTGTTCAGCCAAATGTTTTTGAGAATGAGATTCAGAACAGGATGCATTTTTATTTCAAAAACAATGTTGGAGAAAAAGGTTGGAATTTTTCATGGGAAATTTTTAGCGACCCCAGATTTTGAGGCCTGGTTTTGAAATCGCTGCTACGCACCATAGTATCCACATGATGCTGTTTTGATTATAAATTAAAAAACTTCCTCAGGCTTCCCAAGAACTGGGGGCTCTAATCTTTACTGTTTCCAGTTTGCTTGTTTAAAAGCAATAAATATTACATACAGAAATGCTGCTTAAGAATGAAATTTGGAAGATGAAAGCATTGAAAAACAGTGAGGAGCAAAGTTAAGCTTGCCTGAGATTATCTTAAGTCCACTTCTTTGCAGGCATATGTTCTTCTCACAACAGTGTGTGAATAGGTGGAAAAAAAAGCCACAACTTTTAAAAAAATTATGTTAGAAAGAAAACTTGGTTTCATTCTTGTGATTATCTGTATTACTGTGAGATATCAGGCATAACTGAGAAGTTATATTTCTTTACACAGAAATTATTACACAGTGCACATCATTTATTACACATTACAGCTATCTCAGCTGTGATATTTGTCTTTGCAAAAGGTTGCCACTTTTTTCTTCCATTAAAAAAATAATGTTTGTGAGTGTGGTGTCAAATATTTGCTAAAGAAAAATAATCCTTTACCTTCTGTAGCTTATACAGTCATAGTAGCCTTCTCCGTAGGGGCAGCAGAATTAATCGATGTAAGCACTGATATCTGCTGTGCCTGCCTGCAGAAGCTGTTCTTATTTTTCTTTTACCCCCAAGCACCATTGTTGCAGCAGTAGTGTCAGTTCTCATCTTGTGTTGCTTCAGTGAGAGTCAGCACTGGTCACGGCATGCCTTTTGCTCCACATGGTTTCCAGCAGATTTGTGGGCTGAATGAGAAGAAACAGTTATCTAGGGAGATAGGCGGAGGGGTCCATATGCTTATTTCTTCATCTTGGGTTATTTGTAGGAGTCACATGATGTCCTTGAACTTAATGTGGCCTCTGTGCTTGGAGATGTATAGGCATTTGTGGTTACATAAAAAGTTGTGATAAGGTTATATGTTTTAAGGGATTTTTGGATTTGTTAATGGGATTGCGCATATGTCTGTCTTCCACACTGTGGTGTATTTAGATTTGGACTTCTTTTGGTACCTGAGGTTGGCTTTTTAAGATAGATGTGTTGCACTGGAACAGGCAGCGTAGACATACTCTATAGATGTCAGCAGCCTCCAGACACCATGTCTGAGGCAACAGAAATAGCTTGCACTGTATGAGTTTCTTTTCTAACCCATGCTAGTAGTGTGAGGTGCACTTGCTTACTAGCAAGGGCTAAGTGAATTTAACACAGAAAAAATTGAAATGAACTCTGATTTTTTTTGTTGTTAATTTTTATTTGTGTGGTGAAGGGTAACTAATACTCATCAAACTAGTCCAGAAAGGTTCACTTCACTCCCAAAGTTTGGTGACTGAAGTCTTTTCCTACCCTATGGTGCTGGTGCAAGGAAGGGCTGGCAGATGGCCTGTCTCCCCCCACCAAAAAAAAATAAATATCAAAACTCATCAGTGATGATTAGACCTGCTGCTTGTCAGCACGTGAAGAAACGAGCTACAATTCATCACTCACACTGTCATGTGAAGCCACAGAAAAGTAATTAGCAGGTAAAATGTCTATTAATAGCTTCCACCACCTTTTGCTCAAGCACCTGCTGACAAGCTATTACTCTGTGTAGCTTAGCTTCATCAAGTTCTTGTTTTGTGATTGCTAGAAAAGATGCCATTAGAGCCATTTCTGTTGAGGTGGGGTGTCTCTGAAGAGACTCTTCCTCTATGGCCCCTTGTTGATAAAGCAGATGCGTAGACTTGCCTTGCTGCTAGTAATCTCTACAAGCACGCAGAGATTTCTTTGTGCTTCTTTCAGTGACTGTAAATTTATTTTGGCTAATGACAGCACAACTTGTGTTAGTGCAGGCTAAATGCAGAGTAGGGAAAAACAAAGAATTGCCGTCTTTGCCTGCAATTATCTTTTTACGTTGCTTGGAAATAAATGCAGCGTATTTCTAAGAAAACAATATTGTTAATAGTATAGTATCAAGTATAAAGTATGATTGAACTTGGCAGTTATTATTTGAGCAAGCTTTTTTCCAATATTAAAACATGCAACTCTGTTTCATTTTTAATGTGGGCCAGAAATATTAGCAATAAACAAAGTGGGGATTTTGTTAGCTTGGCTGCTGTTGTAGGATCCCTTCTGCTTGGAGGCTTTGATAAACACAGCTGCCCCAAAATATATTCTGCCTAAAATTTCTCTGTATTTTACATTTCTGGCTATATCTGTCTCATATTGCAGGTAGAGGCTTTACCAAAATCAGTGCCATTCCTGATGTATGACTGAATTGTATGTAGCTTGGACATCAAGTAGGCCCCTCCATTTTTTATGTTAAAGAAAATGCACACAGTTGACAAATGTATCTGGAAACAGACTGTGTCCCTTCCTTTCCACTTATCTGGCAGTGAAAAAAGGCATCTGAAAAAGAAAGAATATGTATGTAGTCGTCACTTGAAATGTTAACAAGAATCCACTAAGCTTTTACAGGAGGTGCTTTTCTAAAGAAGCATATATGCACCTGTTATTCAGTCACAGAATACTGTTTTGATGATCTTCTTGCTCAGCATTTCCTTTTTACTGATGATTTGCTTTCTGGTGGGACTTGAGGCCTATGCGTTATCAGCGTAGGCTCCCACTGCAAGCAGGCACAGTGCAGGCTGCTATCCGTTACCTGCCTCTCTGAACGGGCAAGGTATGGGCCAGGTGATGGAGAGGAGGATGAAGGAAGAGGTGAAGTAATTTGGAGATGTCAAAGGAGAGCCTTGGGATGGAGCCTGGGCCTCGGCATGGGTCCCCAGCCATGGGTCTTGTGTGTGGCCTGGCTGGGGGGACAGAGGATGCCCTGGCTCAGCTGGATGCCTGGCGACCCTGCTGGTGCTTTCCCTTGTGTTGAGGAAGGAGAATGTGTTTGGTGCTGAGGGATTTAGAAACTTGAAACACAGGCCCCATTGTGGAAGTGTTAGTAACGCTGAGACACCTGGGATGTGAGGAGATTGAGAGGTGCTATGTGAAGAAACTCAGACTTACGCTGACGAGGATGAGCACAGTATTTAGATTACCTCATTCACTGACAGCCTCCTTGATTAAGAAATTCAGCATTGCTGTATATTGGAAAGAAAGAAGGAAGTCTCATGAGTAGATGTGGCAGAGCTGCTGTTTGTGGTCATTCCCCTTGGTGTTTGGAGACGTGAGCACCATGGTAAATGTGTGTTGTTATGGGAGTCCCTTGCAGTGGGTTTTGGTTTGCTTGACTGCTTGAGACTCCTCTCCTGAATTTGCTCAGGGCAAGCTGATTTATAAGAAAATTCCCATGATAAATCTTTTGTCTGGAGTATCCTTTGTTTGTTTCTTTCCTTTTTTCTTTCCCCCAAGTAAGCTAGATGCTCAAGAAGTAGAATGAAATAAGAACAAACCTGATTTTTATTTTTTTCCAGCTTATTCCTACAGAGTCATAGATCTCCATCAAGCTCTCTTAACCACAACAACCACAGGAAAAAAAAATAAAAAATTATTTGATGTTTATCTCTTTAATTTGGACAGATTTAATTAGTTATTAGTTATGAGCCACTTAACTGCATAATAAAGTATGTTTTACTTTTCCATCTGAATTTGTTGTTTTCATCTTGTAATTTTTTCTTTACAACCTAACTCTATCTGTTGTATAATTGCTATAGAATATTTACATGGTGGAAAAATCATTGCCCAAATGTACTAACTGTCTCATTCGGAATTGAGCAAGGTGGCAGCGGACAGACAGCGCCTACGCAGAAACTGTGTGGTTGATAAACATGTCACAAAGCCTTTGCTGGCCAGAATAAGGATGTCCTCAGAAGTTGCTGTAGAGGTTTTTAAAATGCAACCTTAGCATATGTTCATTTCCCTTAAGCTGAGTCCCACATTTTCTGCTGTGGAAAGACAACTGTCATGTTAGTGACTCCTCATTAAGTGTGTTCAGTTTACAGGTGTGAAGAAGATCTGGCTGGGAGATGGCAGGCAAGCCATATTCTGAACTGTCTCCTTTCTGTAATATTCCAGCATTTTCTCAGGATTAGAAATTGTGGAAGGGCTAGGGGCTGTGTGTTTACTGGGGTCTACATCAGTGGGATCTTCCTGGAGTCCCTGTATAATTAAAGAGGAGATAAGTTCATTTGGTAGATGCAGTAGATGGTTTGGATTAGGAGAGTGACAACTGCTGTAAATCTTTTTTTTCCCCTCTCCCTCCATCACCAATTAAAAAAAAAAATATAATAAGTATGCTTCAGCAGTCTTAATCTTGATTGGTGAATACATTCTTTCTCCTCATGGACCAATTAGCATGGTGAGCAAATTTTGGGCAGTTTGGGATGAGAGACATTGTTAAGAAGTGGATTTTTATGTATGCAGATGAGGTGCTTTCTGCATCCTGCTTTGTCGTTTGTGGTAGGAAATGGTCCACCCTGGATAGTAAGTAGCCCTTTACATCATCCTCAGAACAAGTTGTGGCCATAACCCTATGATGTGGTTAAGGCAAGGAGTAGTTTTAGCAGTCTCATCTCTCCTATGGCAATAATAAGCCCAAGCCTCTGAAATCCCTTATTTCTTTAAAATGGGAAGAAAAAATCTCTTGAAATAACTCTATTATTCTTCGCATTTGTGAGGAAAACAAATCTATTCCAGGAGCAACAAATTCAAAGAATCACACAATCATCTAGGTTGGAATTATGGATGTTACTATAATATATTGTAATTAAACATGAAATTATGGTATTCTCTACTGCCATTTCATCAGCATTTGTATATTTGAAGGATTTTCAAGTACTATTTCTTAACATTTCTGCATGATTATTTCTGTCTGCTGCATAGCAGAGGACCATATTTAAGCTTAAGGGACTGACTCTTAAATGGAAGCAAAGTTTATAACTTGACTTTAAAAGGGCAGCACAGACACTGTGCAGAGTAGCAATGTGTTCTCTGGTCTGTGAATCTGCTGGTCCTTTGCTGCTAAAAAGAATAAAAAGATAATGGACGTGCTTCCAACAAAAGCAATCTAGTTCTACTAGTTGTAAGGACTCTTTCCTTAAGTGATTTTAGGAATCAGGGTGACTATGGGCACAAGGGACTGATCTGTAAGCATCAGATCTACTGAGAGAACCATCGGATCTTCTGGAAGTGATATACTGCTTTGAAAATCGATCTGCCAGATTAGGGTTTCTCTTCATTTTGAGGTGTTTTTCTCAGTGCACTTAAAAACAGCTAAAAGATCACTCATAATTTTTTCTTCTTTTGTTCTATTTTTATGCACTTCAGAAACAGAACATGCCATACATTTAAAATCTAATGAGTGGGTGTATTTCTACCTTAATTATTAGGAATGGTTAAGTTTTGAAGCAGAAGAGCAGTCTTGCTGTTCTCAGTACTTCATGTTCAGCAGCAGAGCTAACTTTGTGTTCTTTGTCTCTTTTTATTTCAGAACTATGGTTTGGAAACAGAAAATCTGAAAACCCTTTCTCACAAACTGAATGCATCTGCCAAAAATCTGCAGAACTTCATCACTGGGAGGAGGAGAAGCGGTCACTATGATGGAAGAACCAGCCGCAAATTACCGAATGATTTTCTGACATCTGTAGTGGATCTCATTGGAGCAGCTAAAAGTCTGCTGGCTTGGTTGGACAGGTAAAATCTCCCAAATGTGTCACAGGTAACCAGTTCATACACATGCACAAAACCCAACCTCTTTACAAAATCTAACGTAGACGTGGGAATTGAAGCAGAATTCATTTACAAATTCGCAGGGGAAGTTTGTAGCGTTGGTTTTTTTTTCTTGTTAATTGGCAGTCATCATGAAATTCAGATAGCATCCAGTAAAATACATCTAAATTCACTACAACCTTACGCACATCTGGAAATACAATATAGCGACAGGCTGACATCATTAGGTTGTATATATATTTTATTAACAATATAGAACAATTCGACCTGCGTAACTCAGATTCCTTGCTCTGACAGTATAAAATTGACAAAACTGTGATCATTCTATTCATGATATAGGTGTTAGTATATACTTCCGTGTGTGTGTGAACATGCATTTTGCAGGTTAGTTTTTTTAATTGCAATGTAAGAACTCTGAAACTGTAGACGTAGCTGGAACTGGCACGTACTCTTATCTCTGTGTACTGGATTTACATGTCAAGGTTGGGGGGACAGCGGGGGCGCTGCAGGAGTGGCCTCTGTGAGAAGAGTCCAGCAGCAGCTGCCCGGCAGCTGCTCCATGTCAGACAAGGGCCAGTTTCAGCCAGCTCCAAAGGGACCCGCTGCTGGCCAGAGCTGAGCCAGTGAGTGATGTTGTTTGTGCCTTTGTGAGAGCAGAGTTAAGAAAGGGGGAAAAACTGCTGTGCAAGAGCAGCTGGGAGAGAGGAGTGAGAAGCAGCCCTGCAGACCCCAAGGTCAGTGCAGCAGGAGGGCAGGAGGTGCTCCAGGCATGGAGGAAAAGTTCCCCAAAAGTTCCCCTGCGGGCTGTGCAGAGGCCCCTGGTGGAGCAGGCTGTCCCCCTGCAGCCCATGGGTCCCACACGGAGCAGATCTCCACGCTGCAGCCCGTGGAGGAGCCCACGTGGAGCAGGTGGATGTGGCCTGGAGGAGGCTGCGGCCCATGGAGAGCCCCCGCAGGAGCAGGCCCCGGGCCGGAGCTGCAGCCCGTGGAGAGGAGCCCACGCAGGAGCAGGGGGTCTGGGGGGAGCTGCCGCCCGTGGGGGACCCGTGCTGGAGCAGTTTGCTCCTGGGAGGATGGATGGACCCCGTGGTACGGAGCCATGTGGGAGCAGTGCTGGAAGAGCTGCTGCCTGTGGGCAGCCCCCGCAGGATCAGTTCGGGCAGGACGGCATCCCGTGGGAGGGACCCCACGGGGAGCAGGGGCAGAGTGACCCTGAAGGAGCGGCGGAGACGAAGCATCAGGGACTGACCGCAGCCCCCATTCCCCTGTGCTGCTCAGGGGAATGATGTAGAACAGGGTGGGTGGGGGGAAGGTGTTATTTGTTGGCTTTTAATTTCTTACTGCTCTTGCTTGTTAGTAATAGACAATAAACTATATTTATCTCCCTATGCTGAGTCTGTTTTGCCTGTGACAGTAATTGTTGAGTGATCTCTCTGTCCTCATCTCAACCCTTGAGACCTTTCCATTGTATTTCCTCCCCTTTTCCATTTGAGGAGGGGAAATGAGACAGCAGTTGTGGTGAAGTTCAGCTGCCCAGCTGGGTGAAACGACCACACTCTGTCACCTAGGAAATACGTAGGATCAGGACTTAACTGCTCTCCTTTACTTCTAATGATAGCAATAGCAATGTGCGGGTATTTAAGATGATCATTGAAACTCTTGAAGTGGTTAAAATGAATCTACCTGTATGTCTTTATAAAATATATTGCAGTGTATTTTTATCAGCAAAAATAAAATCCTTATCCTTATTTTCAAGGTTTATCTGAACATGCATCTTATTTTGTATCCAGCAGCTGAAGTTTTTTCAGAGTATGAGTTTTGTGTAATTCTTAAAATCGAACAGAATTGTTTGGGTTTAATGCTCTGGGTTATGTTGTGTTTCATTTTCCTGAGGAAAACTGGCTTCTGTCCCATAAATGATTTCCATATGAAAGGTTTAGGTGAAGCATGAATCTTTTCCATTTCTTCAGCTGAAGTGTAAGCTCTTTCTTTTGTTCAATAGACTGCAGTTACCGCTGGTGCTTCTTTTCTCCCCCCTTTCAAGCCCTTCCAGAGATTTCAAAACTGAAGTTGGGCTCCTGAATTTCTATTTAGACAATTAACATTAGATATGCAGAGAAGTGATTAAGTTTCATGGAAAGAGCTTAATGTTGAAACTTGAAAAATTGGGAGTATGTTTTTAGCTCTGTCTCTAGCCTACTGCTGTGACTTGGAAGGACTGTAGGCCTCAGTTTTTCTCCCTGCAAATCTTTTTTGGCAGAGAACATCATATCCTTCTGCATCTTAAAACAGAAAAATTAGCGTGAAAGCATGTTACACCTAGGTGGATCAGTGCCTGGAACTTCCTTCTATTTAGAAATAATCTTGATTATTTTCTCATTGGAATTGGACATAATGGATAAAGACTGGTAGTTAATAAGTGGAGATAGTATTTTGCAAAAAATACTGAAATACTGAAAAAAAACCCTGAAATTTAAAGAGTAAGCTTTCACATATATGTATATTTAACGTTGAAGAACAAGCTATGGTTTTGGCATCTTAATATGAATTTAGTGGTTGAACTTTAGAAAGAAAGTAATCATTGGTACTAGGAAATATACAATAATACATCTTTGAAATATATATATATGTGTAACACTACTGGCATATGTTGTTACAGAGATGTATTAAAATGGTGTTGTCTGTCTACTGACACTTATTTTCCTGCAGTATTGAGTCGTAGTGGAGAACTGCAAACCTTTCACGCCTTTTTCCCCCCAATTAACTGAATAGTAAAATCTTTAAATAAATAAGTTTGAAGTGCTTGCATCAGAACACTGATGTGTCAGTCTATTACTGCAAACTGGGCTAAAATTATGTACTTCTAGTATTATAAAACAATCTGTAAAACTTGTTCGTAGCTCAGAAGTCTGTGGAGAATTACCTCGTAGTAAAATTATGCTTACAAAGACAGTTATACTGTGTTTATCAGAGAGAATTCTGTTAGTAGGTTAAAGTGTTGGTCAGGGAAGACTTTTTTAAAATAACTTTAAAAAATGTGTATGTCAGTTCTACTCTCAAGTAAAATACAAAATGACTTTTACATTTATCTGAAGTGTTAGCTGATCAAGTGCAGGAGTTCCAAGAAATTAAAAATGAGGGCAGCCATGGTGGGAGCTCTCTTTTAGCAATGTTGTCTTTAGCATCCAAATAAGGCTTCCTTGAAGCGATATGTTAATTTCATTCAGATTTCTGGTAAAGCACTTTTGAAGATCTGCGTAGCTTAAAAATGTAGTTCTGGCAAATGCTTTCTTTAATGTTTTAAGACTTTTCTGATTTATGAGGGTGTGGATTTTTTTGATTAGGTTTGTTCTTCCTTCTTTGTGAAGCCCCCAGAGTGGGGTGAAAGCAGGCCAACGACTGTATTTTTCTCAGGAAGTTGGAACATCTGGAACGCAATAGGATTATGCTTATTATATTTATTCTAAGCAGCTATTGGGGCCACTAGAGGGAGATAGAAAGATTTTAAATATTAAATATTTAAAGTCAGGAACATGGATTTAGTTTTATTTTGCACAGCTGTTACTGTTAAATCTGGGCCCCAAATCTTAATTCTTTTGGTTGGTTACTAATACCAGTTTCATCTCTGGGGTGTGAGAGAGGGAAGAGAAAACCATTAGGAGGAATATAGGCTGCCCCTATGTTGCCTTACAAGTCACGCTGGGAAAAAACAGCTAGCAGCAGCTCCAGCTTGCCTAGAAATGCAGTGATGTGCGCTTTTTTTTTTAAATGTATAGAGAATGGCGATGTCTCCACAGGGCTTGGGCTTCACTTGCTGCTCTAGAAAGTTCTCTCTTTACAATATTTCCATAGTATGCTTACTGTCTGCAAAGACCTCATCAGGCCAGGCATAATTATCAAATGGAGTGTAAGAGTTGTGATTTGCTGAGTTACTGTCTTTGTGGCTCTTGTAGTGGCATTGTGCAGGGCTGGTCCAAGGATGCTCTTTGTTCCAGGTCTCTGCCTGGAGCAGTCCTACTTCCAGATGTATGCCAGAGACTGAGGTTTTTATTGAAAATTAGGATAGCTTTTATTGCTGGGGGTTTGAAAGTCATTAGGGAACTGGAAATTTTAGCAGAAAAATCTAGCTGTTTTCAAAGGAGGTTAGCTGAAGATTTTTAGGAGCATAAAATAGCTCTCCAGTAATTAAGTCCTGCAAAGAAACTGTCATCACCCAAATAGATTATGTCCTTAAACCTTTAGACTAATTTTAACTTCCTGTTACTTTTTCAACCCACAAAATCTTCCAAAAATGTTTCGTCTTAACAGTGTTTTATTTAATGGCCTTTCCCTAATCTTCAACTTTTTGCAAGCCATTTTGGTGGCAAACTTTCTTCAAAACCTGAATCTTTTGTGAAAGCACGTTGCATTTCCACTTGACACATAATTTAGATCTTAATCTGATAGAAAGACATGCTTTACACTGTAGCAACAAACTACTCATTTGATGTTCAAATCAACTTGGCATCTAAATGTCTCCACTGAGAAGTGATGCTTCTCAGGAATTAGAAAATAATATATACAGTCATCCAGGTGTTCTGGACTTCCACTTAGATTGTAGTTATTACTTTCAGCCTTTATTCCTGTAATTCTTGAAGCTTGTATGTTTTGGAGTAGTAATTGATGCCATCGTTCTGAATCTTTCTTCTTCACTGATGTGCTGGGTTCCTGGCAATTCTGTCTTTTACAGGGCTGATACACTCCATCCTGAAGAGGAAACCTCATTGCTTTTTGTGCAGTGTGCTCCTTTGCTTGTGATTATGTACAACAGTTCTTCTGAATGTATTTCTCAATGTATCCTATGAACGACAGTGAAAACACACATAGTCTTACCGTTACAGTTTGGGCAACTCACTTTTTGCAAATTCATTATTTGTTATAAATGCAGGAGGGAGACAAATACTGTTAAGCGGCATTGTTGTCAAACAAGGAAAACTCTGTCTTGTACTCCTGATCACAAAGTTTGTTACAGTCTGGAAATCAAGCATCAAAAGTATAATGAGTACAGATCTCCTTCTCTCTCTTTTTTTAATTGCTGTGTTCAAAAATATAAAATAGTCAAAGATCTAGGAAAACTGGTATGCTGACAATTCAAAACAATTAAACCATAGTTGAAAGAAAAATAACAAATAGTTAAAGAAAACCATTAGAAGAAAAAAAAAATACGCAATTGAAAAATGCATGTAGGTTATCTAAAAATAAAATTTGAGGTAAAAGTTGTATGTCCCTGTAGCCAAACATTACCTTAAGGTATACCAGAGAGAATTTTTAATGTATGATTAAAACATGTTTACTGTTGTAAGTCCATTACCGTGAGTTTGCAGCATGAATACATTGCAATTGTATGGCATAAAGCTATCTCCAACCTCACAAAAGGTATATTTTTCTGTACAGTAGTGTGTCCAGTAATAGCTGCACACTTAAATGGAAATTAGATATATTTATTTCTGTAGGTTTTATTCTTAGGTATTTACAGTCCTATGAAAACTATTTTGTAGAAGCGTTGCTTTGTTTGTGAGTGTGTTGGTGTTCTCTGCCTCTCTGAGATTTCTGAATTATGTATCATTCATCCATGGCTTTCTTGAACTGAAAACACTATGAGCTCACGCAATGTTGAGAATCAAAGTACTTTTTTCATAGTTAACAAAATCATGTTAGTGTTTCACCGTGTTACATATGTCTTCAGTGACATCAGTGAAAAAATCAGTTTTTGCCCAGAAGCAAATATGAACTGAAAAGCCATTAAATCATAGGGATCCCAGAAAATTCATCTGATCTCTTCTGATTTGGGAGTGTTAAACACAACTTATAAATAAATTTCTTTCTTGGTAAGACACAGCTCTTGTACTGTACTTGCATCTCATTTCTTTTCTACTAATTTGCTACGACCTGTTGATTGTACTACTGAATTTGTGGTGAGTCCTGTTAGTGAAGGGCATTCAGATTCATCAAACACTTTTTCTTAGAAAAAGTGCAGAACTTAGCAAGCCATCTGATAGACGGACTGAAAGCTGTATTTTCCTCAGAATCTGGTCTCTCCTCAAGTGACAACCTTGAGTGGTATTTATTGACTCTCTAATGAGTCAGAGGCTGCTGCAAAATGAAGACAACCTTGGGAGCAAAAGTGCCTTTCACACATCCTTTAAGCACTCAATTTTTCCCCTTCAGATCCTGCTGTACATCGTACACTTTTTTTTTCCCATGAGGCAGCTAGATTTAACAGGTAGGACTCATTAATTTAGTCTGAACTAGGAAGGACTATAAAGCTCATCACGAAAGTTGAAGGATCCTGAGGGAACCTCGCCTGGAGTCACGTTTGGTGGCAGCTGCATAAGCTTTCTCGTCTCCTTGCTCTGCTAGCACAGAGCTTAATGTATTTTTTGCTGCTACTGGTGCCTTTTTCCATGTTGCTCTTGGTTTGGTATGCTCTCTTCATTCACGTCCACCATGCTTTTATCTTCTTTGGAAACAAATGCTCTGGATGCTCTGAATGAGAAATAGTTCCTAGCTGTGCTTCTGGGCTTCCTGCACATGCCTGCTATTTAATATTTGTGTTGTGTTCTCGGAAGCAAAGACTCCTCATACTATATATCTTGTGCATCAAGAAGAGTGTTTTTGGCTCTTTACAGTTTATACAGATATTGCTAATATTTGCAAATGTGGAATTAGAGACTAGGATTGGAGAAGAGCTGGTTGTTCTTAAAACTTTGAGTCTTCGTTAAAGACACATTCAAGATATCATGGTAGTTTATTTTTCAATTAAGTATTTAACAAAATATCTTGTGGGAAGTTGTTATAACTACCACAACATTTTGTGCCTGTTACCATGTCATAGATTTTAATGGTCATGAATTAGGATTTGTCAGGGAACACTGGATTTTCTTAGTATACTCTTTGACTCAGTCATCTGTGTGGGCAACAATTCAATATGTCTTTCACAGCAATACTCTTGTATCCCTTGTTTTTCACCGCAGTTCCTTATCCCCATTTTGGAAATAAAAAACTGCTGCATGGATTAGACCGAGGTCTAAGTAGTAGGAACAAAGAGGTCTTGTGGAGATAGCTTTTGTATTCCAGGCTTTCAGAGCTGTGGCCAGAGGAAAATTAGCAGGCTGACAAATGTGTCCCAGTTTGATTAATTTACCACTCTTATCTGTAGTCTGATACATGAACAAAATGGCACAAGATGAACAACAAGCCCTACTGTAAATAGAAATTGTTGGTCTTCTAAAAGATGTGCGTCAAATTGCTGACAGTAGTAACAGAATTTAAAATTTCAGATTAAAAGGCCTTTCTGGCAGGTTTAGATTTGCTTTTCAGGCCAGTCACAGAATGGTGGGGTGTAATCCTTTCATTTTGAACCCCAGGTAAGCAAGTCATTTTGGCATGGTCTTAAATGTACTAATATTCAGCAAAGCACATGCATGTATACTTCAGTCCTATTGAGTAAGGCTCAGATCTGTGCCTAAAGTTAAGGATGTTTGGATGCTTCAGTCTGGACAGCACAACAGGACCCCCAAGCCTTCCTGTGGGCTCTGTGAACTTGTTAAATGATGGTCTGTTGTGCACAAAGAAGTGCAGCCTGCAGTGATGTAAACACTCTTGTTTACATATGAACAATTCAGGTGTTCAGATTCAGCACATTTTTTAAATGTGCTTTGTATGAACATACTGTGGTAGCAGAATGCATTTTCCGCTCAAATATGGATCTCCCTCTCTTCACCATGGTGACATACACAATGCATGCATTTTCTTACACTGTAGGTAAAATGTGGCCAGCTGAATTTCTTTGTCACATTGTTTCCAGTGAATGAGCCTTGGTGACGTTTATTGTGTGACTATTTTGTAGTTTGAAGTAAAGTGGAGCATTCATTGGGAGAATTACGCCTGAATGTTTGCAAGCCCATAACTTCTTACTTTAAAAAAAGGTTACTAGTTTGAAGTCTCTCTTTTATAGGGGACTTAATACAGTCCTGTTAGCTGTGCTTGGTTTTTGCTTGTTCTGACAGGGTAGGTCTGTTTTGCATGCAGGATGGTGGGGGAAAACAAAAAGGCGGGGGGGGGGGGGGGGGGGGGGGGGACACGACACGAAAAGAAAAAAAAAAAAGAGTTCAGTGATTCACCACACAAATAAAGCACTTTCTGTTCTTCACTCATAAACCTGTGAATCTGGTTTCTTTTATATATTTCCCTTTATGCTTGTTTCAGTGGTATGCCAAACCTGTCAGTAAATGTTGCCGAAGAATGCTATGGTACTTAACAATATTGTGCTACTGGAACATCTGTAAATTGTTTAACTGAGCGCTCATTTAAAGAATCCCTTTATTCAGTGCAAATTTTACTGCATTCATCCCTGTTTCTACATAAAACAGTTTCATTAGAGTAATCCATACTTTTTACATACAAGTAAAAGGTTTGTTTCATGAAAGCCTCAGAATTATGAATCTCATATGGATTGTAGCACAAATACGTATGCAATAATATTGTATATTCAGATTTTTATTTGAGCTTAATGTGTTACTTTTGAAGACTGGGTTATTACTGATTTGTTTACCTATCTCTCTAAAAGATTTTGGACTGGTGTGTTTAGACAAACTGCCCTGAGAATGTTTTCCCTTTTTGGGATGC
This sequence comes from Anser anser, assembly GCF_964211835.1. Lineage (NCBI taxonomy): Eukaryota > Metazoa > Chordata > Aves > Anseriformes > Anatidae > Anser > Anser anser. The sequence goes on along the minus strand of NC_139720.1, from coordinate 127,432,050 downwards.
TAAAGTAAGGATAATATTGGTTTTAAAACCCTCACTTTGTCTATTGTTATAAAATATCTCAGTACTACAAGCAGTGGTGAAATATGATTAACTTTTGTTTTTGGGCAATGCTTTTACTAACAGTCCATCAGGCCAAATCATAATTCTTTTCAAATGAAATATCTATTTCTATATTTTAGTATCATTTCTCCCATATCAAATGTAAAATGAAGACAAATGAGCCTAAACTATATGAGTCTGAAAACACTGATAACCTAAAAATACCAAAAGTATGCATCTCCTTCACAATGTGCATCTTTTAATTGTTTAGGAAGGATTTTCCTTCACACGCAACAAGTAATTGTGAGCAAGAATAGCTGTTGAATAATACTATTTCTTAATGGAAGAATAGTTATATGTGAAGGAAGTAGCTCTACTGTACTGATGTAGCTACTTTTCTAACAATCCTTCAGAGAGGCTGTATGAATTAATGTTACCTGACTGATTTTTTTCCTCATTCCAAGAGATGCTGATGCTGCTGATGATTTTAATTGGGTCTCGATTTCTAAAAGAGTGTGTACATACATCCATGTGTATGTGTGTTACAAACATATTACACACATAAATATAGTCATGTTTCAGACTTTAATATTTATCTCAAAACACCAGTTTCAAAGTATGAAAGGAAACAGTAGTTCCATGTTGTTTGGCTTTAGGAAAACCTTATTTTCTAGAAACCAGTCTATAAACTAGGGTTTTGAAGTTGATTGACTGCAATGCTAAAAAAAATAAAAAGTTAAGACCAGTTGTAAGGTGGTTGTTTTTTATTTTATTTTTTTTTCTCCTTTGAATGAAATATTTAGAAACTCTTCATCTCACTGGAATATGTGGTGTCTAATAAGATGCAGGTTCACACGGTGGAAAAATTAAGAGGCTCCCTAGTCTCCAGCTGCATGCGTGATCACAAAACATACATGAATTTAATTATTCTTGAAACTTTTTACCCACCCACTTCTGAAAATAGTTTGCAAATGGGTTCAAATGTTGGAAAGAAGGCAGAAAAAAGGTGAAAACAAGGGAAAAAAAAGAAAAAAAAAACCACAACATGCATAAGTTTGCAGAAGCACTGGCATGATTGCATAACTCTCCTTCACTTAAGATGCCCAGCTAGAAGGGGTAGACAAAGAGTGGAAAGGAGAAATCAGCAGAGGTCTGGAAGAGGAAATGAGTGGAAAGGGTATGTGGTCAGGTAGGTGCGCTGTGGAGTTCTAAGGGTGTTTTGTGTGGGTGTTGCAAAGGAAAAGAATCACTGGGAGGTTTTGAAGGAAGAAATAATGAATTGCAAGAGGAACTGAGTAAAAGAGGTTCCAAGAATACGGAAATATATGTGGAAAAGATCTTGGAACTGACTGAGAGGTGAGACCATGGAATGTGGAGGTCTGTGTCATAGCAGGAAGTGGGACAACGTATGGCCTCAGCCCAAAGTAGTTTTTAGCTGTTTAAAGAGTGCTGAATTAGGCAGCGCACGTGTCAAAATTTCACAGAAACTTTGCTTCTCTGGAATCAGAGGATGAATCTGAGATTTGAAGGTCCAAGGGGCTGACAAAGATTCAGCTCTGAAAGAAAATAATAGAAACTGGAAGATGATAGAAATGGGTTAGGCAAGACAAGGAAATATCTTTTAAAAAGTAGAGAGAAGTGGTCTAATTAAACTATTCTTCCTGTTACTTGGTATGTTTTTGGTGACTTGACAAGAAAGGTGTTGAAAAGATGAATGTAGGGTTTATTTGCATCTCATTTTTTTCATCTGTTTTCAGTCAATAATTCTGTATTAAAATTATACATTTTGCAATCAGCGAATATGTTAATGAAGAAGATTTTTTGTCAGATGATTGTTTCACAGTGTCTTATTATGAAATCCGATTAATGATCCTATAATGATGTTTCTATTGATATTTATATTGAAACTGCTGGCATGTTGTTATACCAAGTGTTGCTGTATGTTCACTGTTGAAATTGAGGCTCAGGATGTAAGACCAAAATGTGTTTCCTTTGGCAGTAAATATATAGAGATGCTTTTGTCCTCACTGCTTCCCCAGCTGCCCATTGCATTAGTCCATGTGTGTAGAGATTGCCTCCAGTGAAGTGGGCTGAACTGGGGAGGAGGAGGAGGAAAGAGAATTTCACTTTTAGTGGTCCAATTTGTAACAGTACCCTCATAGAGGCACTGGCAGAAACAGTGATGTGAGGGAATCAGTTTATAAGCTACAGAGGAGGTAGCTCGAGCACCCTTTACATTTTCTGCATTTTCTTATCCTTCCAAGTAATGAAGCACTTCTCAAAATATCAGATATTCCTTATTGATTTTTAGGAGTCTTCTCCCTCTTGCTGCCACCAGTGCTGCCTGCTTCCCGTGCTGTTTTCAGTAAATCTTCACTGTGTAAACAGTAAAAGAGTAATGTCTCAGTCCCTTTGCCTGTTCTTAATGTCAACAAAGTTTATTTGGGGCATTTCTAACGTTCCTCACTAAGAGCAATGATGGTAAAAATGTCATTATTTTCCTCATGAACCGTGAAACCAAAATAAATTGTGAAAGTATGAGAGAAGATCATGCAGTATTAGAAGCCAAAGCCTACCATGCGATTTTGTTTAGAGAAATGCTGGAGGCTTTGAAATGTCAAATAGATTCCAGTTGTGTAATTTGAGGATCAAATTGTATTAACATCCATACTTAAAGTAGAAGAATACCATTTACTGGCTTGATTTCATTCATTTTAAATAAAAATTAGTTCATAAATGAACATGACCTTTTCAAATAAAGGTTTCAGGTAGATTTCAGAACCTCAACAGTCATAATTTTAAAAAGAGTAATAACAATATTTTTGTACATTGTGGCTAATGTACTAATTTTTTAAACACAATGACTGTTACTAACCAAGTAGTTCAGCTGACTTTTATCCTTTAATATACTCACACGTCCCCTGAACTTCAGTAATACTGTATGCATATGTCTGCAGGTAGGTCTACTATAGTTTTTATACATTGTACAGTTGCTGTACACAGCATAAAACTTGAACTTTGATTTTTGATTATAGCTTTTGTCAGGCTCCTTTGGAACTTATCCACGTGATATCTACTAAGTCCTCACTGTCTACTTGTTTCTACGTTTCTTAAATTCTGCCTGGCTTCCAATTTCTGTAGTTTTATTTTATAATTCCCTGGAAAACACAGGTAGAAAAATGTTTTAATTGTATGATGTATTACATCAAATTAAAGCTGCTAGACTTAAGTATGCACCTCACAATTCATGTCATCTTGTGAACCATCAGGACTGGATTGAGAATCCTGGAGAAGAAAGAGGGCATTAGAAGAAGGAGGCAGAGAAGTCCACATGAACATATTTATAGATGGTTCCAAATCTGCCTGGACTGAAATTTCACTAATTCTGCATGCAGAAAAGAATTTTAGAAACCTATTAAGACTCGTTAATACTATGTTTGTTGTTATAATTTGGACATGCGTATAGCAGAGTTCTTTGTACTGACAACTTGTCTTTAGGCTTAGATGAGAAAGGTACAATATCAACTGCAAAAACTCTTACAGATATATACAAATGTATATGCTCCAAGATTTGATGGCAGTTGGGGGAGGAACAAGTGACCCAGGTTAATTTAAATCCACTACTCTTAAAATTGTTTAGATCTTAGCACATTGCATGATATGTTGTTAGGTTTTTTTAGATGTTGTAACCCTTGCAGTGATTTGCCAACTCTTTTTTTGGTGTAAATGTTTGAAGCAGGTATACTAGGGAGAAGTGGCATCTTTGTGATGCTAATAATGTCCATAAAAACCTCATTTGCAACACTGATGAACAAAAAATCTTTGCTGATCCTGGAGAAAATATGCCAAGTGTTTGGCTGCTTCTTGAATATAGAAAATAGACCAAGTTGAATTTATAGTTTGACAGACTTGTAAAACAGAAATCAGATGACTGCCATCCTCACTAACCAAATATGTTTTAGCAGTGCCTCTAGAAAACAAGCAAGCTTCTAGGTAACCAAGCCTTTAAAGCATTCTGACAGGTTTTAAGGTGTAGGATGTATGTAGGTGACTTTAAGTGCTGGGATTACACTTTTCATCCCACTAATTACTTCTGACTGTAGCACAATGTGGGGAGATGTTAGGTTGTGCCTCCAGTAAACCCTTTGCATCTGTTTCTGAATATTGATCCATCCCTAGTTCTAAATGCCATTCTTCCCAATGGATGAAGTTTTTACTTCTTCTAAGTCTGTCCAATAATTTTACCAGATATTAGATCAGGTCCCAGGAATTCCAGTGAATCAGGCAAATGCTCTTCTGATGTGGCTCACATCTGGGCACCATACATAACACAGGTGGAAGGGGTACATCTGTAAGGATGTTCTCAAACAACTGCAAAAGGCAAGGTTGTGTTTTTTTTTTTTTTTCTGGGAGAGTAACAGTAGTCCCTAAATAAACTGGAAGGCTGTGAGAAATAATACTTTAATAAATGGAACTGCTTAAAGAAGAACTTAAACATGCAAAATCAAGGAGAGTTGAATGTTTTCCGTGGATACATACCCTATGTTTTACAATTTTAATAGTAGATTTTAGGTACTCTCTGTGCTTTTAATATCACTAGAGAAGAAAAACATTAAAAAAAGCCCTATGCGTATTAAGTGCATTGTGAACCAATGAAGCAAGTGGATATATGCCAGTGCTGTTGAACTCTTTTTTCTTTTTTTCTCTTTTTTAGATCACCTTTTGCTGCCGTGACAGATTACTCAGTAACAAGAAATAATGTCATACAGCTCTGTCTGGAACTAACGACAATCGTACAACAGGTATGAGACAATCTACTTAGCAATTTATTTTTTCCTAGTAGTAAGTGGCCATTACCTTGTTCACACTGTTTTGCGTTACTCTTTGTCTATATCATTGTCTGACAAAAATAAGGGAACAGTAGTGCTTAATAAAGGCTTTATAAAAATCCTGCTTCCTAGTTTTATAATAGTAGTTGGTCTGTGCTGTGCATATGTTTCTGCATATCTCAGTAGAGGAATCCATCTTGGTTTCTCTAGTTGAATAACATCACTATAAATTTGTGAAATCTACTTGATAATTTGCATATCTAATTTCATATATTTTGTCTTTGAATTAACTCTCTGGTTCAAAAGCTGTGTATGTATTGGAGCTTTGTCATATGTTCTAAACAGCAGTAAAGATGACATGTCCACATGAGGTTAGAATACTTTGTATACGTTTTGGTGTGTCCTACCTTCAAGAAATTCAAAAGTAAACACTGAGAAGCACTTGTTTAATGGGCTTCATTTGGAGTGCAATTTAGAGAACCTTTCTCGCTGTTTTGTTTCTTCTCTCTAAAGTGGTTTAAATCTGTCCCTATCCTTGTCTGTTGGAAAGTGAGAAGTCTTTTGCTGCAAGTTCAAACTGATGTTGATAACATGGAATCATTTAGGTCAGAAAATACCTCTAAGATCATCAGGACCAACCATTAAGCTAGCACTGCCAAGCCTACCACTAAACCATGTTCCTAAGCACAACATCTACATTTTGTTTTAATACGTTTAGGAATGGTGACTCAACTGCTTCCCTGGGCAGCCTGTTTCAATGCCTCACAACCCTTTCAATGAAGGAATTTTTCCTAATCCAACCTAGACCTGCTCTGGCACAACTCGAGTTCTTGTCCTATCGCTTGTTGCTTGGTAGAAGAGACTGACCCCTGACCCCACTACAACCTCCTTTGAGGTAGTTGTAGAGTGCGATCGCTCCAAGCCTCCTTTTCTCTAGGCTAAATAACCTCAGCTCCCTCAACGAATCCTCATAAGACTTGTTCTCTAGACCATTCACCATATAGTAGAAATAACCTAGGAAGTTAACATAGCTCTATTCTGTTGAGCATCATTCTGTACCCTGATGCAAGCCTTTCTGAGATTACTACTCATCTGTCTACCACTGATAACTGTGAAGGGACATAGCACCCTCATATATCATCACTTGACCATTTTTTTGGTCTTCCATTTTCAGCAGAACCAGAAATGTTTATTGGCACCAAATCCTTCGGCTTCAGCTGAGGTTGTGCAGCAGCCTGTTGGCTTTACATTCCTTTCCTCTAGAAAAAGGTCAGGCTAATTTCTGTGCTGGCTGCTGCAGGGCCAGGTCACAGCCATCTGTTGTGAGATGCTGGCCCTCCTCAGTGTGCGTGCCTGCTTGCTTTGGGCTGCAGTCTGGTGCTGAGGCAGGCAGTGCTTTAGGGGAAGAGGAGATCTGTGCGGTGTAGCAGTACCCATCATGCAGAGGGAAGATGCTCCAGAGAGGGTTGTCTCTCCTGGTGGTTCAGCAAACACAGAGGGAACATGTTGCTGCCAACACGGAGAATTTTGAGGGAGTATTCACAAATCAGAAGGTGGAACAGATTAAAGGGAAGAGAGTAGGCAAGGTAGGAATGCTAGGGAGATTTTTTTTTGTAGATTTCAGAAGTACCAGTCCATCTTGACTGAACTGAGCAATGCTACATTTTTCCTATGGTCCCTTGGCATGACTTTGTTTGATGATGCTCTCCCTTTTGTAAAAGAAATGCATTTTTCTCTGATGCTTTCATAAATGCATACAATACCAAAGATTAATTGGGTTTGCCTTCTTCCTGAGTTAGAGAAGAGCAGTATTGCTAGTTTTGTGTGTTCAAGCATTGGAAACGAAAGTTTCTCACTTAAAACAAACAAACAAACAAAAAAAAAAACTTACTCCTGTTCATTATTTTTCTTCTTCATTATTATTGTTTTTATTTTGGTGTGGAAATGGAGCATGGGCTGTTCTCTCCCCAAGGGCTACACAGCAAGGGTGCATTTTTGCCACCTAGGCCAGGTGGCCACCTAGGCCAAGGGGTGTCCTGCCAGTCCCATGCTTTGGCCATCCTGCACTCCGTGCCAGACTTCTTGCCTTCACTCTGCCTCAGACTGCACAGAGGCGTCAGCTGTAGTGGCTGTGGAAGAAGAGCACAGGCCTGTGGTTTTGCGGCAGGCTTTTGCGCAACTGTGTCTTAATCTGTTGTCCCATGGTGTGTTGTGCCCTTGTTTGGCTATGAAAAGGGGTTGGTACCTCAGGAAAAGGAAGCACGGGGGACCTCCCTTCTCCTTGACCAAGCAGCTCATTTTTCATTGATGTAGCTGTGAGCTGCTGTCTAACTTTCTAAATGGGGGGGAAGAGGCACCTGATCCATTTTTTTCTGTCCACTATTAACAAAAAGGTGGGTAAAATATCAACTACTGCAGTATTTCCCAGGAAGTAGATCGATATCAGATCACTTTCTTCTGGATTCATCCTTATTCATGGTACTACTAATTTGCTGTGGTCTTAGCTCAACTATTTTATAGATTTTTCAGTGTGAAATGAAATAGACCAAACATTACTATTCAATACTTTTTTTTAAAAAAAAAAAAAAAGCCATATCTTTGCCAAAACTGACATGATTTCCCAACCTGGAAGCAGTTCAGCATATGAATCCATACTTTGAAGTTAGAAGGAGCATTTATGTGCCTCAATGTAAGCACACTCTGGAACTGAACTGGGCTGTAGTCAGAAGAATGATAATGAAAAATTCCATTACTAGTCCCAAACACATGTGGATTGATCTCTGCTTAAAACAAATGCATTCCAGCATAGCATTTCAAAATGTCTTCACTGGGCTTTTCTTTTATATGATCACTGAATGCACTGAAAATCCCCATTGTGCTTTCTAAAGTCTGTAAATTGAATGTTTCAGTATCAACTTATCAAGTGTTTTTTGCTTAGAACCCATTTTTATTTTGTATGTGAAGTATCTCATAGTACTTCACTATCCTATAGTAATGTAGTTTATATCTTTTTTCAGTTTACGAAAGACCTGCAAATGGCAACATTGCAATTTTTTTAACACTAGTTAACAGATTATGTAAAGCCTAATGGTGTATTTAGAAAAAAACATAGTTTTCTTATACTTTTGTCTTTTTTTTCAAGACATTCATACAATATAAAAATAGAACTCTAGTATTCGCTTCAGTAGCTGAGTACTGGGAAGATTCAAAACTGATTTTTATGTTGTTTACGCACAGCCAATATTCAGAAGTTTTAACCAAAAATGATTCTTTATTCAAGAGATGGGAAGAACGCTAAAAATTAAGCTGACTTGCTTGTATTATTTTGCATGCTTTGAGGCTAATTGTAATGTTAATGTTTCTCCATTGGATTAAGGTGATTTGTTGTGTCCCCTCCCATCAGCACTAAATGGATAATGAAGGAAAAAAAGGCAGAAATACTGTTCTCTCTTCTAAGTATAAAGTCTAAGAAAATCTATTGAGTGTCTATGCTTTAACCTTTAAATAATTAGAGAATTTGGATTTATAATACCTGCTTGGAGACCAACTTTGGAATAAAATGCAAAATGGCACATACTTGGGTCTAACCGTTTCATTTTCTCTGTGCAATGCACATTGCCCAGGACCCAACTAACAGGCCAGTGTGTGATGGATATTTGCCTTTGGAAACAGATCCCACAGAGTGCTGCAAGTTATTATCATAACCTGTTTTTCAGTCACACTAATCATATGCTTCTATGCGTCTGTTTTATTTTGGTTTAGGGTTTTCCCCCCTCCTGCCCCCCTACCCCTTAGGACTGTAGGATATTGTTTCATAGGCACTTCCTTCAGGTTTTCAACCTTAATACCATCCTCCTTGCTGATGGCTTATTTAATTCAGAGCTTACATTCTTGTTTTATTTTTATAACCAACTCTTTTCCTTGCAGCAGAACACTGGAGGGAAAAAAAAAAGTCCTTGAGACTATCATGGTATTTTCTGCCATTCCTTTGCACTCTCCCCCTTTCTTCCCTATGCCTAGCTGTCTGTTCAGAGCACCCCCGTAGGAACTGAAGGGTGTGCTGTACTCAGTTTATACTGCAACAAGTAAAAAGGGCCTGTTTTTTTCTTGATAGTAAAAGATAGGTGTTAAAGGGATAACAGTATACAGGTGTGGTGCGAGCTTTTTTTTTTTGAGGTTTTAGGTTGTGCTTTATTTTTTTTATTTTGGTTCATTCACGAATTTAGATTTATGTCATCAGAGTTGTCCCAGTCACAAATACATGTAAGGAAGGACATGAGTGACCGCTTGTCTTGTCTTCCATCTAAGTCAGATTGCTATTGACGGTTAGGCAGGGAGTCCATCTTCAGAGGATTCTGGAATGTGTTCCTTTCCAGTCTTTTAAGAAAGTAGCAGTAGCTACAAAGCTAACTGTAAGAAGCAGATTTATTTATTTGTTTTAAGCAATCTGTAGGCAGCTTTTATTGTCATTTTTAATGCCCTTATTCCTCAGGAACCCATTGGGATTTCACTTTAAAAAAAAAAAAAGCTTTCTTCTTTGGGATTAAAATTCTGAAAATTTTGGGAATATCTGAGAAGTCTAACTTTGTTTTGTAAGTTATCAGACATTTAAAGAAAATATTACTTCCAAACACCATATTTCCTATCATTGCTGTACAGTAGCGGTCACGAGTGTTTTCACTTTCCTTTATCAGCTTTCACAGTGATTTGCTATGTTTATTTAGTTTTAAGACTATTGGTGTTTGTCTCCCAGCTTTCATGTTTTGTGGGATTTACTTAGCAAGATGCTCCAGTGCAAGTGTAGCTGTAGGCCTATAAACACTCATTTTCAAAAGCTTCACTGCAATTACTTCTCTGCCTAAATACTTTTTTTTTCTGAAAGAGTCTGGCTCTGTCTTCTTGTACTCTCCCTTCAGGTATTTATAGACCTTCAGGTCCTTTTCTGCAGGGCTGCTTTCCTGCCGGGTGCTCCCCCCCCCAGCATGTACTGGTGTCTGAGGTTGTTCCTCCCTAGGTGCTGGTCTCTGCACTTCTTGCTGAACTCCATGAGATTCTTGTCAGCCCACCTCTCCAGCCTGTCCAGGTCCCTCTGGTTGGCTGTGTGGCTCTCTCAGCCACTCCTCCCAGTTTTGTGCCATCCACAAATTTAATGGAGGGTACGCTCTACCCAGTCATCTGGATTATTAATGAAGATATTATACAGGGCTGGAATCACTGTTGACCCCTAGAGTGCTCTGCTTGTTTCTGATCTCCAACAAGACTTTGTGCCACTGACCACTACACTCTGGACCTGATCATTCAGGCAGTTTTTGATCCACCTAACTGTCTGCTCATCCAGCCTACGTTTCAACAGCTTCTCTATGAGGATCTTTTGGGGGACAATGTCAAAGACCTTACTAATGTTCAGGAAGACAGTATCCACTGCTCCCCTCCCTTATCCATCAGGATGGTGACTTCATTACTTGGCAGACAGGGAGCTGGATTGTTCAGGATTGTCCCAGGGTATGCTTCTGAATTCATCTGTCCCACAACAATATTTTATGGTAAACTCAGATTTCAGATGACATGGAGTGAGGATTTGAGTGATGCAGTTTGGAAAGTGGTGGCCAGGGTGACCGATAGCTAGGAAAGACCAAGACAGCCATCCACAAAAACTTTTCTGTTCCTATAGGCCCCTAGGACTTTGAGTTAAAAGCCCTAATATAGAGCACAGACAAAAGCGCCCTGTTCACTGACTCAGCCAAACGATTTGGAGCTTATTCAACATCTAAAGGTGTCCGCGATCCCAAAATGTAAGTGTGCATGTACTCCTTGCCCCAGTGGAGTCGCTTCCTGCGCTAGGGCGTAATCCTTGTTGGGCTTCTAGCCATTGTTATTTTTCAGATGAAAGGTAATGAAAATGATCATAAATAATTTTGTGAGTAATGAAGTATTTATCTATGGCATTACATATTTTATGATCAAATGGCTGTAACTTACACGTTTAATGTTTCAAATGCTAAGCCTTGCTGAGAAAGTGCAGGCTTATTTTTGTGTCTAAAGGTTAAAAAGGGAATTTACTTTTTAGGCCCTCACCTCCCTGAATCATAGAGAAATTATTCTATTAATTTTGTTAGCACAATACCAAATATGTGAATTGTGAAGAATAATTAATATAACTACTAGTAGTAATATTGTTACAAAGTATCACTCTTCTATTTTCTATTACAATTTCTCACTTTTTTTTAAAGTCCTAGTTCTTAAGGACTTTAAGAACTTGCTAAATATAGCTTTAAAACTTCAAATTTAAGGTCATACTAAGTAGCTAATTACCTCAGGTATCTTTACCTAATAAATGGTCTTCAGTAGTTTAGTGGCATGAATGTTTGACTGATTCCTCATTAAAGCTGCTTTGCAATTCCGGATTGTTAGGATTTTCAAACCAAGAGGTGTTTGGTAGAAACAAATTTATGCATCAAATTGTATATTTTTTAATTTAAAATTTTGAAGTTCTTCCTTCTACCCCAACTTTATCAAATACCTGTGCTTGCAGCATTTATTAGTCTCTTTATTAGTCTACTACTAGTAATTGTCCCTGTACCCCCACCCCCTTTTTTACGTGAAAGTATAACGTATAATATAAACTAGATGTTAAAGGATTGTTAGAAATAAGAAACTGTTTTTCTTTACTAGAAGTTATCAAAGCAATTATCAAATTATCAAAAGCAGTTATCAAATCAATTTATGCTCTTTAGCAATGTCTTCCTCTTTTTCAGAGTAGCGTAGCTTACTTCTCCATAGTACACTTTTACTGAAAATTTCATATGTAGCAATGTAATGTAAAAACTTCTTAATGTGCATGGATGCCCTTTTCTGGTTACGGTAGCTTTTCTGTTATTTTCCTGCACCATTTTTTTTTCCCTTGAAGTGTCTTACTTGTAGAGATATTGTTGTCTTTTGATTTAATTTTCGGGGTAATTTTTGGAATGGGATTAGGCATGGAGTACCTCAAAGGATAAAACATTAATAACAGTCTAGAGGTATATGAACTGCTACCAGAAATAATTTGATGCCTCATTAATTGCTATTGAGATATATGCTGTAAAGAGTAATTTTTTACATAAACTTGAGTAGTGCATGACGTGACATTTTTAAAGTAGTTTATGAAGTCACTCCATGTTTTAACCCCCCCCCCCGAAAAGCCCTGTGAATTTGTTGCCTTTTTTTTTTTCCATTCTTGAAGAAAGTAATTTCTTTTCATCATAGTTGGAGGGGGATTAAAAAAAAAGATTGCTGAGTACATAAGAAGTTACCAGAAAGCAAAAATGGGCTGGTGTTGGTTTGTTGTTGTTGGAGTTTTTGTGTGTTTTGTTTTGATTTTTTTTGTTCAGATATTTTTCTTCCAGATTAATGATTGACAGCCTCTCACAATGGGGAAAAATGAAATACAAAGCAGAATAATTTTAACGGAAAAAAGAGTACACTTTTTGATTCAACATATACTGGCAAACCAATGCAGCTGTTGGATTTTTCTAAGAAATGGAACTTGAGTGGGTCAAGGTGATGGTGAAAGAGTGTAAGGGACAGCTTATGTTAATTCACACACTGAATGGAAAATATTTATAGGAAGTAGCAGAAAGTCCATGGAAACTGAGACCAAGTGTAGGCAGAGGGGAAAAATGTGTTCTGGTGTTTCATACATTTCCTTTAAATAAAACGTATTCTTTTCTTAGACTGGTTTATGTGGGCACTGTGTCAGTGCTTGTTCAGGGGCATCATGATTTCCATTTGACTAGAGACAGACAGTGGATATGCCACACTTCTGTAATTCTTTATAAATGCTTAATTTAATCATTAATGATGATGGGTTAAGATTATATTAATCATTATCAGTAGAACTGAAAAGTGAGACTCTGCATTTCTTTTACATAAGAAAATCAGATTTCCCTTTCCAGAGACAGTGTAGTCAGTGTAATCAGGTGCAGTGAAGCAGGATTTCACTTCAGTGTGGTGAATTACAGAAATTGTGTGTTGCTAGGTAGCTAGTGGAAGCTTTGATCATGAGAAAGTGTAGGGTCAAGCTTTATTTCAGGAAGATAATGGGAGATACATTTGTGTTTGTTTGCTTAAATCCATTAAAAAACACATGAAGAATTTCAGATGATCCAATATGAAATGTTTGAGTCATAGCTGAGCCTGAAATGCTCTCTTCCTAAATATCATTATTTTTTTCTCAGCTTCAGTTATTTCCTCTGTTGGCAGAATAACCACCTAGCCACTATATACATCGCAAAGTATTTTGCTGCAATTGTGTTTGATAAACAGGATTTCTTTTTAATGACAATACTGAAGGAAAAACAGAAGGTAAAAAACTACGAGGTTACTTACCTCTAAATCATATTGGAAGTGACTTTAGAAACTTAAGAACTGCACAACACCTTGCACTACAAACTACATTTTGCATGTCAGTAATAAAAGATTTTGAATGTCTGTCACTATTTTTTCTGGGTTAGAAGTGTGGAAAAAGGTGTACTTTTTTTTCCTTTGAATGGAACATTTTTGCTTCATTTCCAGCCTCTCATCTGTTGATAGTTTCAGTGGATTTTTTTTACCTGCTGAGAATGTCTCTGCATAGAAAAATCATCTGAAGTACTGAAATTCAGTTTAGATTGTGTAGGCACTTGGAATCTAGCAAGATATCTGAGCAAGTATTGATGTGGTTTTAGCCAATGCTGAAATACTTGCTGGGGTTTCTAACGAAATAGTGCACCAGCTCATTTTAGAAAGAGTGTATTGGAAGAAGTGTGACTTCTTAATGCAAATTAAGAACTAATATGTGACCAGATCCCAAAGGAAAGCAAAACAACGTCTTTCACACAAACGAGGGTAGAAATAACTGGAAATGGAAAATGACTTCAGAAAGAAGAAAAGAGATTAGTGCCCACATTGCATCTGTATTGATCCAGAGAGCAATTTTTCCCAGTAGTTGCTTGATCTGTGGGTGATTCATGTACGTTATGTTAAATTTTTACATGAAGCATTCTGTTACTATGGTGATAGGTGCCACTCCACGCAAATTGTTTAAATAATATTAAGGCAATTCTTTGTACTCAGTAAGCTGGATAATTGCTGTTAGTTAGTACTCAAGGGTTGTGAACTTAAAAAGTAAAATAAAATAAAAAATAAAATAAAAAATTGCAGTTTCATTAAATGATCATGGAAAGGCTCTAGGTTTTTAGACGCATTTGTGTAGGTTGCATAGGAAATGTCTTTTTGTGTACCATTTATTTAATAGCTTGCATTATATTTTTTACAATAGGGATATTTTTCTCTTCCCTTAGTATCTTAAATGGCGTGTGTTCACCATTCTGTTTTCTCCCATCTCCGTCGTTTCTTACGTATGTTTCCGATGGGGGAGGACAGAGTGGGTTGCTGCAGATACAGATGAGCTCTGGCTTAAAAGTGGTGGAGGGGCAGGGAATAATAACAGAGTGAGGATGCTATAGACCCAGAATCAAGAAACTGCAGGAACTGAATAATTGTAGCATGAGTGGAAAAGAAAAAATATTTCTGAACGGCAGTGGGAAGAAAATCGACAGGATTTGTGTGGGAAGTGAAGAGCAGTTGGAAATGGCACCCAGGTTGTGAGCTTGTGGGACATAAGGTGGTGGAGTTGTTGACAGAGATAGGGAAAGAAGGGGGAAGCGGGGAGGGTTTGGGAAGAAACGTGATTTCAGCTTTTCAGCATACTGCGTTAGGGCTGGTGGCAAATACCCAGGAGGAGACTCTAAACTGTGAATGCGAACAGAAGGGACGAGAGATCTGTGACTCATCTGCACAGAGATGATAATTAAAGCAGCATGATTTCAGGAGGCTGCTGAGCAATAAGGAAGAGGTTGCAGAAGAGGGGAGAGCAGGGGATAGAGCTCCCAGGGACTGTGGCGGTCTGGAGGAGGAACAGCCACAATGGGAGACTTCTTCGGAGCAGCTCAGTGGGAAGAAACTCAAAGAAAGCACATATGCTGGGAAGTCCACTTATAAATAAAATATAGGTTTTTAACAATGGCTGTGTAACTTTAAAAATTAATTTTGTATGGCAGCAGCCAAGGACAACCTATGCAAATGCGGTGTTCTTGCATAGCTTAAGAGCTTTCTATTGCATTTAGGTAGTGCGACAAGGGAAAGGTATCTCCCCTTCCCCTGCAGCCCTGTCTTTATTCCAGACATTTATAATTGCCAGTGTCCCAAAGTCCACATCTGTTTTCATCCAAATCCCTGCTAGACCTCTTAAAATCAAAGACGTGGTAAAGCATCACACTAGGAAATCTCTAACTGTGTCATGTTCCTAATTCTTTGCCTGTTGGCAGAGGAGGATGTTATCTGCTTGCCAGCTTCTGTAGCCTTGGGGGTATTTAAGAGTTTTAGTTTCTTGTTTTTTATGTGGAGGGAGGTTTGGAGGGAAAGGTTTTGAATAGATCTGTATATCTGCTATTTTATATTTTCTTATGACTGTAATTACTCAGACATACCTGTAAATCACATATTAGGAGTTCCCTAATATCCTTCAGTTTCTAATCATCTTGCTCACAACACACAGCGACATTTTGCCATATAGCCTGTACTATATTGATCAAGTTTATTGTTTCAAAGCTGTCATTGCTTAATCCTACAATCAGATGTATTAGATATATTGTCCATGCATTTTCTACAATAAGTAGCAAAAAAATAACTTGATTACATCTACCTTATCCCTGCATCAGTTTCAAAATTATGTACTAAGTGTCTGAGCCTGAGAAAAGCCATGAAGGGTAATGATAAATAAATCTACTATGAAACTTGTGAAGCTTTTTTTGTCTTCATGTGTTGGCAGAGCTTTAGACTTCGTCGTCATTGTTGAGAACTTTTGTTAGAACCTCCAGTGAAGATTCCAGAAAACCTCACTCTTGTGTGGCTCTCTTGCCATAGCCGAACTGGGCAGAATTCAAACAAAATGAGCCTTCCTCGAGCCAATGACATAAATTTTCTGGAGCTGGGGACACTTGAGCAGACTTAAAGAGGGCTTCTTGAAGACAGAACAACTTATTTTTGAAGGTGTTGGGGGGGGGGGTGGTGCTGAAGAGCCTGGGAGTTATGATCTGAGCATTCTCCAGTTAATTATTTTTTATTGTTGCTAAGTAGCAGGACTGACAGACCATCCATTTGACATAGACTGGTATTAAAGGATTCAGTTACAGTTGTAATCAATTTGAGAAGCAAAGGGATTTAAAGGATGGCTTGGCTTACTTCCAGCCAATGGCTGCACTGCTCAAGGAAGGTTTTATACCAAAGGTTTGGCAACGCATGGGAGTCTGAACCCTCTTTTAGCAATCATGTAATTCATTATTTTTGTTACAAATAGAGAACTGGAGTGACATACTTTAGAACATTTTGCGTGACTTCAAAATAATGGTGACAGCAATTCTATCAGACATCTGGTTTTAAGCAGTACATAAAATCTAGCTGTTGCCCTCTTAAAACTAGACATAGAAGATGTGGAGAATTGCTCATGAAAGATGCATTTCCCAAGCGATTTCACCACCATTTTAAAGATTATGTTCCTAATCTTGCCTCTATTTTATCAACAAAAGACTGGTTAAAAAAGTGCAATGCACACACATGCACACACACACATAAATTGCCTTCATGTAGATTCAGTTGGATTGCAGAGAAAAACACATGAAAAAACAGTAAAACTCCACCAGAAGCAGCTCAAAAGCTGCCTGGAGAATGAACGCTCTCGTGAGAAGTCCTTGTTTTTCACAGGTTTCTCCAGTTGACTCCACCTCTGTAGCACCGCACAGCTTCTTTTGATCAATACTACTACGGTATGAATTCACAAAGGATATGTTTGGGCTAACATGTTACCTGAGAATCAGGAGATTTGGTTTTTGTCCTTGGCAAGAATGTAACCTGCTGATATACCAATTCTACCTAGGAACTTTCGCTGCCTCGGAGGAACAAAATCAGGATGACTAAATACATGAACAACTAAAACATTCTTCTGAACAACAATGAAATACAGTGAAACAACAACAACACAGTGAAAGAAGTCCTTGCTTTCTCTTGAGCACTCTCATCTACAGATTACTAGGAATGCTGAGCCGTGGCTGGGTTGTTGCTGAAAGAATCAACAAACATATTTTCTGCAATTCTCCATTTTCTTATTGCTTGAATATTTGTATGCATATTATATTTTCTGAACTAGCATATCTTTATTCTCAAACTAAGTCGTGGAGTTAAGAGGAACTTGAGGCTTCCAAAAAGAATACAGTACTGTAGATGCCCAAAATGTGGCCAAACCAATAATAATAATAGTAGTAATAAGAAGAATGATGGTGGTTTCTGGATGGTATTTTGCAATTGCCCTGAGAAGCGTTTGACAGGTAATTGCAATAGATACTTTGACAGGCTGCTGACTCAGACGTGTAATCCACATTATATATATGCAAAAATAGATGTGTTTTCTGCTGAATATTATCCTATAGTTACAGTACTGGAGAACTGGATGATCCTTTTCTTTTTCCCCTATAGGATCTGTGAGCGTTAGGTTGATTTGGCATGTCTTGTAGACCTCAATATTTCACATTTTGAGTTGAGATTTAATCAACTTGGGTGGAAAAAAAAGAACCAAAGCATAAGAAAAGTGTTGGTGTAATTAGCTGACCCAATTCCCCACTTCTGTGACATACTAAAATAGAGGTTTAGAAATACAGCAATAATAGCAAGAGGAGAAGAAAAGAAATTAGAAAAATCAGCGTAAGCATTGCTTTTGAAAACAAAAATCTACAAATATTTGTATTTTATATATGTTACTTCAGGGGTGAAGTGTTCTAGCAAAGTGGGAGAACAGGGTGACTTTGGCAGCATTGTCACCAGTCAGTGCTGTTGAATTCAGTAGATCTAATTCTAAGTGTATTCAATAACCCTTACTAAGGGGAATTATGACAGGATATTTGCAGATAAAACTTGTAATTTTTATAGAAACAATACAGAATTATGCTTATGAATGTGACTTCTGGAAGAAACAATATAAATGATGCATTTCAGTTGGAGTGTAACATCAGTCTTGCTAGTCTTACAATTAGATTTTAAAATTATACTTTTCTTTATTTTTTTCCTGAAAGTAAAGGAGACCTCTCTCCTTGATTATTAAGGTTTCTTCTTGCTCTTTTTAACTTCTCGTACTAGTTTTTTTTTCTTTCTCTTCTAATTTTGGACTTTATTCTTCACTTTTTATTAAGATTTTAGCTTAGTCCTATCTGCCTCTACAAAGGAAAGGACCAAAAGGACCTTTTGCCTGTTTTGATACATGAGGTAGAGCTGCAAGTAGTGACCAAGAAAAGCTGATGTTAGTAGTTAAGTTGTGCCACTGTATTGCCCTTTTAGTTCTCTTTCTTTGCGGACAGTATTGTCTCATTTTTGTCTCTGAAACTACTATTGGCCAATATTTGACTACATCTTTAGGAAATACAAATTAACACAGAGTTTGGAGTACAAGGAAAAGAACTGCTTTTATTGCTTTATTAGCAACCTGCTCTATTAACATTTTAGGAAACAATATACATTGAGAAGACAGCCTAAAGCTGGTTGAGCTCAGGTGTTGGTTGGTTGGTTATATAGAGATAAATACCCTGGCTTTTTATTTTTTTAATTTGTCAGTGAATATTCATGTGAAGTTCAGACAATAAACACGTAAAAGCAAAACTCCTCTTAACGATATATGCATGTTTCAGTTCAGGGGTAATCACAGTATTCTTTCACTAAGTGAATAGCGAATTTTTATCTTGTGTAGGAGGAAAGCTTGGTTGCAGGTTTTTTGTGTGTTCCTGGTTTCTTGAAGTAGAAAAAAGTTGAAGTTAGATTTGTGTATGATCTGTTTCTTACCTTAATTGTAATGTTTTGGTACTGTGGGTAAACAGATACTTAAGATTTTTCAGGAGTAAGATATATGTTTGTAGTCTAGGTATGGAAGGAAGAGAAGTTTTCCAGCTGTAGATGGTATGCTATTAAGAACAAAAATTTGTTCCTAATTGCATAAGTAGTGTCTCTCTTTGTTGTTCTCAAGTGCTTTAAACTCTTTTATTTGAAATGAAATGGGTATGTAAAAGCAGTAATTGTAAGTGGTGAAAGTCCACAGTAAAAAGCATTCAGTTTATCATTGTACATAAGGGATATCTGAAGAGGGTGGGCTCAGTTATCCTCAAAGTAGTGGAGTGACTTAAAAGATCTAAGGGGAAATAAACTGTTGACTCTGAAGAAAAGTGACACGTAGGTTTTGCTCTTGGGATCATTCAAAAGCAATCTCAGCTCCTGTCTCCAGGGATGGCTCTGGGAAGTTACAACAAGCTTGCTACAATGCAGGGATTGGCTTTGGTGACCTTTTGTAGGTTTCTTTGAGTCCTAGACTTCAGGGCTGCTCTAGGCTATGCTCGCATGTATCTCTGCACTC
This sequence comes from Anser anser, assembly GCF_964211835.1. Lineage (NCBI taxonomy): Eukaryota > Metazoa > Chordata > Aves > Anseriformes > Anatidae > Anser > Anser anser. Next base: position 127,412,715 of record NC_139720.1, on the reverse strand, counting down.
CTTCACATGTCCCTCAGTTGAGGTTTGAATAGTTGCATGTCATTCCTGTATGGAAAAAGTATATTTTGGATTAATTTTTTTAACCTAAGCATTGTTTGCTTTCTTCCAATTTCTGTCTTCTATTTACTAAACTGTTTTTCTCTTGCCTGAATAGAAAAAGCAGCGTCAACCTTTCCTGTGTGTAAGGAGCTCATATAGCAATTCCTCTTTCCAGACGCTGAATTTGTAGGTAGTTGTGTGATGAGGAGAGGATTGGAGGGTAAAGTCACCTGTACAAATACACAGGCAGTGTATAGTTTTCTACTTGCTTTATGTCTTTGGTAGATTCAGAAATGTGTTTTTAATTATACTCTGGGTTTGTCAGAAATAAGCATGTTTCTTTAGCTTCCTTCATGATTGTGTAGAAGAGTTTCATTTCAACGATGTAGCTGTGTTTCTTCCTTATTCATTTCTTTCCTGGCTGTAACGAACCTCTATAGTATTTAAAAAACCAGAATCCTCCATCCCTTAGCAGTGAGAATTCTCAGTGTCCTCTGTAGGCTGAATGTTAGACTTATAGTAAACTCTTCATTACAAATGAAATAATTATGTCTGCTTAGAAGCATATTTTTTTCAACATAAATGTTGAAATCCCTTCATTTTTGCAGAACGATTCATAAGAAACCGTGCAGAACATAGATGTACCCAGATTGAAAATGTTATATGCCTTCCCACATATAAAAATGAAATGTGTGTTTTGCTACTAAGATTGCAAATACTTCATTGATGTCTGCATATAATTAAACGTGTTAGATTTTCTTTCCGGCTCTACATACTTGCAAATGTTTCCTGAATGCCAACAGCTGTTATTAGGAAAATACTCCCTGATAAACCTGCTGCTTCTGCATAGGTTGTTTTGTATAAATCTTAAGAACACAGTGGCTGTTCTTGCCCAAGTAATGCTAGAAGCATTTCATGATCTAAAATTTCATTTTTTTAAAAAACAGTTGCATATAACAAAGTTGTTTTCAAAGAGAATAAACCAATTAAAAAATGAAAGGACCTAAAATGTGAAAATTTAGTCACGTTTTTCAAGTGGGTTATTTAGTAGCTTATAAAACATCCATTCCAAACTGAACTTGTGCTAATTACCATACAACTACAGCATCTGGTGAACTTAGGAAAGAGTGGCTCTTTCACCAGTGTTGGTGGCATTTCACATGCTCTCTACCTTACTAATTCCTGTACTTCTAGTTATCTATATCAACTGAGATTTTGGCCTGTCAGGAAGAACTTTCACAGTCCCCAGCTTCCCATCTGTTAGTCCTCTTTGCATTCCAGGTAAGGTGGTGACGATGTGCATACGGTCTCCACCAGGCTCCATGTAATAAGATGGTCCAACTCAAGTTCCCTGTGTGTTTTTTATTCTGTGTTTCTCTTCCCTCCCATTCTATGGAGTGCTCTAAACAACCAACGTTTCACTTTTCTTCTTCTCAAGGTTTTCCTTCTCTTGTTTGGTTGGGTGTGCAAAAACGACAGTGCAGCTCACTAGGAATTGTTCAGCGTAGTTTTCTGACTCTCTCTTGCACAGCTTTAAATGGAGGAAAAATTAAGAAATAAGATTAGTTAACCACAAGTAAAGTTGAAACAGTGAGGGAGGGGGACATTCTTGTATAGTGGCTTCAACTCTTTTTGTTTTGCAGTCTTGCAAAATTTTCAAGGAGAGTGTCTCCAGGAGAGTGTATTTAAAACAATTCTGGTTTTCAAGGTGACCACTAGAAGGAGGCCATACTTTTCCCCAGTCAGGTCCTGCTGGTTGAAGCCACTCGGCTGATGTGTTTGACTAGCTGGTGTGTACCAAAAGGATGTAATGTGGAGGAAGATCATTACCTATCTCAAGGAAGGAAGCAATTACAATAAGTAGTGAATGGGCATAGGCATTTACCAGTAGTTCCTTTTGGTGCTAGATTCACACTTTGGTTACATAAATCTATCCATTCTAATTGAGACTTTGAAATCTATTGCTTTATTCCAAAAACTTTGATTATATTTAATTATTTTTAAGGATAAATCTGGGAAAGTTGATTGATTAGATCAATTTAGATCAATTTTGTCTTTTCTGCTTTACTTTTTCAGGATTGCACAGTATATGAAACAGAGAATAAAATTCTTCATGTGGTAAGTAGTTTTGGAATTTTTATTAATAAATATATTTATATTGAATACATAGGATTCTACCTCTGTGTGTTTTGTGCTTTTTCTGTGCAATACCAATGTAATAATGAACTAGTCTGTGTATGACTGGCTGCTGAATATATGGAAATAAGTATGAATTATGTTATATATCATATATATCATATGAATATGATATGAAATAAGTATGAAGTATGAATATGATTGTTAGGAAAACCAAACTTGGCATATGAGAAGTCTGAAACTTTGCAAGGGCTTGTGTTTTAGTCTAGTTCACGCCCATCTGTTATTTGTAAAACATGGTTAGAAGAATGATTTTGAAAAATGCGATTTTCTTCTAGAGAGCTGTTTGCTGGGCTTTTATGAAATCATATATATTTGTTAGTAATATAGCTTCATTTATATAGCTTTATTTCTCTTAGGATTGTGGAGCTAGTCCAGTGATAAGATTAATGCAATACTTTCCTGTTGAATTCACAGAATAAATACAACTGTTTATTCCCAGAATCTGTAGTGCTATTGATAACAAATAAAGCAGGTGAAATTCATGATAACTTAACACCAGAACATAGGATGTGTTGGAAGGGCTGATACTTTGGGGAATGGAGAGTCAGAAGCTTGACCACAACTTGTCTGACACAGTACCTAACTTTCAGATATTAAATTGTCTTTCACGTTGTGGCTATGGTTTAGTGAGTATTTAGTTAACCCTGACCCTGCTTCTAAACTTTCAATATGAAGTTGCTCTTCGTAAGAGTAAATAATGAAATTAATCATATTTTATCTCTCACTTTGCTTCACCTTTAGGTAGGTTTTGATATCTTATTTGTCTTGTTGTAGTTTAAGCCAGAAAAAAATACTTTAAATATGATCTTCCCAGTTACTTTTGCTATACTTTTTTATTCAGTGCTCCCATCAAATGCATGGCAAACTGAATTCTGTAATCTTTTGACACTTTGATTTCACAGTGATGTGCGATAAAAAGTCTCCTTGTATTTTTAAGTTACACTGACATTTTTCCCCCGTGGGACACAAGGAATTTGCATTTTTAGTTGGGCTGACATCATCGTCTTTGCTAGGCTGATCTCTGCAAGCATTTAAGTAATGAAGTTTTTAATTGCATAATCTTGGCAAAAGTTGAAGTGCTGTAAGTTTGAAATCATTATATAAAGCCTGGTTTTCAATACATGCTTGTTTTCTGCTGTAAGAGCCAAGAGTTTTGACATCTGCTATATACAGTATATATCATTTGCAAATTAGCAAACAGGATTGGAAAGAGAGCTGGCAATGTTTAGAGCTGATGAAACATCAGTTAATGTAGTCTTCAATGGACAATTTTGAGGAAACCAAGGGATTCATTTAAGATACGTGAATGGAAAAATTTGAGACAGGTTTCATTATAGTTACATGAAAACTAACTGTACATGATGAAGTTATATTACCTTACATCATTCAGATTCACACAGGCTTATTTCTTTAATCTACAATAACCACTTTGTGGTGACAGGTGGACATATAAATTATTGTTGAGAGCTTAATTAGGGTCTATGATTAGTGCTCAAGCTTGCAAGGAAACACGAACAAACTGTTGAACTGATTACAAAAGTTTAGGATTAAAGATGACCGTAGGTGTTGTACGTAACTTGGATCGTTTCTGAATGTTGCATTTCAATTGATGGATGGGATTTCATGAAGCAAAAACAAACAAGGAAAGAAATCTGTGGCTGAATAATTAAAAGATGGGATTTGAAAGCATATTTTGAATTTGAAAGGGAATATTTTAAAAGCGCAAATTAGAAGTTTGAGGAAAGAACTGAAATTGGAAGTAGTCTCTGTGCCCTCTAACTACTCTCCTAGGAAGACAGAAAAAAGTGTTGCGGCCTTAGCTAAATAGACAGTTAAAAATAAAAATAAAAAAGAAGAAAAAAGGAAAGAAAAAAAAAAAAAAGGAAATCTCAAGATCTTGAGAGAGAGCATGGTATGTTTTATGCCAGTGTCAAAAAAGGCCAAGTGCCGGGTCCTGCACCTGGGGCACAACAACCCCAAGCGCTGCAGGCTGGGAGATGAGTGGTTAGAAAGCTGCCTGGCAGAGAAGGACCTGGGAGTACTGGTTGATAGTCGGCTGAATATGAGCCAGCAGTGTGCCCAGGTGGCCAAGAAGGCCAACAGCATCCTGGCCTGCGTAAGAAGCAGTGTGGCCAGCAGGTCTAGGGAAGTGATTGTGCCCCTGTACTCGGCTCTGGTGAGGCCGCACCTCGAGTACTGTGTTCAGTTTTGGGCCCCTCACTACAGGAAGGACATGGAGGTGCTCAAGCGAGTCCAGAGAAGGGCAACGAAGCTGGTGAGGGGTCTGGAGAACAAGGCTTACGAGGAGCGGCTGAGGGAGCTGGGATTGTTCAGCCTGGAGAAGAGGAGGCTCAGGGGTGACCTTACCGCTCTCTACAGGTACCTTAAAGGAGGCTGTAGTGAGGTGGGGGTTGGTCTGTTCTCCCACGTGCCTGGTGACAGGACGAGGGGGAATGGGCTAAAGTTGCGCCAGGGGAAGTTTAGGTTGGATGTTAGGAAGAACTTCTTTACTGAAAGGGTTGTTAGGCATTGGAATGGGCTGCCCAGGGAAGTGGATGGGTCACCATCCCTGGAGGTTTTTAAAAGACATTTAGATGTAGAGCTTAGTGATATGGTTTAGTGGAGGACTTATTGGTGTTAGGTCAGAGGTTGGACTGGGTGATCTTGGAGGTCTCTTCCAACCTAGATGATTCTGTGTTTCTGTGACATTAGTTACCTTTTTAGATATCAAAATGGACTGTGCATCCTAGAGGTGAATGTTAATAAGAAGGTTCTCTGATATGAAAAAAATAGTAGTAAACTTTAGTAAAGGCATAGAAAGAGTCTTAAATGAGAAATATGGAAAAACTAGCAGATACTGGGGGGAGAGGCCACACACACAAGTAGTATCTATAGAGAAAGTAAATTTTCTCTACTTAAATTAAAAGACGAAACTATTTTAAGTCTGTTCTCTGAGTAAATTTCCCATTAGCAATCCGTGCACTCTCGTTTGGGTAACTGAAATGTATCTGGCTAGCATTGGATCCAGCTACCTCTGAGTGATCAAATACCAATGTATAGCTGTGTTAGCTGGAGTGACTTACAGAGGAACTTGAATTCAAAGCCATGGGCTCTTCCTGTATGATTTCATGTACCACGTTCTCTTCATGACAGAAGAAAGCAAGGTTCCTCACAAAAGTGAAAGGCAGACTTACAACTGATTTGCAATTAATGTAATTAGCCTGTGGAAATTGTTATTGCAAGGTATTGTTCTCACTAAGGGCTGAAGTAAAATTTTAAAAGCTCCTTTTTACTGAAATTAAAAAAAAAAAAAAAAAAGACTACAACTATGGAAATAAAAATAATTTAAATGGCAGGTACATACTCATTCTTTTGGACCCCAAGACATTTTCCACCTTAGGATCACTGGATCCAAGTAGTTGATTTTTATCCACATCACTTTTTGTGGTCCAGAAATTTTACTTCAGAGCACGTGTTCTGAAGGTTCTGGGTTGAACATCCCCATCATGATGGGGATAACCCATCACAAAAGTGTTATTTTGGACTGGTTCAGGGGCTGGAGCTAAGCAGGCACACACCTTCTGTGGGGATGCTGCCCCATTCTCAACAGAATGAGCCTTCTTTGTGCTCACCCAGCCTGCCATCTGGGCCAAATCAGGGGGCAAGAGGGTGCGTGGGCACAGCCGGGGGATGTGAGACCACTTTGCTGCTATCACAATGCATCTATGGATACCGCCAACGTTAGCGAGTCACTCATTCTTCACACTTCCCTCTAAAGCATGGTGAAGGTGGCAACATCCCGCACCAAAGGCAAGATCCTCAGTTAAATGACAGCTTGGTTTTCTTAAATTAGGTAGGGTCAAAAAATAGTTAATGTGCTCAGATTCTAATGGCAGTAATTTCTTTTGCATGCCCTCTTTCTTTCTGAGATCACAGTGTAGGAGTTCATGTGGAGAGACTGCTGAATCACCTTATCCATAGATAGTATGTTTTAATGTCAACAAACATATTCTGAAGTCAGCTTTTTGATGAAGACACGATATTCTGTGGAGACAGAACTGTATAGCTTCAGCGCTGTGTTCGAGAAAGAAATGTTTTCGTTTACTCTTCAAGCAAGTGGAGCTTCAAATGCTGTATAAAAGCATTTTGGATGCCTCTCACAATGTTAGTAGTAAAGTAGTAAACTAGTTTGTGTTATTCAACCAAACATAAAATGTAACTAAAGGAAAAAGGTCTTATAGAAAGCTGATAAAATTTTAAGAAGAAATTGCTAACTTAAATTTTGTTTATTTCTTCCAAATGGAACTTGCAGATTGTGTCTTTGGGGAAGAAAAAATGTCTCAACTATAATTTTCTGCCCTAGAATTGTAGGTGTTTTGAAACAATTACTTTAAAGTATATTTCTTAAAGTTATTTTCACTGTGAATTCATTCATAGAAACACTTGGTTTCTGTGCAATAAGAAGCATAAAACCACACAGGAATAATGTGTTTTGCTCATTAAAATGTTGATGCTTCTGAAATAGTCATGAAAACAGAGAAATACTTCATATTTCTATCATGTTCTCAGTATGTTTTCTACCATATTTCTCAGTGTGTTTTTTCCAGATTACTTTTCGCTCATGTAATAAATAAAGCCGTGTAATAAATAAATATGTAAATAGTAAAATTGTAATAATTTATTAATGTCATCAGAAAATAAATATAATCAGAAAATAATACCAGCAGAAGTAGATGACAATGTAAAATATAAAAGAACAGGTTAAATATAGTTGGCCTAAATATGAAGTGATAAACCATGTCTTGGTTTACTTTAAAACTGAAAAGTAGTATGTTCTTGCTAGTGTATATTTAGAATCTTTATATAAATTTAACCTGAGATGATAAAGTGTATGGAAAACTGCTCAACTTGAAAGGGTATCAGTTCTGCTTACGTGGGGAGTTAAGTTAATGGTTGCAAAAGTCTGAATGGAGATTTAAAATCTTTCAAAAATAATTCATTGATTCCTTCCAGCTGTTCAAGGCTGTATGTGGTGGAAGTATCTAGTTCAGATTAATCCAAGTGAAGCAGTATAGTATTAAAGTGAGAGCAAAGCAAGAAGGACTAATTACAGAAAGCAGAAGTGAGGCTTCAGTCAGATTAATAAGTTTTTACTTTTTTTTTAGTTTAACTTTTTTAAATTTATGTTGCTTTTCCTGAAAAAAAAGTGTGGGGTTTTTGTTGTTGTTTGTTTTGTTTTTAGAGTTGGAAAACTGTAGAAAGTAGAACTGTAGAGTGAAATTAATATTTGGAAGCTTTTGAAAAATGTGAGCTATTTAAATTATTTTTTTAAGTAACCAGACTGAAAAAGAAAAGAACAAATAATGGATCAGGATGTTCTCTTTTCACCAAGAGCCTTGCAGAGAAACCACAATGATAATAATTCAATCCTTCCCCCTTAATTTGAATATTTGTTATAGAGCTATAATGGACTAAGAATGCATTGTCAAAAGTATCATTTTGATAATCTTATTAAAGAAAAAAAGTAATCACCTGCTTCTTTTCAAGAGTCTATACCTTGCAAAGGGGGTCTAGCAAACTCCACTCCAACAGAAGCCTTTCTGTCTGCATCCAAAATAAGATTGAGTTCACTGATTAAACTTTATGTACATAAAAACACTAGTCCAGGCCCAGCCAGTTCTAAGATTGCTGCAGTTACTGAGGTATTCCCTACAGTACAAGAAATGTTTTGGACCAAAATTAATTGATTAATAATTATTCCATGTGGCTTAAGCTAACTGGTTAGACTTTATAACTAGTTAGACTTACCTGAATGCTCATGCAGCAAGTTGCTTTGTCTCAGTCAGTTGTAACTAAGCTTTTTTTTATTATTTTATTTTATTTATTTTTTAATCCCAAACATTAAACTTAACATCACAAATACATTTTTTCTGACTTGTCTTCCCCTCAGCCCTGGGAAAGTGTTTAAGCCAGGGTGCTTCCATATTGCAAACACTTGGCAAAATAGATTTAAGCTTGTTCACAAGCCTGGGTAAAATTAAGGGCAGGATTGAATAGAAGTCTGTCTGTTTGACCCTAGAGCTGCCTGCAATGAACAAGTCTCTTTGAAGGCAGCCATGTCCATGACTACCTCCACTGTGCTGGAGAAGGCATATCATTTTGCCAGTACAAAGTAAATTAGCCACAGAGAATCAGGAAAGATGCAAGTAACATGTAGATACCCTGATGTCCTCATCCCCTTATCTGACAGAAGGAGCGATTGTGGAAAATCGGTTAGAAATCAGTGCACTACAGTCCAAAAGCATGGGTAAAACAGTATGATCTTTCATTCTTCATTCTTTGGGACATAAGCTGGTTGCCTACAGAGTAAAACAAAACATTTCCCCTTGATTTTCTACCACACAACTAGATGCTTTTTAGTGATATTTTTCATCCTCCTTTGAATCATTTAGCTTTGTACATAAAAACTGTGGTGTAGGTAAAATCTGCAATTATGAGTTTGTCACTGAATAGAGAGGAAAATTTATTATTTAAAGTGCAGTGATTAGTTATTGCTAAAGAGAACTGTAGGTAACAGTGTAAGGCTTATATTGAGAACAGGGGCTGCGTAACAAAAGGAGAAAATGTTATCATCTGCTGATTTCTCTCAGTTAATCTTTTGTCACTTGCCTTTTTTTGGCTTTGCCAAACCCTTTTCCTTTGTCCAGATGGCCTGCATGCTGAAAGCTAAGTGCGGCTTGAGAAAGGCCAGGCATTTTTAATGCCTGCTGATATTTATGGGAGCAATTGGATGCTCATTTTCCAGTGCATCTTAATGTATCTAGTAACTGATACTTGCTTATCATTTTCATATCTGCTTCTGCAAATGTATAAATGTAGCACATGGACACATGGAGATACTTAGAAAAGTTATTCCTCAGTGGACTTTTATTGCATATCAGAGAACACCTAACCCTACTATTTTCCTGGAATATTTCTCTATGAATTGCTTAAAGATGTACAGTGTTTACCACTTTACCACTGAAATGGCATTGTTCACACAAAGTTATCTCCTAGAACTGTATCTTACTCATTGAGTAGATTCCCTCTTATCTGCAGTACAAGTAACAGCAGCTGTGCATGTTATTTTGACAAGGATAATGAGCAGTGGGCATGCTAACATACTCTTTACTATACAGTTGTTTCCTCTGCAGCATTAAAATATGATATCTGAATTGCAGACTGGTTGAGGTTGGAAGGCACCTCCCCCCCAATCTCTTTTTCTCCAGGATGATCTGTCCCATCCCTCTCAGTCTCTCCTCGTAGGAGAGGTGCTCCAGTCTCTTCTTGGTGTCTCTCTGTTGTACAGCCCCTAGTATGTCCATGTCCCTGTTTTTTACTGAGGGACCTGGAACTGGAGGCAGTACTCCAGGTGCAGCCTCACCAATGCTGAGTAGAGTGGAAGGAGCACCTCTCTTGCCCAGCTGGCAATACTTTGCCTAATGCAACCCAGGGTATCATTAGGCTTCTTAGTAGCAAGGGCACATTCAGCTTGGTGTCCAGCAGGACCCCCAGATCCTTTTCTGCAGAGCAGCTTTCCAGCTGGGTGCCACATCCTCCATGAGGTTATGAGACAGTTCCCCTTGGCCTTTTACTCATCACCATCTGTTGAAAAGTACAACCACTGTGTACGAGTGTGCATCTTCTCTGCTGAAGTCAGAAAGTGGCAAAGGGACAAGTGCTAGATTAATTTGGGTAACATTCCTATTTGTACCCTGCAAAGGTGAAAGAAAAGATGTCTAGCTCAGGGCTGAAGAAAAGTTATAGCCCCCAAATTAATTTGCTATATTTACAAATCTATTAGGTACTGAAGGACCAGTCAGGTGTTTTTAAATTGCATTACAGTAGGGAATCAGCAGTTACAAAAGTATGATAAAGCATCCCAATCCTGTTAACAACATTTTCATAATCAGAAATGTAGTTTTACAAAGTAACAAAAGGTAACTGCCATTTGAGAGAGAAGGTGAACCGTACTGTCATCACATTTAAGTGAAACTAAAATACATGTCTCCGATACAGCTTGTGCTGGATAGTTATGATGAAAAAATAGTCTTCGCAAATTGTTTGGAACAAAATGAGTAACACATGTGCACTGTTGGTGTGCTTTTCTTCCACTTAAATTAATTGGGTAGCATATGTGCAAAATACTATGTCAGTCCATTACTTTCCATCAAAGGAAATATTAGTAATAAAAAACAAGTCATTTCTCTCACCTGCATAATTTGTTCCATTTGCATCTGCCAAGGTGAAAGCTCCAGTGAAGTCTGGAGAGCTTAGGGAAAATTTAGTAAAGCACTGAATATAATGGTGGATCTAGACATTTAGAAGTTGCTTGAATGAGCTCCCAAGCAATGTATATGGAACGAACCTGATGAGCTGCTGTGAAGTGTTTAGGAAAGCCACGAACCAGGACTGAGATGTTTCTGCACTGACTACGGTGCTCTACACTGCATGGTGCAGGTCTATGTAAATCTATACCGTGCATCTACAAATTTCAATATTCCAGGCTTGGGCTTGGTAAATGTGGGCAAGTTTTCAACAGGAAAGAGTACTATATCTTCAGCCTGTGCTTGCTAGACTTCAGATCCTTCATTCTGATGTATGATAGTATTAGAACTTTTATTTTAAAAGCTGAAGTGAAATAGCATCCCCAGTATAGGTAGAAGGCTGAACCTCTCTTGCTAATTTCCTTCTCTCTCACAAAAGTGGAGAGGAAATAATTGTTCCAAAGTGGTTATCCAGCATGAAAAAAATCTGCAAAGGACACGTGTGCTTAAAGATACACAAGCTGTGCCACCACCTTAAACTGAGAAATGAAATTCAGCAGAAAAGGACTTGAGGTAAATGCATTCTGCATTACTTGGTGTACTGTCCTTTTATGTCTATTGGCTCTTAGCTAATAACTAAAGTAAGCCTCACAGCCTTCTATAATCCATTCTGAGATTATTTGTGGTACTTGCATTTGTGTCAGGAAATGCACAGTTTTGGCAGTGTCAGCCTCTGGTCATGTTTTCCGTGACAGCCTGTGTACACTTTCCTTGCACTGGGGTGAGGACAGCTACTGCGTGCCAGTGTGCCCCATGCTGTTCTTGTTCTTTAACCATAGAGTGTTTAATGAAAATTATTTGAATGTATAACAGTTAAGGGAGACTTGTGAGATTCTGTAGGTATTCTAACACAGACAAGCTTATATATTCAGAAGAAAACTGGAGGAGTTGCTAGATATTTGCTTATGGCAGCCAAAAGTTCTGGGTGGTTGGGCAGAACGTAGATCCATCATCCAAAAAATTGCTTTTTTTCTTCCCAAAGTCTTGAAATTATGTTGGACCAAGAAAACAAAGAAAATGCGTGCTATTCTGAAATTAGATTAGCAGCTTAATTAAAAACAAATCATCTACTCATTCCTTTGGTGCTATGCAAATATATGTGAAATACAGTAAATCCAGGCAACACGAATATGCCAGTTCATTATGTAATAGTAGTGAGTCTTACATTCAAAATCTTCCTACAATAAGCTTCCTTTTCCCTCTAAAGAAAAGGGCAGTTCTCACAAGTATTGAACATATTTTAATGAAGTTAGGTTGCTGGACAAAGCTCTTCCATAATTACTAAGCAAACAATGTAGTGATTGGGTCTCATTATCTGAATTGACCATTTCTTGAGAAGCTCTTTGTGGGTTCAATTAGTTGTCTTACCGAATCATTCAGGTCCATTAGTGCTCTTTTAGAAGTAAAAGAGTTAATTCTGTTGGTCAGAAGCTGAGAGAGCAATTCAAGAATTTTCTTGTTTGCTTTTCTGTACCTTGCATTTTCTTTTGCTGTTTCCTGTCACCTCTGATACTAATAAATGGTAATAAACCTGGTAACATTTAATGAAATTTTAAAAGCTCTCTGTCTTCAGCCTGGTCAGATCTGGATATTCGTGACGTGGAAAAGATTTTATAATAGTGCAGCAGAGTTTTGCCCCTAAATATCATTCTTCTGGGAAGGTAAATATGCATGCATCCTCACATGTTGAATGAGAGCTTTCATTTTGGGAGGGTCATAGAACAGGAAGCCTTAATCTGAAAGTGCGTTCTCTAACTCTAGGGTTTACACTAGGGACTTTGCTGTGGCTCATGTACTGTGCCTGGAATGTGTATCCTGTTGGACACCAGAATGATATCTAAGATAGAAATAGAAATATCTATATAGATAGAGATAGAAATATCTAAGATAGAAAGAAAGTTACAAGATCTGAAAGAGAATAATCTTTAAGAAATGCATAGAAGAACGTTGCTTTTTTTGTTGTTGTTGTTTTGTTTTTTGTCATAGTGACATGGTAATTTTTGCATCCAGTTTTCCCAGAGCTCCTTTTGGCGAATATCCATACCACCTTGTTCCAGAATTGTACATTATAGAGCCATATTGGGATGCTGATCTCCTCAGGCTTACAGTACAGACCGTCTCTGCCCCCTCTGACAGAGAAGCAGCGGGAGAGCAGCTGCCCCAGCAAGCTATGTAATGCCTCCCAGACAGGCTTCAGTTCAGCATCACATCATGGACTTGCCTAACTCTTCTCCTTTCTCCATCATCTGCCAAGGCAGCCAAGGACTCTTGTTTGAACAAGGAGCCACATCTCCAATCTCTAAATTGGCATGCCTTCTCTTAGGTGGTAGGAACACTCCTAGGTATTTTGGCAATGCAACAGTAAGGAATAGGAGACAAAATCATATATTAATTCTTTATAAATAGAAGTTGCTGTGAAGCTGCTAGGGACTCAAAAACGTAGTAGTTTTTGAAGAGATTAATAGGAAGAATAGGTGGGTGAATACAAGCGTGCAGGTATATGAAAAAATCAGTTTTAATCATCAGAAAGTGATTTATAGTGTAGGGCTCTTCTCTGCATGTGGGGAATGGAGTGTTCTGTAAGTCTCTAAAAGTGATTTTTCAGTAATTCTCAGTACAATTACAAGAGAGACGAAAATACAAATAACTGGTATTGTATTAACACTGGTATTGTATTTAAAAATAGAACATAAGCAAAAATACCTACGTTTACATTTTTAATTATGGAATTTTATATCATTTTTACCTTTTAAAAAATTTCAGCTCAAAGTACTTGTTTAGCATCCAAAACGCCACAAAAATAATGTTGTGATCAAGTTCATTTTTTTCACTTTTTCACTTCTCCCTAATTCAAGCGAAGCACAAAGCATTCTTAACCTCATTTTAAATGTCTCTTGACGTCCTTTTTTTCAGTAATGATTCTGCATTATGAAATAAAGATAAAGCAGAATGGATTTGTGTGTGTGTGTGTGTATGTGTGTCCATGCTTGAAAGTAATATCTCTAGAAGAAGGTAATGTTGGTAATATGTTTTGTTATTTTCCTTTTGATTTTAATTTGTTTATTCATTTTCAACATCATTCAGTAAATATATGCCATTTATATACTATCACAATTTATTGTTCATAAGTAATTTAAAGAGGAGAAAATTCCAACGTGATGATCTGTAACAGGTTCAAGTCACTTTTTTTTTTTTTTTGTCAATGGGGGTTTTTTACTTTCCTTTCTACATAAGGTATATCTGCAGTTTGGCACTAAGAATTCTAATGGTGATTTGGCAAGGGTGTCACATCCATTTTTATATTTTATTTCCATATGTTGTTGTAGACACTTTTACTTGAAAAATATGCTTTGCAGTCTTGGAAAAGCTATGGGTGCAGCAGTTGGGTGTAGTTGTGTTTCAGTCATTTGAGGAGACTGGTTAGCTTTAATCTTTTAAATGTGAGGGCAATTAAGCTGGTTCTTAATTGCTTTTGCAGTTACCCACAGTTGTGAGTCCAGACGAATGTTCTGATCCCTGAATTTGCTGACAAAACACACATTTGGAAACCTGAACTGAGAAATCAGTTTTAGCTGCTGAAAGAGAATTCCACAGAAAACATTGAAACTCTCAAAAAATGCTTGCGTACAGAAATATGAGAGAATGCTAGAAAATAAATTATCACAGCTTCCCTGCCTCTGACAAGAGGGAGTCAATGAGGAGAAGATACAAAGTCCCCATTTGACAGCCCCAGCCCTTTTAGAAACTTTTTTATTCCTGTCTTGCTACAAAGGCTGCCAAGGATAATAGGTTTAAGAATTATCCCATCATGAAGAGGTTATTTATTGTAATCTTCATGCCTGCAATGGTAAATCATACTTGGCACCAGCAGAGCATGTGAAATTCAGACCAAGATCAATTAGCATGTTTTATTAGCACAGAATAAACTTCAGAGTTAATGGGAGTTGCCCGTTGTTGTTAAGAGCCTTATTTTCATCTGTGCTGAACATCTGCCCTTTCAAGTGAAATTAATGGGGCATGGGGGCACTTTAAGTCTGCAACGGATTTGGAAAGTGGGGGTTTTGGGGTTCCTTGTGCTCCCTGCATGCCTGAGCACAGCTCATGGGTAGGGCACCTACCTGTGAGAGTGCATGGGATCAACATGTGTGGTCTCTTCCTGTCTTTACTGAGAAGCAAAAGCTTTTGCTCCTTTTTCTCCCCTGATCTGACGGTGTGTCAGTTTGGTGTCATCACAAAAAGCAGATTTTGTGTTGCGTTGCTGACTAATGAGGTCTTTCCTTCTCCTCCCTCATTCCCCTCTGCCTTGTAGATTCAACAATGTGAGCAAGTATGTACTTAAAAATGTGATGTTTTAAGTTGTAAGCTGATACCCAGTTAGCAATGGTATGTTTATTATGATATTTTGTTTTGTTTTTTCCTTCCTAGTGTAAAACACTCTCTGGCGTCTGTGATCACATTATTTCGCTCTCTTCTGATCCACTGGTTTCCCAGTCAGCTCACCTTGAAGTGATCCAGCTTACAAACATCAAGCCAAGTGAAGGGCTGGTAAGAAGTACGCAGTTAATCAAACCCATCATCCAGGATGAGAAAGTGTTTTTTTTTTTTTTTTTTTTTTTTAAATAATTTGTATATATGGAAGGGAATAGGATCTTTTAGCCATTTTTTTCAAGTCTGAAAATAGTTCAATTTCTCATGCTAGTTTGATTTCTTATGCAGCTGGGCCAACTGGGAAGTATTTTGTATGGCTGACCAATGTATGCAAAAAGTTTAGTGAACAGGAAGAAATGAACAAGAAGCTCTTGCAATTTATACCAGCTCCTGAGAAATGGTTCAGATTGTTCTAGCATCTTGAAGTCTGAAGGGATTTAAATTACTAAAATCAACTCAACCAAGAAGTTTGCGTGGGCTTATGCACAAAAACTGTCAAATGCTGGAATATGTTTCATAGTATCTCAGGGATATAAAGCTGTTTTATAAGTTTTTCAGAGGCTGTGCAGCACTGCTGAGAAGCAGCTTATTGAATTTTATTGCAAGAACTCTGCATACTTAATCAGGTGGTTGTAAAGTCCCAGTGCAGCCAGTCTGTGTTTGCTGCTCAAGAGCTGACCACTGATCTTTTGTTTGCTCAAGTATCCAATTTCCCCTGCAACACAAAACAGATAACAATTACAGCTCTATTAATTTGCATCAATACTAGAATCTCTTCTGACAAGCCTTGGAGAGAGCAGAAGGTGATCAGAATGCAGTTAACCATTTTTTGCCTAATGAAAAAATTTGCAACCTATGCCCAAGTTTACTTTTGCTCCATTTGTTTGAATGAAAAGGACTATTGCTGTGCTTTTCTCTGCAGCAGGTTTCTAAAGTTGTTGTTTGGATGCTGTAGTTTTGGAGAGTATTTTGGCTTGTAGGTTGGTAGTTGTTGGGTTTGGGGTTTTATTAGTTTTTGTTTTTTTTCTTTCCCTCTTTTTTGACAAATTTGGTATGTCAAGGTATTTAATTATACACTAAGTTAATTTTCTATTCTTCTGGTAAATCATAATTACAGTATGAGGGAAAAAAACACTTTTGGAGAACTACATAGTGCCTCATGTTTTGGTCTACTACTTGTTTTCTCCTCCACCACTGGCTTTTTTTTTCCTCTCTGAATACATTTCAGATTCTTCCTCCAGGATTTCATCTTTCCACAGGTTCTCTCCTCTCTCTCTCTTTTCTCCTGTAAATTTCTCACTCTTCTGCCAGCCCACTGCAGTAAACCTTTCTAAATCCTGGCTTCTGCTGTAATGAAGAAATTTTCCCCCTTTCTCTCAGACACCTCTTTTGGAGTTTTGTCCAATTTTAATCTTAGCTTTTCCTTTGTCTTGTGACTATTTTTTTCTTTTTCTTTTCTTTCTTTTTTTTTTTTTACTCTCCTCATTTAAGTCTTTCTGTAGGGTTGTGTTAATACCCACTGACTGAAAAATGTTAAGACCAGTATTTTTGTAAACAAGAACATGTTTTGTGGGTCTGTTCCTGCTTGCTAGATAATCAGATAGAAAACCTCTTCCTCCTGTGTGCCTCTGTTTTCTACCCTCTGTCTGTCTTGTCTGTTTAAACTGGAAGTTCTTAAGATAGTGCTTTCTCTTTTAATATGTATTTGTGAACCAAGTGAACAGGGTCTTGTTTCTGACTGAGAAGTATCATATCATTGTAATGAAAAAATAATTGTATTTATTTTTGAAAAATGGAAAATACCCACTATGCAGTATATAAGCCTTAGGAGGACACTATGATTCTTTGATACCGTGATGTTTTTTCCACTTTGTCCTTGCCTGTTTACCACCATTTCTCTTGCCTCTGTATCAAGCTGGCTCCTTTAGATTGTGAGCTCTCTGGAGCAGGAACCCAGGACTACGTATTTGCACCTCATGATGCATATTGTACCTTCCAGTTTTTACAGTGCGAGTTTTACTAACAGATCATCTTTGTCAGGTTGTCCTTGATACTTTGTACAAAAGATTTGGTTCTAGGCTACTGGGTTTTTTTTCTATTTATTTTTTTTAACTAATATTTTTCAGTTAATATATAGTGAATGTGATTCAGTGTGTTGGTTTAAGGAGTGAAGGTAGAGCTTGGAGCTTTGAATAGCATCATCAGGAACGCTTGGATGAATGTGAAGCTTGATAACTTCTGGACCTTCTTCCGGGATTCGTGCAACATTGGAGGCAGAAAATGGATTATTGTCAACTTTCTTCTACATTTTGGACCCACATGACAGTTCTGTGCTGGCTTTACCAGTCACTAAATAAAATCCTCTGTAAAGATGGAAAGACTTCAAGCAGAAAGGAAAAGGGCATGGTTGGCTGCTGACTCGGAAGATGTTTTTTCACCTAGCTTAAACAACATATTTAAAATGTCTCAGATTTAATATCTAAGAAGTGGAAGTAGATCAGGGAGAGAAAAAAAGAAAGAAGAAAAGGAAATGTAAAACGTGGTAAATATATGATAAACATATGATGGATGGAATTGAGAAAATGATTGGAGCTTTTACAGCATAAAACAGATAGAAGCACTACCAAGATGTTTTAATTAACATGCATAATTCCTTCACTATATTTGACTACTTTTTTTTTGTGGAAACTTAAGTATCACTCAGAGGTAGATGTAAATGGTCAGACTAATACCTTAATGCAGAATGAGTATACAAATATTTTACAGGGATTGCAATGTCTTATTAAAAGTAGCTATTGCTCATCAAAAAAAAGCTAAATAATCTGGTAAGGAATTTTGTAGGGTGTAATGTGGAGAAACTCTTATGTACTGGGTAAAGATGGAATGCAACATCATGGGTGAGTCTTGGTATTTCTTTTTCTTTTCCTTCTTCTTTATCTCTAGCATAGCCCATGTGACTGGCTACATACATGTTCTCCAGTGGGTATTGCTACAGAAAGAGAGACATCCTGCAGCAGTTGTGAAGTAAGGGTGAAAAAGGAGTTGTCAGACTAGAGAATTATTCTAAAAAGCCGTAAAATTGATTAACGTGGTCAGCTTTGCAATCACCAGCATGCAAATCATAATAATTCCCCCCCCCCTTTTTTTTTTGAGGACTTGATTAGAGTTTCATCTATATCACTAGGTAGAATTTAATTTTATGTGTTTTTCCGCTATTGATCTTATAGAAAGACACAAAACTGGCTAGCTTAAGTAGCATCTTTTGCCAGGGGACAGACTTAAAAATATTACCATTTGAAATCAGTGAGTGTATTTAACAAAGAAGCAGAATACTGTATGCCTCTTCTTAGACAAAAAGCAGATTACTAAGTTATAGCTTCCCTTTTTCCTTGGAAAGTTTTTCTTCAACAGTACCTTTCTACTTATTCATATTTTTTTACTATAGAACAGAATATCAGAGAACTGTGGTACAGAGGAATTTCAATTTCTCCTGTTTATATTTTCATTTAATGCTATTTCATGTATATGATGGATATAGTTGTCATATAGTGAACCTAGTCAGTTCTGTGATAGGATTTCAAGTTCAAGCTATTCACCTAGCTTGCTAGATTCAGAAATGCAAAAGTGAATATGCTTGAACATTAGACTGATTGTTCTTGGTTCCTCTTTTCCTGCTGAAGTGAACATAAAATGAGCCTGTCACAAGAAAAAGTACTCATAAAATACAAGTTGTAGATAGAGCACAACATGGCAGCTATTTAAAGGGGCACTGCTGAATGCCTAGCCTAGCTAGAAAGTATTTTCCAGGAATCTAGTGTACTACCATTCCGAATAATTTTCCTTTGTTACTTGGCTTGAAATACTGGAGAAGCTGAGGAAGAAATGTGAACAGGGTTTTGAGAACTGCATGGACCTTGCTCATCTTAGTCCTATCTGAGCTCTAAGGCTAAGTTGAAGAGACACTCAAGTTTACTTTTGAGCTGTTTTGCAATTTTGGAGCACATTCATGGCTAAAGAGGCAAGTGCAACTTTGGGAGACTGCATCAAGATGTTGTCACAATGAAAGAGTAAAAATTCAATATGTATGTGATAAAATGGAATTAGTATCTTCTTGTATTTTCCATCCAACATTGCGTAAATTATTTTAAACGTATATCAGATCCTGTTCTTGCACTTTTTTTAAATGTCCAAGGTCTCTTTTCTAACCCTTAAGTCAATAATGTTTCAAACCAATCAATGCACTTTATTTTGGTGTAAATTTAAACTTCTGCTCATAACTAATCAGAACAATCTGTGATGTAATGAAACATGAGTTACTTGGTCTTTAATCTAGACTTTTTTTTTCTTGATTCCCGGGGTGGTTACTGTATGGTTATTCTAGTCATATTAAGTGCATTATCTTTCCTTTTCTTTGACCTAAGAGATTCTTATAAATCATAAGGACTTTGGCATTATATTTTGATATTTAAGACGTGTATCTGCCAATTTGGTTTAGTACAAAGGAACAGCACACACTAATCTCCCGTGTTCTTGATCGCTAAATGTAGTGTTGATATTGTGCAGCCACAAGGCGGCAGTGAGGGGAAAATTTGTAAATGTTTGTGGTATTCTTATTTTCATTTCACGTGAAACAGCATACCCTAAAACATTCTCTTCTTTATATACCATTTATGATATATAACTCACAACAAGCAGTGGAGGAATGCGTGTGCAGGGATAGCTCATCTTTCTGTTGCATTTTTATTTGGAAATGGCAAAATGTTACATCTCTCCATTTTACAATTGCTTTATAAACAAAATGATGTTGGCTCTTACAAAACTTAAACTTTCTGTGTAGTATCAGTGTAGCATTTGTTAATTTTGTGTGCAAAATCTTGATTTTGGCTTTCAAAGATTTTTTTTCTTCAGAAATTTTCTCTTCTTTTGCATCTGGAAATTGTTTTAAATTTCTAGAAAAGACTAGATTGGATGCAAACTGTACTCCACAATAGTATATTTGGATGATATTACCATCCTTCAGAATAATGCTTTGCACAGAACTAAACACTGAATAACTATTAAGTAACTATTTTTTCTACGCTTTCTCCCTTACATTTAAGTTGGAAACAGTAGCCCATTGTCAATAAAAACAAAGTTGTGACTTTCTTCAGAAAGTATTCTATGTGGACCTGACTCATAATTCCTGCCACCACGAAATCACTGTGGTTTCATCTCTTGCCATGTTGCAGGGTGTGTGTCAGGTCACTTAGATCTAAACAGTAAGAGAAATTTATGCCATGGTTTTTGTTGGTTTCAGGTAGTTATTAGGTGCCAAAAAAAAAGATATTAATGTGTCTCAGCCTCTTGTGTGGCTCATTATTCTGTCTGTAAAATGTGTATATATTAGTGTTTCCCTACCTCACAGGGGTGTTGTGAGGATAAATGTACAAGAAATTGCCATTTTATATTTGAGGCAACTGAGCCAAGCAGGAAACTGTATTCATAGAGCCAATCAATGGAAAAATTATTTAAGGTGGATAGAGGAGCTGGAAGTGGAAGGATAATGTTAGGGGGTTCCTATCTGTGTAAGAATGAGTAAATCCTTGCTTTGTGCTCTTCAAGCTGTGGCAGCCCAACATGACAACTGGATTTGATGCCATTACTGCTGCATGCTATGCAGGAAAAAATAGAAGCCTAGTTTTGAGCCCCCTTTCCTAGGAAACTCATGAACTCTCCCCACTACCAAAATGTCAGAGTTGTGGTCCCAAATTAGATTAGTGCAACTAGGTAAGTCTTCTTTGCCTCTTTACTGTACTTCACTAGTTCCTCAGCTAGAAACAGACTTTTTTGTAACACTCTGATTAAAATGAGAAAAAGCAGGTAATGTTAGTCAAGATAATTAAGAGAATGTTTACTCAAGTTTCATTATTTACCTGCTTTCTATGAACTGAATGGAGGAAAGGAGATTCCTCAGAAGTTGCTTGAATGTGCAGTATGTATCAATTATCTCTCTTTTTTTCCTTCTTTCTGTACCTTAGTGGTTGCTATAAAATGTGTGTTTTGACTTGATGAAAAAACAGATTTGAGGTACCGAAGTTTTGTCCCCCCTTTTCCACATTTTTTGAAAGAAGTTGCAGATCTAACAAAGTTGATATTTAAGTTGTCATAATTGAGTTTTATAACTGAGCTGTTCGCTGAGATGAGTGAGGCAGTCAGAAAGTCTTTGGGCCATTTTGCAGGCATGTTTCAGAGCATTGGTAATCAGTTTGGATGGCATGTCTCTACCAGAGATTCCAGGTCTTTTAAAGCCTTCTGTTTCTTCCAAAACAAAATGGAAGTATTGATCATCCTAAGGCAATTCATAATTTTTTTTTCCTGTTTGTTTTAATCAGATGCTACCGTTGTTATATTTGTAGTTGAGGTAGTCTATAAGAAAACTGGGAAGCATTTGTGGAGATGGCTATGGTAAAAGTTTTAGGTTACTATTGCTAATTACGGCCAGAATTGTTTGGTCTGTTCTTCTCTAGGTATGTCAAAGAGCACTGTTCTATCCAGATACAAGTTCCTCATGACATATATTGAAAGTCTGCAAAATCTGGGGAAAAAACAAAGAAAACATGCTTTTCTTTTAGAGATATGCAAGTTATGTTTGGATGGTGATCGTTTGTGAAACACTTTAAAAATTCTTTCCCATGATGTCTTTTTCTTAGGGTATGTACATTAAATCAACATATGATGGTCTCCATGTAATTACTGGAACAACAGAAAATGTAAGTATTGTTAATACTGTATGTTCAGGCCTGGAAGCCTTTTTGACCTTACCTGTGGTTTATGCTTTCCCTTTGCTACAGACTACGTTTTGCTTGCAAAAGTGTGCTAGTTGGCTGTTGAGGACCAATAGCATGTTGGACGGCAGAAACGCTTGTGCTTGTTTATTTCAGAATTGAAACAGTTGTTCCCAGTTGAGAACTAGGAGAATCAGTTTTGATTTGTTCTTGCTAGACACCTAAAATGATTCAATTGATCAAGATAGGAGGTAGCTATCTTGGAGTTACCTTGCTCTACGAATAAAAGATAAATCTTGGTTACGTGTAGACTGACAAAGTGGAGTTTGCAGCAGTGTTAGAAAAACAGCTTTTATATTTGCCATCTATTGAGCTTTATTTTGTAATAAATAAGTGCATGAAAATGAGGACATCCCTTCACGTTGACAAGTAAGCATATGTTTCTGCATGAACTGAGCAATGCCTTTAGAAAGGAACACTTATTACTGTTGTACTAATTCTCATTGAAAGTATTGAACAGCAAGCAAACCATGATAGACCACTTTTCAACAACCTTTGAAATACAACCTCCTTTCCTTGTACACCATATGCAGAGAACTGTCTGTATGTTAGGAAATGAGCAAGATGATCAATTTGGGAGAGAAAGTCTCTCTTCTATCCATAATTTTCAATGAACACAGAACAACCCACTGAACAATACTGAACCATTTCATAATGGCTTAGGCAATTCCTTTTGAAGATTTTGATGTCATTTTCCTAAGATGAAGCTGTCAGAAATGTTTGTTTTATTCTGCTACTATGTCATACTGTGCAAAGTACAAACTACCTACATGGTTATTTACAGCTGCTGCATCTAATCTGCAGTGAGGTTCTGTTAACCTCTCAGTAAAATGGGAATACTGTTTTTGTCCCTTCATAGGAATTGCAGTCTGATAATCTTTCTTCATTCTTTTTTCTTTTGCTGCGGGCAGGTTATCCGTGTGTTATACACAATAGATGATATCTGTTGCAGAACTTCTCTTCTGTCTCAGAATGCTGCCTTTCTCAGAATAAGGAAAGCGTAAGGAATTTCACCCTTGAAATCAAAATCTTAGGGAGCCTACAGCTCAAAATACCTTGAGTAAAATTAGCAAAACTAAACAAAGACAACAGAACCATTGTTGAGCCAACTGTAGAAAACATATGAAAGAAGATATTTTTTACAGTTGAATTTCTCTCAGATTGTAAAAGGAACCATTTCTCTCCATGAATTACTAATATTGGATTTAATTTCCCAGGGGCGAAGATAAAAATAAAATCTTAATGCATTCCCTCAAAATGCTTATCTTTTGTGATTCATGAATATAATTTAAACCCATGTCAGGAAGCTTCAGTCATGATGACTTTTCTGCTTTTGTTACTGATGTTTTCAGTCACTGTAACAGCCTTAAGGTTCTCACAGCAGACTGAGGAACTGCAGTCTGCTGTCTAGGGAAAATCCTATTGTGTGCTAAAATATTTGTGAAAATGAGTAGCGCTTTAGAGAAAGTAAGGTGTCTTCTGGATTTAAACACACAGTAGCTAGCCATTTCTTTGATAAATGCGAAGAGAAACATCTAAGCAGCATGGTCAGAGTAAGGTCATGATGGTGCAGATGTGATCTGACCCATTGATGATGTCATGTTTACCATTTATGGGACAGCTAAACTTCTAGGAAACAGCAAGAATTCAGATTATCTTCCCTTTAAACAAAAGTTTATAGCCTTTTTCTTTCCAGTT
Source organism: Anser anser (assembly GCF_964211835.1). NCBI lineage: Eukaryota > Metazoa > Chordata > Aves > Anseriformes > Anatidae > Anser > Anser anser. The sequence continues at coordinate 127,389,161 of NC_139720.1, read as the reverse complement.
CTGCTCCAGAAGTGAAGAAATTGGCACAACTTTTTATCTGACACCTTCCTGAGAGGTCACAGAGAAGCACTTGTCTTTTAATAAACACAGTAGCATAGCAATGCTAGACGCCTAATTTAACATAATATTTTAATCCACAGTTCTGCTTTATCTGTTGGCAATTTGAAGTGCTTTGGCTAGCTCCAAAACCTATTAGTCTTCATCTTGTAGTTTGGTATTAGGAGCCATCTTTCCCAACGCATCAGCTCTGGAGTTCAGATTAGCTGAGCATTGAACTTTGAAGTGTGAGAGAGCAGGTTTCATCACAGGTCACTTCCCTGGAAGATCTTCTCTCTGGTGGTTCTGTAGCATTAGAGGAACTTGAGCTTTCTGTTTCATGTCTTCCCTCTCTTGCTTGAAAGCAATAATTATAAAGGATGCATTGTTCCAGCAGGAGATTACAGCTTTCTTATTGAGTAGCCCTTCTAGACCATGTTGGAGAGAGGCTTTTCATTCACAAAACAAATGTATTCTTCAGATAAGGTCATTTTGTAATTTGGTTTTCCAAATGAAAAAGGTATTTTCTGAGTAATGTCTTGGGCTGCATCTACAGCAGGACTGTAACTTTGAAGGAATTGTTCCCAGTGTTCCCACTTACCTGCAAACTCAACCAGTGCACAGTATCCTTAGAGCTCAGCGAGGAGAGACCTCAGAAGAAATAATACCTAAATCTGTACATGCAGATTTATATGCATGCATTTATATGCTCCATCCCTTAATGAGGGCAGGGTGGTATAAAATGGTCTTTCAGACAGTTTGGGAATACTGAGAAAATGGAACAGAGACAACGTTTAACCTAAAGGACAAAACTAAATCTATTCTGAAGAATAAATTTTGAACACATTTTGTTTACCTTGTACAATATGAATGTGTGAACCTCAGCAACAGGTACTTCCATCTGTTGTTAAAAGTCTCCTTTAATTACCCCTCAAATTACCAGCTAATTAAGATACAGACATGACATGACTTTGTTCATAAAATCATAGAATGGCCTCAGTTGGAAGGACCTCAAGGATCATCTAGTTCCAACCCCCCTGCTATAGACAGGGACACCACCCACTAGATCAGGTTGCTCAGGGCCTCGTCTAACCTGGTCTTGAACACCTCCAGGGATGGGGCATCCACAGCCTCTCTGGGCAACCTGTGCCAGTGCCTCACCGCCCTCTGAGTGAAAAACTTCCTTCTAACCTCTAATCTGATTCTCCACTCTTTTAGTTTAAAACCTTTTCCCCTTGTCCTATCATTATCTACCTGAGTAAAGAGTCCTTCTCCATCCTTTATATAAAACCCCTTTAAGTATTGAAAGGCTGCAATGAGGTCACCCTGGAGCCTTCTCTTCTATAGGCTGAACATTCCCAACTCTCTCAGCCTTTCTTCATAGGAGAGGTGCTCCAGCCCTCTGATCATTTTCATGGCCCTCCTTTGGACCCGTTCTAACAGCTCCATATCCTTCTCGTGCTGGGGGCCCCAGCCCTGGACGCAGCACTCCAAGTGGGGCCTCACGAGGGTTGAATAGAGGGGGACAGTCACCTTTCTCGACCTGCTTGTCACTCCTCTGGTGATGCAGCCCAGGATGCAGTTGGCCTCCTGGGATGCAAGTGCATACTGCTTGCTAATGTAGAGCTTTTCATTTATCAGAACGCTTTGTTCCTCCTAGCAGAGCTTCACAAATGGATGTTTCGCTTAAAGATCATCGTATGCATCTGAAAAACAAAATAAAAATATATGAATTCTCTTCTCTTTTCCTTAAATAGCAATGATAAAATATATTTCTTAACAGAGAGGTCTGTATTCTTTACTTGTGTGGAAAAAAAACAACAGTAAGGAGTAAGAGTTGCAAACTCTTCACAAGACCACAGCCTTGAGACTGATTTTTACATCATCTTGCAGAGTATTCCAAGCATAATTTGAATTATTATTTTTTTTACGGTAAACTTTTCCAATTTGAAGATTCCCAGACCCTGTTTTACTTGGCAAAGTGCTACACAAAAATACCTGTTTTGTCAAGAAAAATTTAAGCTGCAAATGCTGACGTCTGTACAGGATAAAGTTTATATTGTAATAAAGACCCATTATGTTAAATGGTGGCAACATGGGATTCATGTGCATAGACATTTTGAAAGTCTTTGTTGTAACAACATCTGACTAAAATAGCAATGCTACGTAGCAAGACCATGAAGATTTTTAGAGAGATGAATGAGGAGATGTGAGTAGTGAAATGTCAGAAGGTAGATCACTGGAACATAATTAATAGTATTAAATTTTTCCCAAAGTCGGTCAGCCAACACCTCTAATGCTGAAATAGTGCCAAATAGTCAAGGCAGCTTTTCTTATCTAACTAAAATTACACTTTTACCAGCCCAGCTTGATTTAAGATGTTCTGAGCAATACCTCCTAGAACTGAGTCTTGAGTGATGCTTCTTTTAGACTTACATTTCTCTTGGATATCTTCCATTTAAACACTGTTCTTAGTTTAAGCCATGACGTATGTGGAATTGCACTGGAAAGTCATAGCACAGCTGTGGGACACGTATTTTTGAATGCAGTTATAGTACATAGGTTATCACAAAGAATCCACACTGCAGTCCTGGAGCATATTCTCAAGACTGCATGTTATCTCACCTGAAAACTAGTTTAATTCCGTCATTTCTGTAGAATTCATGGCAGCCTTTTGGAAAGCTGATCCTGAGCAACTTATTGATTTTTTTTTTCTTCAAACTGTCAGTCTCAGCTTCTAACTTTAAGTTGATTAAGTGACTTCGTGGAGTGGCAGCCACAGTACTGAGAGAGAAATCATAAATTGTCACTCTATGAAAAGCTTAAGGAACTTTTTCTCCTTTAAACATAGGTGTGTTTTGTTCCCCCCCCATCCCCCCCCCCCCCCCCCCCCCCCCCAGTAAAACAGTTGGTCAACTGTAAATATAGGTGACAGAAGAGGAGAAATTTTTTTGGTGTGTGCGTGGGGAGGGAGGGGGGGGGTGTTTTTTGAGGCAAAAACAAAGAACAAAACTACTTTGCTTTTTGAAAGTGTGACCTTAGTAGGATTGTGATGCTGATTGCAATACTTTTGCCCTAATAATGACCTAGAAACTAAGTTACCATGTAACTTGTATGATCTTCCTAGCCTAGTCCTCTCTTCTTCTGTAGTCTTTGAAGAACATTGATTTACTGAAGTTCTCTGGAACCAATTGAAATATTAGAAAATAACTAAAAAGGCAATGTTATGAATTTTGTTTATGAAGCAATTTCAAATGAGTCTTGGTAGGTTCAACATTCAGCCAAAGATGGTCTTAAGAGATGCAAGGTGGCTTAAAGCAGTCCTTTGCTGGAATGAAATTAAAAAGAAATCCTTAAGATTTGGTTACCCTTTCTAAATATATATATATATATGTGTGTGTGTGTGTATATATATATATATACACACACACACACAAATATATATATATATACTCATATCGTTCTTAACAGTTTATTGTATTGTGTACCGTAGCACACATTATTTTTCTCCAACAACAATGAATTAATTTACTAAATATTTCTTTAATTCTTCATTTCACAGTGGAATGTAATTATCAGTCTAACCTGATTTACATACCTTAGCAATCATACTGCTGAAAGAGAGATGATGACCAGTAAGAACTGTATTCTTTATCATCTCTTTTATTTTAAATTCAGTCACCTGCAGATCGGTGCAAGAAAATCCATGCTGGGGATGAAGTGATTCAAGTTAACCACCAAACTGTGGTATGTATAACTATGTTCTGTGTCAATTGGAGATAGAGGTGTCATGGCACATCAGCATATGTAGAGAAGAAATGTGTAGAAAAATGTGTTGTTTATAAATCATTATTTTTTTTCTAACATCTACATTGTCCTATTCTCTTCTGATAACCCATAATTCTCAAGCTTTTAAATAAGCCCTGAGCATCTGAGTATCATTGGAGATATGAAGTCAGGTAAATAACAGCAGCCTGGGAGATATGTTAGGGTGTTTTCTGCTTACCTGTGCTCTACTAATAAACAGTTGGTTTCAGCGTGATAGATGGATTGGGTTGAAGGCATGCAGGGAAGATGAAACTGTTGCACCCTTGTGGGTTTAAGATCAAGATTACTTCCTAGAAACTGGAAGTCTTGTTACTTTCTAAATCTAATGGAATATGTAGAACATGTTTTTCAAGAACAAAAGCAGTTAAAATTCTTATAATGTGCTGAGAGTGTTTAGCCTAACATGAATACAGGTTTTTAAACTTGGAAAGTTAAGATGAGACAAATCTTTTAGATATGATAGGCAAGCACATCTAATACCATGCAAATTGCGCTCTCTGTGAGCAGATACATGGTAGTTCATGATGACTTATTTAGGATTGGTGAACTGTTAAAGTAAAGCTACTTTTTCTAACAAAAGGTAAACAGAAAAGAGTAGACTGTCAGTATACAAAGCAACTATTCTTTTTCCAAAGCATAAGCTTTCTTAAGACTGTTGAAAGTCAATATGTAGTATTAATTACGTATGTCCTTACAAGCCATTTAAATGACAGAAAAAGATCCTAGATTTCCATTATTAATGCAGCAATCATTTGATAAAAGTGTTTCATCATTCCCCATAGGGTTCCACTTATAGCTTTAGGCCATTGTACATCATGTCAACTCCTCTGCACAAATTAGTATAATATTTCAGCTTACCCTCCAGCTAAGTTTGATATCAAATATACTGTACATGTGTGGAATTTAACTGACAAGAAGCTATCTTTTGAGCTAGGCAATGTAAATTGATAAATTGAACCCAATCATTATGATTTTTTTCCCCATATGGATTCTTCATAAGTACTGTATCCCATAATTACTTACTTTTGTGGTTGAAGACTGATTTATTTTTTCTGCATTAAGAAAGCTTTTGATGCCAATTTAGTATGGCAAAAAGTTATAAAACACTGTTACCTAGGCTATCGAAATGTGTATGCATCTGAAGAAGCCATCAACATGTGTTCTGTCCTTCTGATAGCTAGTTTTTCCAGCCAATTTTGATGATGCTATATGATGAAGTTTACTTGTCAATTTGAAGATTTTCAATCAACCAGGTATTAATTCTAGTTTTCTTGACACATCTATACTGCATTTATTTGATGGAAAGATCAGATTCTTACTCTTAACACTACTAATAAAAATGTTCTGACACACCTTAATATGAGCTTTCTTATGTAGTTAGATAGAATTTTGAATGTAGGATTTGGGTGTATTGGCTCTTGTATCAGTGAAACTATAAATTTTGAGAGGAAAAAATACAGGAAAAAAGAAGTTGGTTGTGGTGCTAGGAGAAAGGAACAAAGGAATTTTAGACAATCTTAATTTTATTTTTCAGCAGTAGCATTTGGTGTAAAGGATACGTATAGAAATAAATTATACATTTGCATATTTTCTTGCTTTGTTGTATCAAAAATCTAATTTAAATAATTTGCATACTTGATACTATATCATCTTTGTATTTTAGTGTTCCATTTCCACAGTGAAGTCAGCTAACATTTTCTTAGAAACTTAATAGCACCTTCCATATTACCTTTACAAAAGTACTCTGCATTCTCTTTCCAATTTATAGAGCCTAAATATTCAACCTTTTCTACAAGTATTGCAGCACTTTTTAATTTTTTTCATCAACTTATTTCTTTTGGCAAGGGTCTTAGTCAGCTCTTTTGTACTCTGGCCCCTATCATGAGGAATTTACTGTCCAATTCTAGGAATCTATTTTTCTGGGAAGAAATTTAAGTATTCTTACTTAAAGTGATTCTTGCTTTGGAGATAAAGAATTCTGAAGCTGTTTCTTTATACCTCTTCTGTTTATTAAATTATTTTTTCGCATTTCATACACTGCTCAGCAGTTGAAATCATAGGATCTGTTTTTCAGTTTGCTTCTTATAACTTATCATTCACTATCACTTATAGAGTTTATAGAAATAACTATGGCTAAATCTTATAAAGATTTAACTCTAAAACTGTAAAGGAGTATTGTTCACATGTAACTGTTATTTGGGTCATCTGTTGTAAGTGGAGAATCAAACTAAAAAAAAAAAAATCTTAAAATCATATTTTAAAGTACTCTTTTTCCATATTCAGTTATTTCAGTGTATTCTGTCTGTCAAAATTAAGTTAATACCTGGATTTTGATGCTATATATTTCAAAGAATGAATATAGGAAAGAAACTCCCATGTAATTATTTTAAAAATCCAACTTGTTTACTAACACTTTTTACCAGAATCGCATTTTGATCATGAAAAGTTTGAAATTAGGAGAATAATTAAGTGACTTAAATTGATTGTTAGTACAGAAGTCCTAATACTGGATGTCAAATAATTTTTAATTATTGATTGACAACCTCTCTTTGCTTACGGTGGTGCTGTATAGTCATGTTATTTCATCTGGCAGTGAAATCAAAGGGTTTCAAATGATTGCCTTGATCTTATGCTATGTTAGTAGAAAACACGTAACAGGATGTATTCCACTTGTTGCTGGCAGGAAGTCTGGAATGTAAAAATCTTGTGAATTTTTTTTTAAATAAATATAATGCAATAAAACTAAAGTAAGTTAAAAGATAATGTCCAGAAAAATGTTCCTTTTAAGTTGTGGTTTATTGATGTTAGATAGCTATGTGAATCTTCTGTCAGTTTTGTCTTAAAGATGAGGTGTGGGGTTTTTGTTTGGTTGGTTGTTTTTTTTAAGTAGCTATGTAACTAGAGGCATGACTCCCCCTTTAGAATTCTAAGGTTTTAGGCCCTCCATTCCCTTAAACTTCCAGGCAAATTCCATCCTTAATCTCCTCTAAAAGTCTGCCTGCCCAAAACAGTTCCAATGTAAACAAACAAACAAAAAAAAGGGTGATAACGAATTTGCACTGTATTTCAGTGCTCATGTTTCTTCCCATACATAATTCAGGAGTGTATTTTGCCTCAAGATAGTATTCCTTTTAGCCAACTGAAGGTGCAGGAGAAATATTATTGTGCACATGAGTTTTTACTGTTTGCAGTATTCTTTCTGGTTGCATCAGTGCTGAAACTGTGGAGAAAATACTCAGAGCAGAAGTGAGGTATACACTGAGGAAGCAGGATTCTTGAAAAGCAGGTTGTTGTTGTGTAATCTCCTGTGAATAGTTTGTTTTGGAGGAATTTTTGGCACACTGCATACATTTCTAATACAAGTATGGTATGACATGGATTTCATACACATATGATATGACGTGATAGACATGGATTTCCACAATTTGTGTCTGTTAGCTAAAACTCATTAGAGCATATATGTCTAGATAATGAAAAAAAAATGGTTTAGTTTGGTGAATATTTTAGGTGAATATAAACAGTTATTGATCTATTTCATGTAGAAGCTGGTATGTTTTACATGTATTGTGTTTTTGGACTCCTGTAGGTAACACCTAACTTCTGTATGCCATATTCCTTAACGTGGAAACACCTTTGGTCTCTTGTGAGCTAAGCCAGGTCCACAGAAGTTAGTTGCCTTTTTTTTATTGTTGTTATTTTTATTTACAGTACAAAAACTATGAGGAGGTGTTGCTAAAATTAATCTGAGACACAGTGTATATATTTACCTTTCATTTCTGTAAAGTCACAAATTTAGGAAGGGCATGATGCCTTTCTGGATCTTATTCTAACTTAATTCTTGCTTAGAAAAAGAAAGGAAGAGGTTTTTAAGATTCATTGTGTAATGAGTGAGAATTCAAATTCCATTGGATCTCTCAGGCTTTGTGGGGAGCTGGCAAATTCCAGCTGATGGGGAACGCTGAACTTGAGGTGCATATGAATCTCTGGAGTGCAGGCATCTGAAATTGAGTTTTCTGTAGATATCTTTTCATTTTGGGAGAAACAAACCAAAAATATATATATTGGAATTTTACAAAAATATTGGAGATATTTCTTTTTGTTCTGGTTTTCTGCATTGTTTTGTTAAGATCTGGGATGGATTTTTCTGAATATGGATATTCAGGTAAGGCCTGAATAAGGTAAGGCCCTATTCGATTGGTTTTGAAGAAAACTGTGTCTAAAAGTCAAAAAAGTAAAAAATTATAAAAGTTCAAAAGAAATATGCCTTATCTTCAGCTCCCTTCTGTTGCCCTTAAAAGCCATGTGCTTTTAAGGAAGGTGAGCTAGAATAATATCTCCTGGATCATGATTTTAATCCTTTCCAAATCCTTGGGCTTCCTCTGTTTATAGTGATTTAATAAATGTTAACAGGAATACTCGATTTTAAGGGTAGGTGGGATTTACAGCTAAAAGCCTTTTAAGTACACTTAGATATGTCAATGACAGTCTTCATGGAAGTAATCTAGTTCTCTGCAGGGCCCTGTCCTTGGCTTTCTGTAGTTTGTCAGGATATGAGGACCATACTGTGACTTTGGCAAATGTAATATATCCTCCAAATTCTCTCTCAAAGTTTCAGTTCAATTCTTTATTCTTACTTCACAGTCTCCATAACTATTGCATAATACTGATAAAGGAACTAAATCATCATGTTCCTCTCAAATGGAAAAATCTTTTTTGCAAATTTGCAGTTCACCTTAATATGGAATTTACACTGAGATTATGTGATGTTATTTATGATGTCTTTTTTTTTACATAGTTTTGTTTTTTTAACATAGATATGCAAATACACACAGAAATGTTTTAGTTTGTCCCATATCTCAGAGAAGTATGATATTGCAGAAATGGAATGTATGAGGGAAGATTATCTTTTGTTTTCTCATGGTGAGTGCAAATGTTTTTACATGAGTGTAAATGAGAAAGAGATACAACTTGACAAATTTGACAAATGCAGATGAATTATGTTGGTTTTCCAAGAAATACTCTCCAGGGAGAAAAGAAAGGATGCTCAGGTGTTCTGAAGAGGAGGTAGGAGTGAAAATCTTTTAAGGAGTTAGGAAAGTGCGTGTGTGTATGTAGATAGATTTCATTTTAGTTTTCAGCAAACAGTTTTTCAAATGAAGTAGATATTTGGGAAAATAAAATTGGTGCAGGTGATCGGCAGCAGCTCCATGAATAAAGCATCTCTTCTTTGAGAACTTCCCCATGCTTGTTCTGAAATTGGTGGATTGGAGCAGTGAGGGCTTTCCTGTCAGTTCAGCAGCACAAATGCTGGATGCCCCTGTCCAGCAAATCCATCTTCAATTTATCCCTGGGGCTTGTTCGAAGCTAATGTCTGAGACACTTTGAGTGCATACTACTTTGAGTGCAGGCTCATTTTTATGTACGTAGTGTGCTGTGTCACTGTGGGCATCCACTTGCACTTCTGACTCTGGCATGACAAATCAGCTAACAAACAAGTCACAGTCACATCTGTTAGACAGAGCACTGTAAGCTTGGCCGGCCCACGCTGCTTCATGTTTCTGCCAAACTTTAAATAATTTCCCTTTGTTCTTTCCACATGAAATTTTATGCTTAACTGCACACCTGTGCCACCAGCCAGTGCAATTAGTTCAGTTGCAGCAGAAAGCCACACTCTGCTGCCTTTCAGCAGCTACCTGTCTCCTAGATGATAACAAAGCTGAACTATGTGAGCACTTCTGCCTTACTTAAAAGTCAAACTGCCTGGTTTAGCTGAAAGCCTTAAAGCTGTGCCCTGAAATGGAAAGGGAACACCGGCAGATTTAGTCTTAAGCATTGTGGAAATTGCTCCTTACTGCTTCAGGCTTTGTGAGTGACAAGTTTGATCCTGCGACCTGGGCACCAGCATCCCACTTTGTGTGCTCTTAGATCTGTGCTCCAGAGTACCTGGTCGGTACCCTCTGCCGTGTAGTCGTAACACATGAAGAATGTATGCTGGGCATGTTAGGCATCATCTATGGGACCAGGATGCTTTTGATTTAGCTGTGTAGCATTCCAGCTGCAAGAAGCTGAAATTACTTGGATTACTAGAGGAGGTTTTTGAGGAAGTAATAGAAGAAATTGGTGCAATGAGAGATGTCTGTCCTCACACAGGACTGGGACATGGTTCAGTGCCAATGCATGGTGTTTATAGAAGTTTTCTTTGCCAGATGAATTGCAGTCATGGACAACTGTAACCATTTGCTGCATCCCAGAGCTCACTTGAAAACAGCTTTCTTTCTGTCCTGGCTGTACCCCAGATTGGACTGTATTATCAGCGAGACCTGGTAATTTACTCAGGTGATTAGATGAACATGTATGAATAGCCATTCAGCAGACTATTGATTTTTTTTCCATTATTTTTCTATGGGGAAAAAAAATGTTTTGTATTTGATAGCACAGCTTGATCTGTATGGCACTGACTACACTTCGGGAATATGCACTTGGGCTGTCTTTGAAGGCACCAATGTCTGTTTTAGAAACAGCGTAACTGTAGTAAGAATTCTGCTGCAATAGCAGTTGACTTTTTCTGTGGATGCTTTTGGTAGGCCTTCAGAGTTTCACCACTGATGATAACCAAGCTATTGAGTCCATAGTGAAATCAAGTCTTTTTGTGTGAACTATATGACCATACCAGTAAGGGTATATCTAATAAGAATGAGTGTGGTAGTCTGTGGAGTATTCTTGTGTTCTAATTGCTAAATTCATCTTTCTGTACATAACTTACTGGAGGAATATGCATTTTAATTATTTCATTTTGTACAGTTGTTTTATGTTTTGCTTTTTTTCCCCCATATGACACTAATAGGAGTATTTCTATTTAAAAAACAGCAAACAAACAAAAACCCTTTCTGCTAATGTCGCTACAAATTATATTTGCAGGAGATTTAAACTACGATGTAAACAGTATTTTCTCAATAGTGAAAATAACATAAATTCTGCAGTTAAAATAGTTCTTCCAAAATTTTTTAGTCTCTGATGTGTGAAATATATGATAACAGCGTAGGTTTTATGTCCAGGTAGCAGATATATGTACAATCAGATTTTCCTATGATAGCTATGTTGGTGCCTATAAAACAGAACACAGATTATACTACACTTTCTGTCCCATTAGGACAGGATAAAAGGTTTACTGTTAGTATAACTTCTGGTATGTGAATTTGGAAAGAAGGGCAGGGATTATTCTGCTGCTGATAATCTTCCTTTTAATTGAGATTGCTGAAAATTAAAGTACACTGTAGAAAAGCAAATGAAGGATAAGGAGACGTCTTCGAAGTTGTACAGTTTACTTGGCTGATACTACAGCTGTGCACAGCCTGCACCAAGTATGCAATAGGGAATACCTCTGTGTTCTGTGCAGGTAGAATCTGTGTAAGTTACACAGTTGATTTTCAGGTTCCAGCCCAATCTTCTATTGCATAATTCATTATCTTATTCTGATGAAGTTGGGAGGTGATTGTGAGGAAGTGTTGAGATGGTGATTGTTGTAAAAGTGGATGTCTAAGTAAGAAAAGCAAGTTAATGCTGTCATGAGGAAGGGAAAATTAAAGTGGAGAAATTCTGTGCCTGATTTCAATTGATGTACTCTGAATATGAAGAATTTTAAGAAAAAAGTCAGTACTGGCTTAGAACACCTCAATGACTTGAACACTGCACTTTGTCTATGACCGATTATTTTAATAGCAGTAAAATGTAACAAAAACATGAAGAACTCTCATGGCTAAATAATTACTGCTCTGTTCTGACATTTTCTTTTTACTCCCCCTCCCTGTCCTTCCCTCCTTCCTTTAGTTTAGCTAAATAATGCTACATGATTTTTCAACATCATTTAAATACTTTTTTTTTTTATTTTGCTGGATTATTAGTAACCTTTAAAAATTAACTTCTTTTTAATTACAATTTCTTCATAAACATGTTTATTTTCATTATATGAATTCTGTTTCAAGAAACATCTGTTTCAAGCACTACTTATCTGGGGATCTTAGGGACTTTACTTTTACGTTAAAAAGAATGGAGGCCAAGGACTTCTGGAGTTAGTGACTCAGTGGTACCATCCTAAATTATTAAGTTGTGATAATGTGTATTTAATCTGAAAAAAATATTTGTGTGTGTAGGCATGTATGTTTATATGCGTTTCTTATTTTAATTCCAGGGCAACCATTTGGGTAATTTAAATATGAGAACATGCAATGCATACACACACATCTGAAATTCCCATTATGAGATGTAAGCAGAAAGGAGCACAAACAAGTTACCATAAGGGAGACATGGCTGTGGTGGGTTAATACTGCAGGGTATATCCTGAGGAGCACCTTCCATATGCCACAAGAAACAGAGAGAACTTAACTCCTCCCCTCCATGAGGGGTGAGACCACCAACATCCCTACTTCAGCTTAATGTATGAGAAAGTGGAGTGTGATCCAGTCTGCCTAAATCCTTCCTTCAGTTCGTACCACCAACTGTCTGCACCTGCTTAGGCATTTATCAACACTTCCCTTCTCAGCCTTAAAGTTTCTTTAGCCCTCACTTGTGGCTACCAGGGATGTCTCATCTCAGGGTATGATGGCCTGTCTCTCACTAGGAGACCGTCTGAAATGGAGTTAGACACCTGGGCTCTCCACACATTTTCTGGAAGCATCTGAAAATGAGGCCAAGTGAGGATTCTGGTGGCAGCATCTTTATTTGTAATAGTTTAATGTCTGTGCCCTTGCTGAGGAGAGGTAGGGCCTGTTGATCACTGGCTGGATTTCAGACCCTGTTCCCTGCAGTATGTGTGTAGCACTTATATTGCCCAAAAGTGGTCACTGGGAATTGGAACCAGAATCCTCATTTCCCTGCTCCCAAGGCATGGCACTGATGGTTTCTTGCCAGTTGTATGACTGGGCTTCTTACCCATGTATTCCCATCAGCACAGTGCTCCCTCACCTAAGGGGAAGGCCTTTAACCTGTCACTGTGTACATCGTGGTGCTTGAGACACCCCTCTAGTGTTTCAAAGACCACATTTACCCCCCTGAGGTTAAATAATGCCAAGATCAACATTACCCAAGTGGGTGGAAAACGGGATGAAAACACTCCAAATTGCCAGTATCCATCTGTCTCTGCTGGTTGTCCATACTCCTGGTTGAAGAGAGAGGTGCCTTATGGCCATTGTGCCAAGGTGTAGCCCACGTATCCAAGTGAGGGTGGGTGCTTCAGACTTCAGAGAGACACTAAAACTGAGCCAGCTGAAATCTGTTCCATTTTATAGAGTCATACCCTGAAACAGTGAAATGAGCCCCTTTTTCCTCAAAAATCATACCTAGTCATTGACCTTACATCTGTAAAATACGTCATATTCAAACTCATAAAGTTGGGGTCTTTGCTCTTCCCGACAAATATCCTCATTTATTTTGTTCTAGGATGCTGTTAGCAATGGCTCAAAAGCAAAACAGTGAGGTAATTTTGAACTGAAAGGTAAGCATTATTATATAATGTCCAAGCTTCAATACCAAACTGTTTTTGTGTTCCTTGATAATTCAAGTTTCAGTTCCCCCATGAGTAAAACGGTTGTTTGTCTCCATTACAGTGGTGCTCTATAGTCATGTTACTGGCATTTGTGAAGTTTGTTGAATTACAGTGGAGCTGAGATTAACAAATACTTTAAAAGATCAAGATAATAAAATTAGTCAGAAGCTATGCTGTGCATCAGATATGTTTTCTGAACGAGAAATGTGATTAGAGCAGCTTAATGAGAGGTGATGACTTCTCTTTTTAGCTCTCGGATTTGGTCGGAAAAGAAGAAAAAGTAAAAGCTTGTGGGTTGAGATAAAGACAGTTTATTAGGACAGAAAAGAAGGAATAACAATAATAGTAGTAGTAATAATGTATACAAAACAAGTGATGTACAATGCAGTTGCTCACCACCTACTGACTGATTCCCATCCCATTCCCAAGCAGCACGTCCCCACACTTCCCAGTCAGCACCCCATATTAATTGCTCAGCACGATGCCATATGGTATGGGATACCCCTTTTGGCCAGTCTGGGTCAGCTGTCCTGAGTCTGTCCCCTCCCAGCTCCTTGGCTGGCAGCCCCAGCCTCCTTGCTGGCAGGGCGGTGTGAGAAGCTGCAAAATTCCTTGGCTTAGTGTAAGTGCTGCTCTGCAACAATTAAAACATCAGCATGTTATCAACATTATTCTCATCCTAAATCCCAAACACAGCACCATACCAGCTAATGGGAGGAAAATTAACTCTATCCCAGCCGAAACCAGGACAATGACTTATTGCATAGTTTAGTGATAGTAAGAAAAAGTTTTAATGAAACATCAGGATCTTCTCAAGTAAAAGATGTGATTTTCTTTAATGTAATTTATATACAAACTGGGTTGTTGTGACTTTGGACAATGACACAGTGTGGTGTGATCAACAGCAATCTAAGGATGCACAGAACTAACTTTTGTAACAATGGATAAAATATATATATATATTTGAATAATAGTATAGCAGAGATGCTCCTTAATTACTGTTACAGTAAACGCAACCACAATATTATGAATTCCTCCTCTCTGGGAGAAAACTGTTACATAAGCATGGATGTTCATTATTATGCTAGCCTAAGCAGCTGGATAAATCCCTGAAAGGCATCTGCTGCTCTCCTGACCCTGCTTCTCTTACCGCGGACAGATACAGCTTTCATCTCTGTGGTAGTCCACACTGTAAACAGCCTTCTGTGGTTTCCTCACCCCATGTTTTCTGGAAGTGGAAGACCTATGGCCTTCCATTATTTTCTAACCTTTTCAGGCATCCACAGCTGGGAGAAGGGGAGGAGATGCTTGCTACTAACATATTTGTTTCACAGGGCTGCCAGCTGACCATCCTCACTCCTGGCCAATGTTCACGAAAATCAATCTGTTAATTTAACAGCAAGATGCCAGATAGTTTATTGTCGTTTTTCTGACTTGCTTAACAGCAGGCTAGGTTTGATGGACAGTGATTTGAAGTGCAGTGGTTTTTGTTGTGTGATTTTTTTGTTGTTTTTATGTTCAGAGTTTTATTTATAAAATGCAAGATGTGTGACAGGGAATTTCTTAAAAAATAACACCCATTTCTTAAGGTGAACATGCTTTCCTCATAGAAATTCTATTTTTATTGGCTCAAAAATGATTAAAAGCTTGAATATTTGAATGGTTGATAAGTCAAAGAGCTCTGGCTGCAATCCACTTACAACAAGCAACACTGAAAGAATAATAATTTTGATTATCTCCCTGTTTCAGTAACTTTTTAGAATTAAATACTAGAGTGGATTTTGCATATTTACTTAGCAAGAAAATAGCAGACTGCTTTACAGTTTATATTAAGCAGAAAAATATTACTTTTCTTTCAGAAGTGCAAAGATATTAGTACTTCTACCAAAGATATTAGTATTTTACCATAATTGTGGGGTGAAACAGTTTTCATGGAAACAGAAAGTCCATCATTGACTTTCATGGGACTCTGGTGACCCTTTGAACACGAATATGCCTCTAAAAGTATGGACTCTGTTCTATTTATCATTTGACCATAATGCCACCCCTTAGATGATATAGTTTTGGTGTGTACTATACTTGTATACTGCTTTTAAGTGCTGCTGCTGCTCTGTAATTTCATTGAGAAATCGGCACTGGATTTCTCGGACTGTAGGTTATTTAGTAAAGCATCTTGTAGCATCCTAAAAATACTTGATTTGAGTCCATCCAATTGTATTTGAGATGCCTGCATGTTAATATTTAACTGAGTTCTTTTCTGGCTCATAACATATACTAGTGCTCGTAGAAATCATGAGTGAACAATGGAATTTGGGAATACTGCCATGGGTGTGACTAGTAAATAAATAAAACCAAGCAATGCTTGGTCATGCTTTCTTTTGGCTGTCAGGCACAAATAGAGTAGATGGCTACAGTTTTCCAAGATTGTCATAAAGGGGGTGACAGATTCACCTGGAAAAAAAAAAGAAAAAAAAAAAGGGTAATTAAGAGTAACTTTTTAACATTTAAATGTTAATATTCTTGGCAACTTAGGATAGGAATTCAGAATAAAAGTTCCATGTCAGGCTATTGTAATATTGTCATCCACATCCTTGCTGCAAGCCAAAGGAAAGTTGGGGTATTTTAAAATATGTCTCTCATCTTGTTCAAAGGCATGTTCTTTTCCCAGCCAATTGTTCAGGGAGCAGACCTCTGTAACAGCACCCTTCTGCTAAAGGTTTCTATTATTAGGGGTAATGGGTGAGGAGATATCCTAGGATTCTGAAAAAACAGCGGGAGGTTGTGGGGAGAGGTAAGGGAGATGAGGAGGATGTGTCAGAGTAGAGAGCAGTGGTACAGGTCTCCTGTGTGCCCATCTTGTCCCACTGAAGCAACCTGGGTGACCCCAAATGTCTCTGGAGCTCACTGGTGAGCCTCTGGGCACGTGGTGCTGGGACAAGATGAGAAATTTGGAGGTGGCCTAATGCTGATGTTGCAGATACTCTACCTGCGGGCTTGCTCCCCCAGAGCTTCCCTTTGGAAGGCTGGTGTCCCTTCTCCTACCTTCCCCCAGTGGTGGTGTTTTTCTGACCTAGGTGTATTGATCTTCTGGTGGCATGGGCATGGGCTACCCTTTTTATCCTTCCTTTATCTTGGTAGCAGACTCCTCCAGCACAGGTGCTGTAATCTCCTTGTAAGGAACCACTCAGCACAACCCCACCACCACCCCAGGTCACCTACTCTCAGGTCCCCCCCCAGTGCTCGTTCCTTTCCCTCTTCTCCTAGTTCTCCCATCTCTGCATGCTTACTTTCCCTTGCTGTTCCTTGAGCCCATATTCCTTCTCCTCCTTCCTCTCCAAAACCCTCATCCCTGGACTGAGCGCTGAGCTGTGCTGGCAGCTTGGGGGATACTCAGGCTCTGTGTAGCAAAACCCAAGGCTGGGTTTAGGCTTTGCCACTACAGAGACCTCTCCTGATCACAGCTGGTTGATGGCACCCGGTTTAACAAAATTAATTTATTTTAAAGCAAGCAACAGGGACTTTCTTGGTCCTTAAAAATGGGTACCTGGCCAGTATTGTGTACTGATTTAAACTTAATTGCTTGGGTTGGTTTAATGCAAGTCGACTTTTAAAGTAGTTGTCTTACTTTTGAACTTCAAAACCAGTAAGGAAACTTTCTTATTACTGTCTGTGTTTGCAGTACATGGAACAATTGATATGGCAGAGACTTTAAAAGCTCTGCCAAAAATCTTGATGGATAGAAGTTGAAAGTAGACAACTGTGATGGTAATGAGAAAGGGGAAGATCCTGAAGGAGAGGCTAAAGAGAATAAATTCAGATCATACTCAGAAGAAATTTAGATTACATATCTCTAAAGCAGATTTCTGGAAAACCATTTTCAGTTCCAGATACATGCATTGCAATTTTTTTCTTTAATCCCCCTAACTCTCATAATGAGACTAGATAATCTTCCATTTATTACAGTGTAAGTCATAGTTGAAATACACAATTCAGTTTATCTCTGCAAAGTATGAACATGTACTTAAAATAATTTAAAAGCTGCTAGCGTAACCAAGAGAAACCAATTTTATTTATATCTCTCTGCCTATTTCAGTGAGAAATAGATGCTTTAAAGCACAACTTTTCCATGTCGCATCCTACCAACTTAAATGGCAAGAACCTTGCAGCCTGACTCTGTACCCAGGGTCACATCATGTTCTCCTCCAAGCTCCATATGCTGTGTTATTTAGTAGAAAGATTCCTCCCCATAAGTTTGTCTTCAGTTATTACGTTAGACAATTAGTGTATGGTAGAGAGATATAGATAGACATAGATAGATATAGATAGCTATCTATATAGATAGATATAGATAGACATAGAGAGATACCTTACATGAACTGTAGACATCCTTCTTTCCAATAGCACAGAGCAGTTGAAAACCTATGTATGCCCAAGGTAACATTATGGAACTATGGGGAATATATTGTTTCTTATAGTGGTGGAAGTCTCTTTGAATAGGAAAGCAGTATTGTGAGTAGCATGGTATGTTTTTTATAAAATTGTGATATTAAGACATAAAACTTGTACTTACAGAGACTTGGTTTTGATACTGTTGAAAGAGAATGGAGACTTCAGGAGGATGTGGGTATGGAGCTTAAGTTGACTGTGTTCATATTTCATTTTATTCAAAGTATAGCAGACATATCCCTAATACATGGGACTGAAAATAAGAATACGAGCATGTTTGGAAATCTTCTGTGGAAGCTGGAAAATATTCAGTAAAGATAAGCATTGTCAACATCCTCTTTCTTTGTTTACAATAATATTGCTGTAGAAGTACATCCTTGATATAATCAAGTTTGCTGTGGTAGAAAAGGACAGGTAGTTTTACAGTAGATGAGGAAGAGTGGTGAAGTTGAAACCATGTCTTTGTACAGGATTGTTGATGTAAGCATTGTTGTTGGCTAAAGTGGCATGGTTATATGGAGAGTATCAGTTATTAAAATCAGTGATATTAAGCAAAGTGAGTTTTGGTGTAACAGTGAATAAGGTAAAAACTAAGTAGCATCAACCTATGTGTGAGTACCTTGTTTAAAAATAGGTAACAAATATATATTTGTTTCATATAATGCCATACTACTAATAGGGAACATCTGCATTTTGTTTGTTCATATTGCCTATTTGATTATTTTCAAATGTAGGGACATGACATAGAGTAACCTTTTGACAATGACGTCACAATTTCATGCTTCTAGAAGTTCTTTCAAAAAGAATTTTACATCTCAATTTGATAATTTTCTTTTTAATGCTTTTCTTGTATAAGTTGTGAAAGAAGGAAAATATTTGCAACTGTGATCCTTTAAACAACAGGAAAACACACTTGTTAATTAGGGGGACAGAGAAAGGTAGAAAAGCTGTCAAGTTTACTGAAATAATCATTTTCTAAGTATACAGGCCAACATTTTCAAGGGACGTATGATTGTTTCTTGCCAGTCTAGGTGCCAAACTTGAAAATGCAAGGATACAATATATTAAAGCATTTCAAGATGCCAAAACTCAATCTTTATTTAGACATAAACCATTTTCATCAGTTGTACTGTTTTAATATTTTAAGTACATTTGTTCAGAAACACAAAGTGAATGATTCAGAAAGTTTTAGTCTCTGCTTGGAAATAAAGACTTACTTTCCACATTAGTCAAGTTGCTAATTTTAGAATATTTCAAAAAGCTATAATTCAATTAGGAAATTTTACTTTGGGCTAATACTCAAGTAGTGGAGAGACTGTATTTCTGTCATTAATTTGCTGTCTTTTGGTTTTGAAATCATCATGAAAGAAGTGCTATTTTAAAGGCCTTGTGATTCTGATTTTATTTTTATAGTGGTGTGAAGTGTAGAAGATTGTCTTGAGCATCTTTGTGCTTGCATAAGCTGCTAGGAATAGAAGTAGTATGAGTACATGTGGTTAGTGGATTTTATATAGTAAACATGGAGTATAAAGTGCTCAGTTTTGAATTGAACACTAGAGGCAGGAGCCAGGGCTTTTTAACCTTCTAGTCTCTAAGGTCTATGTAACAGAGCTTATTTTAAACCACTTTGAGGTTTTACTGTGTATTTACAGTGGAGTAACAATAGTTTATTAATTCAAAAACCTGAAGTGATACATATCCATCTTAATGCATTATAATAATTATTTTAGTTGACAATGTTTTTTTTATGCAGTAATTTACTCTTGCAATTTCTAGAGTTAATCTCCTTTAAAATATATATACACTCCTTTTGTGTTATTTTACTAATCGTGTTTAAAAAGGGAACATTACATATTGAATACTGTACCTCAATTTTATTGTAACGATTTTACTGGTTACCAGGTGGGGTGGCAGTTGAAAAATTTGGTGAATGCACTACGAGAGGATCCGAGTGGTGTTATCTTAACTTTGAAAAAGCGACCTCAGAGCATGCTTACCTCAGCACCAGCTTTACTGAAAAATATGAGATGGAAGCCCCTTGCTCTGCAGGTAATGAAGCTTAATCATAAGTCATACACCATCATTTTAACTATAAATTATCTCAGTGATGCTTTATTGTGCTTCATCTCAGCAGCGTATGGATTTACTCTTGTATGCTTTGAAAAATTGTTTCTGAAATGATTTCTCTGTAGTTTGTTCTCATAGGCTCAACTAAAATTAAACCTGTTAGTAGAACTTTTCAAAGTTAGGAAGTAATCAGCACAATGTTTTGCAAAGCAAAAATAGTAGCCCCAAAGAACTTTTCTAGCCATGGGGAAGCCAGCATACCTAAGAAAGTTACAAATTTTAGTTTGACTTCTTGTTAAGCTCTCCATGCAGTATAACTTCAAAGAAAGAGAGGAGGAAAAGTTCTTTAGTTCTCATTTTGATCATGGCACTATAGGAAAATTTATACTGTGATTTTATTCCACAAAACATGTGACAATCAATATTTGCTCATGTAAATAAAGTTGTATCTGTGTTGAAGTTTTACTTGAGATTGAACCATTGCACATAAGAAGGTATAGTACAGGATGTCCAGCTGGATCTTTAATTTTAGTATGCCTGTAGTGGTTTGAATGGTTTCATTAAAGCTTTCGTATTTCACTCCAGGATAAAATGTCAGTATGATGGATTACTCTGGGAAATAAAAGTTATCTCCAGACTGATGAAAGCGTGTAACCAACAGATGGAACTGAAAATACTTTTTATTTTTTTTTATTCAGTTCAGATAGAATAATGTTTAGAATTCTATTTTCTTTGCATAATGAGTGCATTCTTCAGTACATTTTTATTACCACAATGAAAAGTCTAATTTAAAATTAAGTACATTTGAGAGAGAAAATACTTGCATAGTTCAGGCAAAAGGAAAATGAGATGTAGAAATGCTGCTGCTAATGGCTGTGGTCTTTTCCATTTAAAATATTAACAGGTTCATAAAAAGTATTAACAACTTGAAGAAGCTCTTTCAACTATATATATTTTTATATATAATATTATGTTATAATGGTTAAATGCCTCATTGTCTTTCAATCTGAGTAAGTTTTTAAATGACTGAGGTATCTTGGTCTTTCAGATATAAATTACTGACAGTAGATGTGACATAGACTTTCAACCAAAAATATCATATTAGTGTCTGAACATAAAATTGCAAATCTGTATGCATGATAAGAGTGCATAAATGTCCATACTTGAAGGCTGTGCTTTTATCATAGCTTTAGTGAAAATATAAGTAAAAATGAAAAATGCATATATATGCTTCATTGCTTTAAATGGGGACAAATGTTTTCACTCTAAATCCTTTTTGGGTGAGTTTTTTATTCCTTTGGTGAGTTGGGTTCATTCCCCTAAATATTCCTTTTTGTTTCACTCTATCATTTGCCACTAGAATAATTCAACTGGAGAACGCACAACAGAAGTTTCTGAGACAGGCCATTGATGCAGATTATAGCAAATAAGTGATAAATTTAAAAGAGGGTGGGAAAGGGTGGGAAGAAATTGGGCAGAAACCCATTTCCACTGTCTAAAATGAAGTCCAGTAAGAAAGTGAGGATATCTGTGGTCCTGTTACAGCGAATGCAGTCATGAGATGAAAATGTGAGGATGTTTGAAACTCCACGCTCAGTTCCAGAAACAAAAATCCACTTGTCTTTTAGCGTGTTCTATTTCACTCTGATTTACATCTCAGCATCCTTAGCTCAATACAGATGCTAAGGATGCAATTCATATAACTTTAGATATCTGCTGTGTGTATATCTATGTTCAGGTTTGTCATTTTTACCTTTGACCAATGGTCATACAGAACAGTTACGATTTCATTCATCTTAACCTATTTTAGACTGATTGACCTTAGGTAGAGGTGAAATGAACCATATGCATGCCTATTTCTCTCCATTTGGTGATAAAGCAAGTGTGGACAGCTAGCTTGAATATAGATTATGTCTGTTAGATGAGATTAAACTGACAGTATATGGAGGTTTTCTGTAATCTTACAGGTTTGGGTGGAGTGGTAACACTTATTTTTTTCCTGTTAGCATAGAAAATACATTTCTATGCTAGACTAATGTGTGTACAAATAGAGATATTGTTAAACATTAGAGATATAATTCCACTATTATGATGATATTGTTCTGATTTTATCAATCATAACATCCAGAAAAGGCCAGAACCTCACTCAACACTTGGGTGCAGTGCACATATGTGTATCTTATAATTTGTGATGTCACAAATTGCGAGAAACAACAGTTTTCCTAAGTAAACTGAGTGTCAAAAAATCTCCAGGATGACATAAAGACAAACTTACGAGGCTGCATAATGTGGAGATTTCTGCTGTTAATTTATGCAGATCAGTGGTGAACAGATGTTAAAGTCCACTGGTCTTAAAGTTTAAATGCAGACTAAATGTGAAAATGGTGCTGTACATTTGATAAATAAAAAGCAGCAAAAGCAGAGTGCAGTGTAATTTTATAGCTATTAAAAATATGAGAGATAATGTTTATTTTTTAGTTGTTCCATTTCTTTCCATATTCCAGTATTTATCCATTATAAAATACAGAATGTACTTTTTTTTTTCTTCACATTTTTTTGGGGAAAAAAAATAAAAAAAAAACACTTCTGTAATTGAAATTGCATTGTGGCTGTTCTGAAAATCTTTTTGTTCCAAATTCACATAAAAGTGCTTTTCTGTAGTAGGATCATGGGAATTACTGAGAGAGAATGGGGTAAAGTGATAGTAAATAAGAAAAAAGTGTAAAGGAAAAGCAGTACTTCCATCACCTTTGGAAGTAAGGGAAATTATGATACAATGTTTTCCTATATCAGGATATCATGAAGTAACTGAGAATGTTATAACTGTGCTGTCATCCCAGAGCTAAGTTAATTGAAATATATGTATTATTCAACAGACACAAGCTATGAAGATATTATGACTCAGTAATAATTCTGTTAAACTATAAGATATGAGCAAAAGCCTCAAAAGACTTTAGAATAAGATATAGGGATGAAGTTCTAATAAAATGTGAATCAGGATCTGCAAACTGGCTGCTGTTTTTTTCTTTGGTTCTGCAAATGGTGTGAACAAAGGAAAAACATGGTATCACAAATTGCAATGAATGAGGTGGGAAAGTGGAAGTTTGCCCTAATGTGAGGAGGCTGGCAAATGGATGATATCAATGAGGATTTTTAATAGCTGTTGCAGGAAATGCAGAAGGTAAATATTTCAGTTATTAAAATAAGAGTCATTTACATTGCAATTTACATTGGGATGTTTTAATTAAAAAAAAATAATTTTAGCTCAAAGTGAATAGTGTTGAGGCACTGATAAAATGCATTCTGCTTGTTTTGTTGATAATTCTATGTAAAAACATGAAGTTTGGCATTTGCAGCTACATGAAAAACTAGGCTTCATGGAAGAACGGTAAGTATACCTGTAGGTTGGGATAACGCTAGATAAGTCTTCCAGTTCAGGCAGTTGGCAGGTGCTATCAATCAATTTAGTGTGTGATTTTTACATGGTATCCTGGTCATTGAACTATGTCTCCCATGCATCCTATGTAGCAGTCCTGAAACCGATATCCAATGGCTTGATGTAGAGGAAAATAATAAAACTAACTATGGCTATACTTTATATATATATTTATCCACCATTACATAATGAGTTTGTATTTACAATTAATTGCATTAATTCCAGGTGTAAGGTCAATCTGTACTGAAAGAAAAACATCTGCTTTCCTCCCTCTTGTGTCCCAATTAAAAGAAGTGCTTTGGATTTTTTTTTTGTTTGTTTTGTTTTGTTTTCAGTCACTTGATGCTTGTCTGTTTTAATATCCATCAGTATCCAATTTCTTGCAGATAATCAGAGTTCTCCCTTAACACATTCTGGAATTATATCAATCTGGAATTTGTGAAGTCAAAGGATTTTCAGCCTGAGTTTTTTGTTATTGCTTTTATAAAATTTGAATTAAGCAGCTATGGCCTTAGGGATTTTTCTGCTTGCCTTTGCAGTTGAAGGTATTCATTAATACGGTATTGTTTCACAAATATTAAGATGTTATGCCTGCAAGAGGAATCTTACTATATTTGCCTTTCAGTTACTTCCTCTGATACTCTGATCCATTGTGTGAAAGCTTAGAATGATATTTCAGATTGCAATGTTGTAGCTGAACATGTTGAACAAAACAAATATGATTAATCTCTTTTTTCCTCACTTGACATAGAAGTGATTGAATTATCTTAGAACTCTGAACTCTCTTAGAATTTTTGTCTGTCCTCAAAGCAGTAAACTGGTGGCTCAAAACCTAACAGAAATAAACATACTCTACTCTATCTTGTCTGTTTTGTTTCTCCTTCCCATTTTATGTTATTCTGGGGAGGTTTCAGATGAAAGCTCCCTGAAGTGCAGTTTGAACCAGGGTGGAAATTTTGCTAAAGAAGATTCTTGGAGCATATGAAACCTTAAGTAAGTCACTATCATCATGTTAGCAAGAAACTAGCTGAAAAGTCCTCCTTTGCTTCTGGAAAATGCTTTGTTAGTTAGTCAAAAAGAAACTAGACTTTGACTACAGTGTGAAGACTCTTCATCCAGTGCCTTTAACATACAGAAAAGGAATGGTAGAGCAACATGTTGCCAGGCTTCAGCTAACTTGGACTAACCCCTGCTGGTATCAGTGAAAAGGCTGTTACTAATAGTGTGGTCTGGGGCAAGTCCACCTGCTAGCCACATCTTGTGTCTTGACTTGGAAAAAACCTTCTGACCCCTCTACATACTCTGTCACATTCTTCACCAAGCTTATTTAAATGTCACCTTTTGTATATTTAAAATAGCTCACTGTACTGTTTTTTATGTGATTAAATTTTACTGTTAAAATCACCAAGACCTCAGTATCTGTAGTTTTTGTTTTTATTTTTTTGTTTTGTTTTAAATAGACTATTTTAGATTAGATATTCATCATATCTCCACTATGTTACATTCAACTTTTCAGACAAAACAACAACAATAACAGCAGAGTCCTTGGTTTTACACAAAATGCTACTTTTATTATTTATATTATTATTTTTCTTTACTTGACTATATCGCCTCCTTCATTCATCTAGAGACAATGTTATATTCTGTTTTCATAATTTATTATTAGAATTGATGACCTTGCACTTTTAAATCATTGCATTTGAATAAAATACTAACTTGTTGGCTCTTCAGTTGCTTATTTGTCTTTTAACTACATGAGAACTGGGCATTTTTTGCAGCATTGTTAAAGTGAATTCTGACTGGGTTTTCCTACAGTGTCTGAAATAGTTATAGTATGTCATAATTTCATGTCATGGTTCATCCTATAAAAGGTTTATTTTACTGGAAACATTTTGTTCAATAAATTGTGATAATTTTGGTTCGATATGAAAATATATTAACAGTAAAATATGTTTATTGATGCAAATACTGTGTAAAGATATTACCATTTAAAATCATGTATTGTTTTTTCTTATATTTTTAAAAATCGTATGCCTTTGTCTGGAGTAATGTTTCTCAAACTATATATTGCAACTGCCAAGGGAGTTATTTAAAGGTTCGTAGACCTTTTAAAAACATTAAACAAAACTTCAGATGGTACATAATTATTAATTACATTAATTGTTTGGCGGGGAGGGGGAAGCCAACTTACTAGGAGCACAATCTCAATTTCTTCAGGATTGGCAATGAGTACCTATAGGGACTTCTGATTTCCCTGTCCTGGAGAAACTGAGGCTGCTGTGAGTAAAGCCAATTATCTGTTGTCTGGTCAACTGACAGTTTGGAAAAGGGTTCCTAAACACTAATGATTCTGAAGGAGGATGGTGCATCCATGACATTTGAGAAACAGTACTTCCAAATGTATTGAAACATGAATTCTGTGACTGACATTGTGTGTTAACATTGATGCAGAGCTTTATGTGAGATATTTTTTTTAGGCTATTCCAGTTTTAATATGTAACTTCTAAACTTTCTTTGTCAGACTATTCCCATGGGTTAAGTATTTAAATCTCTGGACCTGAAAACTTTTTATTTTTATTGCAGTTTCAGCATTCCCAATTGCCTATGACAGCCTACTAAAAGGGACTGCAGCAGAAGGAAGTTCTAGTCCTTGGAGGAGAATTAACTTGGTGATAACACTGATCTCCAAGGCATCTAGATCAGGAATACCTGAATTGGAGTTCCATGTAATTTTCTGTTCAATGTACCTGCATGGTATAATATGGTCCACCGAATGGCCTGTAGGATGAACGTGATCAGATTTACTTGCAGAAGCACAGATTGACTTGAACTGAATGGTTGAGAAGTCTCTAAATTGCAATGCAAGATGCCTTGAGGTGCACCTTGCCTGCAGGTCATATTCTGAAGACTCTCTTTCCAACAAGGAGAGCCTGAAGACTTTGATTCCTTACAAAATGAAAGTTGAACTCCTAGAGCACAAGGTGGTAGTTACTGCAGTGCTCTCTCCATGCCTCAGTAACAGGAGAGCTCATTTGAATGCTTTAACCATGTTGCAGTTCTTTTAAAAGAACTTGCTGATTCATCAGATGAAGTGGTGATAACTATCAAAAATAGCGGTGGTATATTTATAAATTTGGATTTCTACTTTTGTTCCAGTTATGCAGCTTTTCTGCTTTTGTAGAAATGAACCAAAGAGTTGAGTTTGGCAGTGTGACCCAGGTATACTAAAGACATGAGACATCCTAGTATATTTTGGGACAGTCCCAAAGGATTGTGCTTCCTCTTGTAGGAGATTGTTTTACAGCTCCCTTTGGGAGCTCCCGGTGTGCTGGGAATATTACCTGCATTGCAGTCCTGTGAGATACCACAGTCATTTGGACTCCTACCAGTTACACTGTGATTCTCACTTCTGAAAATGTTCTATTATTTAACCTGGGAACAGTTTGAGGGAAACCTTTTAATTCCGGAGTTCTGTGTTAACTGGATAACTTGTGTATTTCTCTAGTAGACTGAATGCCATTTCTTCCTGTGGCACCTACTGTTTTAACCACCTCACCTAGCCAAAATATAAACCAAAGTTTGCATTTCTCAAAGACATGCAGAATTCACTGATTTCCACAGTCTCCCAGCAGACTCCTCTGAAGGACAAGCCAATCTCCATAGCTGGGCCGTCTGTTCTCAGGGACTCACGAAGTTACCTGGTAGAATCCTCAGACTTCCTAAAAATCATTTTCTAGAAATTAAGCCCATCTCATTAGCATTTAAATAGTTAAGCCCGGGTATTCCAGGCTGGGAAATTCTTTACCTGTGTCCTGTGGCTGTTCAGCCCCTGATCAGGATTACTGTGGGCTCAACAACTCACTGTTAAGTCCAGATCACGGTTATGCTTGGGCACGATTTTCCTTATGTGAGAGAAAACATAAAATTTTGATTGCCGTGGCCCCTAGGGCCCCGTTTCTACTTATCAGCCTATTCATTCAGGTAAAGTAAAGGGCTGTCTTCCTCCTCAAAGTGGAGAAGAGCAAATCCATCTGCCCAGCTTATATTCCTCTTAGTGTTCCTGCAAGTATGAGCCGTGAACAACAGCTTGGGCTTAACAAGTGTAAACACGGTCTAGGTCACAAAATTCTTTTCGCTTAGAAGGAAAATTAATTCTACAAGCCACTCAGCAAGCTGCAAAGTGCACTTGTCATAAAAATGCAAGGTATCATAAAGGAAAAACACAGCATTGCTTTAGTAAGTGTTTCAAGAACATCTGTGGCTACGGTGTCACAGATGAAAATTTAAAGGATAAGGATTGTGTTCCTCTGAAAGAGTTTTCTTTGAGTTTGTTTGGTTTTTTTCCCTCAGTTTTGCTACCAACTTTAGTCTTACTTTTGCAGACTTCAGTCTTCTACTTGTTTTTTAGTGGTTGTAAAGTCTTTTACCTGTCTGGCTTTGTGTGTGTGTGTGTTTCTCCCTCTCTTCCTGTAAGTAATGGCTGTCTTTCATTGGCCTGGTTACAGAATGTTAACTCTAATGAGCAATAAAATAATTTAGCAGTATCATTGTTTACAGATGATGGATTTCTACATTCAAAAAGAACAAATTTGTTTCAGTTTATAGCTGTAGTTGTAAGGGTGGACTTGAAAAGTTTTAACAAGAAAATGTTGAGCCTACAGTTTATCATGTTTGAGATGACTAACATCTAACACAGCTCTGTTCCTAAAATACAGCAGTAACTGGTTAAAGGATGCCTGAGGTGTCCTAGGTGGCATGTGTTCTTAAAATACAGATTGAAAGAAAGTAATGCGATGGTGGGGACTTTGCTTGAGAAGCATAAATTTAGAAGGGCTCATCGCTAGCTTGTGAAAGGCCAACATTTTTTAAAAAGTTCCTGCTCTTGAACTCTTTGGTTTTTTTTTGCAGTGTAGGTATAGTACTAGAGTGTCAAGATTAATATCTAGAAGATGAGAACTGTGTTGATTTTTTTTGTTTGTTTGTTTTGTTTTGTTTTTGCACAGGAATGCCCACAGGACTGTCATAAAGTATTTTTAATAGTGCTGGCAGAAGGATCTTTCTACACACCTATTTAGTTAGTATTCAGAGCTTCTCTGCCATAAATATAATGTGAAATATGTGTCCTCCAGTAGTTACTTAGTTCAGAAATTATAGGTGTGTTGCACAGTATGTCTTCCCCAAACCTTTTTCTTCAAGGAGTTCGCTTCTAACAAGATAGAGAGGAAAGAACTCTTTCAAAGCAAAACTCAGTATTTCTTGAATATTAGATCTAGATTTTAGATGGTGTATGGAGATACTGTTACTTGCTGTTTTGCCAGTTTTCTGTTTGAGTTTAGCTATCAGACAAACCAAGGAGCATAAGACCGACGTATTATTAACCACGCTAGAGCAATCTAAGTTTGCTTCTCATTTCATTTTCCTGCATCTGCATCTATATAGAGACTGTTAGCAAATCTTGCTATAATTTCTAGTCCTGCAGTGATTTAATAAAGTCTTCAAATGGTTGGTCATTTTTTAGCTAGCCAAGGTAGTTAAGTTAAAGAAGAAAAACACATGCTTAATTTGAAGGAGAGAGAAGGATGTGATTAAGATGAAGGATCATTTTGGGATGAGAATAATAGCTAGAATGCATGATCATTCTGTGAGAAGGGTACAATTTATTCACCTGTGAGTAAACGTTACTTTGTGAGGAAGTGTTCCCAGGGGAGTGAAGAAAAATAATAATCTCCAGTTTATTCTGTCTCATAGCACGTGCACTCTGAGTATGCAGTACCTGAATTTACATCATCTGCAGACATAAATTGAAGCTTTTACAGTTACTCCTTAAACTGTAGAGCAGATGGGGGAAGATGACATTCAATTTAATGCCTACTTATGTAGCTTTTAGTGTAAACAGTAGACTTTTTCTTTATAATGTTAGTTTAATTAAGGAATTCATTGGATTCTGTTTGTTATTTACTCATAAAGATTTCACCAGTGGCTCTACTGATTACTGTTTTTATGGGCATTGGCAATACTTTTGCTTTGCAAGGGGAAAAAGGGAAAGATGTTATCAGAGACAATTTTATAAGCACAATACATGTCCATTCATAGTTGTAAGCATAAGTGTTGTTTTGTGTTTTTTTTTCAGCCAATTTAAAATCACACAAAATATTAGAAATGTTAACTATTTCTTCAACTTTCTGAACTGTAGAATGTTTGTAGCTTTTTCGACTAAAAGTAGATAGTATTTAAGAGTAATAATGATTTTTTTCCTCTCTCTCTTTTGAACCAGCCTCTTATTCCCAGAAGTCCTACAAGCAGTGTTGCTACACCATCCAGCACTATCAGCACACCTACAAAAAGAGACAGCTCTGCCCTCCAGGACCTCTACATACCCCCTCCTCCATCAGAACCTTATGTTCCCAGGTAAAAAAAAAAAAATTAAAAAATCATTTAGGGTACTATTCATTGTCAAAAATACCTGTAAAATAACTGGCCATTCCGATCCTATCTGATCATCAGCATACCCTGCAGGCTTAGGCTGCTAATACTTCATTTTACAGGGAAACTGGTTGTTAACAGTAGATATGCTGAATCACACCCACAATAGCCTGAATCAGTGTCTTGTCTGAAAAACAGTCAGTAGCCTTTAGAAAGACAGGTTCAATACCCTGTTTTCTCAAATGCGGAATAATATATTGCCTATAACAGTGTCATTCTATTTCAAAAGAGCAAAAATGATCCAAAACCCTGAATATGTAACTACAAAGAGAGTTCCTAACTGTTGCCTTGCCTAATAACTATCATGCAACAAAGAAGGCTGAGCTAAAAGAAAGAAACTTTGCAATTTCAATAATAAGAGTAATTGCTTTGTTCTTCCATACTGATTTCTTTTTTAGATATATTTGATTTGTTAGTGTTAGAGCAGTTTGCATTTTAGTGTGGTTACCCTACTGTATTCTGCAGTGGCCACGCTGCTCCCTGTAGTTATGTTTGCTACTCTGACTTGTCACCTGGAACAGGTGTTCTTATCTCTCCCTCCAAGACTCTGGGCTTGCTGAGCCAGAAAAGCAACAGATTCTTCTTGCAGATTCATTAACCTACCCTCACACGATCTTAGAGGATTCAATACAATTTTATAATGTACATGGATGTTGCTTTCCTAAAATTTTGACAGAATTATGGCCTATAAATGCATCCATAGGTACATCAGTAACCCTGTAAGTATGTCAGTAACCAACCAGAGACCTAGGGATGTATAAAATAGGGATCAGTATTTTTAATGTTTCCATATACAGGATGTCCAGTCAATGTATTTTTAAATTAATTCTTGCTTTTCTTTTAGTTAGCTTTCTTGAAAAAGTTGTAAGAGCAGCATGTCCTTTCTTGTACCTAAGTTTCCTGTACCTGAAGTTCTGATACCCGATTTTTTCTTAGGCTCTCATATCAGTAACTGCTAGCCAATTAATAAGATGTATGACCTGATGATGACAAGACTTTCCTGGGGGCTATCCAAGAGTTAGGAAGATGGCAAATTAAGTTGCCTAGTGGGGAGGAGAAGTCGTGATTCTTTGATAAATTCTTGCTCTTCAGAGATACAAAAAACCTTCCAGGGCAAAAAGGTGACTTTCCACTTCATGATTTAGATGATGCCTTAGGCCTTCCATGAAGCCATAAGCTGAGTCTTATGTTCCTTCTTCATCCTTGCTTTGTCTGCTGCCTGGTCTGCTTTTATTTCTGAGGAAATTAAAAAAAAAAAATGCAGAAGGCAACCCCAACCAAAACACAGTCTTTGATTTCTCTTCGATCAAAGTAGTTGTATAGTAAAGACCTGTCACTCTTCAAACTGGAACTGTACTGTCCTAAAAAAAAAGTAGTGCTTTTGTACTGCTACTGATCATGTTTACTGCTACAAAAATACTTTTGTTATTTCAGATCTTCATTACGAATTTTGACTACTTATTAATAATACGTCTTAACTCACAATGTTTAATGCACTAGTTTGGAGCAATTCTGATTAAATATTATAATACATATTAATATAAGGTGCAATCATACAGAGAGAATATGTAGTTTTGAACTTTTTTTTGCCAGCTTAATCCTAATGGACTACGGTTCATTTCACAAACCTGTCACATACAGTACAGAGTTTCTGAATGATCTATTTTGGCATTTCATCTGTTCTTTTGGTCCATGATTAACTATATTTAAGCATGTCTTGATTTTGGGTATTATCAACTGTTCGATATCTGTTTTTCAGTTTGTTGTTGCTGTTCCAAGGGGGAATGAAAAAAAAAAATAAAAAAAAATCCACAAACTCTTCTCTTGTTTCTGGAATAGAGTAAAGGATTGATACTTTGATGTAAGTTGTAAAACCCTGAAGCCATGTTACACTGATAATACAGTATACAGATACTACATCCACAGACACTACAGCTGCCAGCATAACCACAGAAAAATGGCATAAGAAAGTGGAACCTACCCTTTCTTTGTGCCAGTTACTGACAACTGCAGGTCGTAAATTAGTGCCTGGCCAAGTCTGTTGAGTGTCTTTGGGGGGAGAGAGCTCAATCCTGCGCCTCCAGTGGACTGCAGTCAAGGTTATTTACCTGGGGGCTCTGCACTTCCCTTAACACTGACAGTGAAGGTCATTCCAGGGCTATCTGTCTGTTCTCCTTGTCATTGAGATCTCTTTGTACCAGTCCATGAGTGGTAATAGGAGACACTGCCCATGGAGGTCATATGTATGCATCCTGCTTCTTCCTGATGGTAGCTGAAGCATGGATTAACATCTGGCTGTTCTGCGTCAGTCTCCATCATTTTACCTGCTGGCATCCCTCAGCACCATCACCAGAGAGGTCTTCCCATGACAAGCTTACAGCCCTAGTGGGCCTGTGCCAGTCCCACTCCCTAACACAGCACCATCCCTACTCTGGGAAAGGCTAGCAGAGAGAGCGTAGTGGCTGGTGGGGGTTTCTGTTGCTCCGGTGTCACTGCCAAGCCAGGCTGGCCCTGTGTCATCCTCTGTGGCTGCCTGGATCCCAAGAAGGGTCTTTTCTATATCCTCATGCAGAGTCTCAGGGAGCCAAGGGAAATATGGGTCAGCATGGTGCTCAGCTTAGTACTCACACAGTGGTCCAGAGGGGCAGAAGCTCTCCAACACGGCCATGAGGCCCCAGCTACTCTCTTAGCAGCCTCCCTTGCATTTCTCTTCTCAAAAATTATTGTCTGATTAGGCCTTTTGCAGCCATTTTCATCCCTACCAGCAGTTTGGAAGTGAAGCAGTGGGAAGGAAAAAGTGATCTGGTTGGTGAAGTGAGTGCCTTGCAATGCATTGCTATCCTCGTACAACAGCTCATGATAGGTTCCACACACCCTTTCTGGCACCACATGGACATACCTATACAATTCTGAGGCCTCAGTGGACTTGTGCTAGACTGTGTCAAATGTCTGTACATCATTGGTCCCTGATTATTTTTGTTTTGGGGTTAATTTGTTAGGAACCAGATTGAATTTGTCTGTGCTTATCATTTAACCATGTTTTAAAACTATCTGATGCAAAATGAAAGCATGAAAGAGTAAGATCAACATTATTTCCTTGCCCTAATTCACAAAATGCTAGTAGCTTCTGAAGAAAATCGACATAGAAAGAGTAGCTGCAATTCACCTTTATTTGAATGATTCTTTTCAAGAGAAACTGTTAAAATTCAGTTCCATTACAGTAATGGAAGCAAATAAGCAAAGGTGTGTGAGATAACTACCATATACATACATATATGTGCATATGCAATGTATGAGCCTGATTTTGACGATATCTATTTGCAACTTATATGAAATCTTGACATATTCCCATTTTTACTGAAATATTCACATTTTTAAAAGAAATCAAAGTCTTATTCCAATATATTATAAAACTTTCTTGTTTATTAAAGGGACGAAAAGGGAAATCTCCCATGTGATGATGTCGGCAGACATATAGTAGGCAAACCGGTTCATACAGGATCCGAATCTCCAAACTCATTCCTTGACCAGGAATATCGAAAGCGCTTTAATGTGGTTGAAGAAGATGCGGTTTTATACTGCTACGAGTATGACAAAGGAAGAACAAGTGGTCCTGGAAGGAGGGAGAGCACACCAACATATGGTATGGCGTTGATCTGATAACAATAATCACCATTTGTTTTAAGATTTCTTCATGCGTCTGCTTTTGTATTTAGGCGTGAAAATAATTTCAGTGGCTATTAAATTTGCTAAGAATTCTGTACAACTTCAGTTTAATTTCAACCGAAGAGCTTATTCAAACATTTATTCTCCAGGTTATTTTCCCTTTGAATCTACTGGAACTCTTGCTTTACCTAGTAACATATTTCGGCTTTGGACTAGGAAAATTGGTTTTCTGTTGCCAAATACAGAACTGTGCAATGGTAGAGTTGTTAGAATATAGAAGAAAATGAAGAGGAAATCTCATTTTTAAAAAAGTTATTTTGACTACCGTGGTGTTAGCTCAGCACACAGTTGAATGTTCTTTCACCCCATTTGCTATGTTATTTCAATTATTAAACTGAGCATAAACTGCATGTTGGAGTTATTATAGTAATCCAGACATCCCTTTGAGAAGAAGACAGACTTAATTTATGAGGAAGCATATATTTGGTACATCGTACAGTCAAGCTCCAAAATCGCTTGGGAACCTTGATACAAATTGAGCTTGAGCTGTGTAAATTATCCTCAGGACTTGGAGCAATATGCTTGCACAATCTTAAAGGATGTGGTTTCATAAAATGCACCTGTTCGACACAGCCATACAATTGTGCTGCAAAATCCTCAGTATCCTTTTGAGTTTGAAGTGTTTTCAGGTGTTTTCTAACCATGCCTATACTGTATGAAATAAATGCTAAATGTTCAAAGTTGATATATTAATTTTATTACTCCTGTATCTCAACTATTACACTTGGTGTCTGTAGTCAGTTCCATTAACAGAGAGGTTATCTGTTCCAGATGTTAAATTTAATACTAGTGGTCTAGAGGGAAGAAGAACACATTCTTTGTTCAAGGACTGCTGAATCCATTATTTTATTACAGGATAGCTTTTGTAGCCTTTTTCCCAATTAACTGAAAAGGTTAGAATACATAGATAAAAGACTACTGAAAATCAGACATTATTTAACACGTTTATTATACAGCATTTCACTTTTGATCTCACTTCTTTTTTAATGATTTCACACCACAGAGTCCATTTTCACTTAAGTATATTTTCTAAAAATATTACCATTTCAACATTAAATCCTGAAGTTCCCCACATGGCATTTGTTAGCACAAGATTTGTGGCTAGACATGACCTTAGAATTTCACAGAAGTCTGGAAAATGAAAATAACACCATTCTGGCTTATGGTGGCCCATTAAAGAAGGTCAAATGGAGTTCCAAGGCCTAGAGAAATAATTGTTTTCAACATATACTTATTAATTATATGGCGGCATTAATTTTTTTTGTTTAATGCTTCTTAGCCCTCTTTCATGAGGGCGCTCCATGATTTCCTTTTTATGTATTTATTGGCTTGTTAACACTGTTAACCAATAGACTTCTTTCATATTCTTATGCGCTTTCAGCTGTTGTATAATTGTTTCTAGTTGGCCTCAGAAAGATTCAGTTCACATCCTAGTGAAATTTTCCTGAATGTAGTCATCAGGGAAAACAGATTTAGAGGGGACAAGTGGAGATTACTAGTGGTAGCAGACAAATGAAACTCAGTTTTGAGGAAAGAAACAAATTTGGTCATTGCAGTTTTATTGCCAGGTACAAAAAGCATGCACTTTGAACACCTGGAGATATTATGGAAATTTTGTTATGGCTATAGCTTTTTGGTAACAGTCACACTTTATGCGATTTTTTTAGTTTTTGTATCTTTTCAATTTTGCAAGTGCTTTCTGTAGGATACTGTGAATTCAGACTTACACAGAAGATTGTATTTCTAGAAAAAGTGGCCATTAAGTTACTTCTTATCAAGGATACATGAGCCTAATATATCCACCCTCATGAAATGACTTCTTAATGATGTGCTTTAAATCTCACTCAGACTTAAAAATGTGCCCATAAATAATAAAATAAATGATAAAAAGTTAAACATATACATGTTTTTCCCAAGTAATTATGTATATGTGAACTGATCTTGTGGTCTCTACACATTTTTAAAGAAATTATTACAATACCTTAGCAACTGAATAAAAAACAATACAGCCTTTTACCATTATGCTGCATGCTTGCTGTGTTTCCAATGGATGCCATACTTAGATAGATAGATTGACATGTCTAAATGTTTGTTTTCATTGTAACCAATTGTCTTTTTCATTGTATCATGGGTTTAACATAAAAAATGCGGAATAAGTATGGTCACCTTTATGTAGTGGGTTTTCTACTAAATAATTAACAGGACTTACAATTTTCTTTTTTTTTTTTTTTTTCACTAAGCTCTGATACTTTTTGAAACAAAATATTTTTCCAACTTTTATTTTCTGCGACCAGTAGATTGATTTTAAAAAAGAGCAAAGGCTGGCCTTGTTTCTGAAAACATTTTGTTTTCAGTCTGCCAGATATTGTGCCATACTCTATTTTTCTGTTTTAACATGCTGTTTAACTTGCTAAAAACTACAGATCACTTTAAGCAACCCCACTAAGTTGCATGGCACATTTTCACTGAATTTCTAACTGTATTTGTAGAATTCTTAAGCAGAAATTATGGTTCATAGCATTTTTAAAAATCAATTCTGTAGCTTCCAAATCAAAATGTAAGATACAGTAGTTTTCAGCTTTTCTGTCACTTGCTAACATCAAGTTACTACATATTGTTGCTAACAACACTGATTTCAAATCAAAGTGAATTTTCCAATAGTAATGTATTTTGCTTTCTGTAGAGGAAATGCCACAAAAGAAACTATAGAGGTTTTCTGTTTCCTTTCTTATTCAGTCACTAACAGATATCTTAAACCTCCCAGCAAACATGCTGTTTGTGAAGATACTTTAGCAATGTGGACATATTTATTTTGCCAACAGTTCATTCCATATATGCATTAAAACAGTTCTCTATATGTGTGCGCCAGGGGCTTCTAGAATAATAAATAGATATTGTTCAGTGAAAACTAAACTAAGTAATTTCAATGTGTTTCTCAGTCTCAAACATCAATTTGCTGATGATTTTGTAGGGCACTAGATTTCTTTTCTGAATTTAAAAAAAAAAAAAAAAACAATTAAAAAATCCATGATGTACTTTCAGCTTCTTCTTCTTCTGCTGTTAAAGAAAACAGAACTCCTATCTCAGTCTCTTGTTCACAGGCTATGCTAGATCCTCTTTCAAAAGCAGCACTGTAGAATAGCATCTTAACACAATTTCTTCTTTCTCTCAAAGAATGTTAGTTTAATACTGCATTATGGTGCATGATCTCAATTTTTTCCTCTGTTTCCAGGGAAACTAAGGCCTATTTCTATGCCAGTAGAATATAACTGGGTGGGGGATTATGAAGACCCCAATAAAATAAAAAGAGATAGTAGGAGAGGTAAGTGATCTGGACACACATCTTGTACAAGGCATTATGGGTTTTATCATGCTTTAAGACATGATAATATATAGTTCAAGCTCTCATTTTGCTGCTTGCTTAGATAATTGTTTAAGTGGACCTGTTTTAGGTTCTTCCATTATGTACGTTTATTTTTTCTCAGTGCCTCTATTAGGACTGAGGACTGCTCAACCAGACAAAAGAAAGTCATGATTGCAAAATCATGCAGTTTGGCTTAACTTCATATTGGCATTTCACTGTTTCAGCTGTTCATTTTGAAATTGGCCTTATTTTTTTGTAATACCAGAGGACAAAAATTCATGGTTATTACTGTTATATATTGTTATGCTTAAATGGGAATTATATTAAACTTCTCTGTCTTCATGAGTTTTTTGTTGTTGGCAGTGATGCTTATTTTTGGATGAAAAACATTCTAGAGAAGTATGGTGTTCACTTCAAAACCATAGAGGATAAGATCTTCAAGCTCTGTTTTATGAGACTCAACTGTGCAATTTCACATTCAAAATGATAACCTCTAAGCTAACTGTTATTTCTCGGGAGCAAGATGTTACAGTGATGGTAGATATTTCCATAAACACATTAACACACAATTTCAGTAGGGATCAGAAAAGGAAAGTGTTAGGAATTAGTAGGAAAAGAATATGAGACAAATCAAGAAGTATTCTTGTGCTGCTGTGTAAGTTCTTGTACATGCTGGATATGTGTGCAGTTCTGGTCTCTCCATCTCTTAAGAAAACAAAACAAAACAACAGTAGAATTGAAGAAGGTTCAGGGAAGGACAACAAAAATGATCAGATGTATAGAGTGGCTTTCAAACAAGGTTAGGTTCAGTAGGCTGGACATCATCAGTTTAGGAGAGTGTAGGAAGGATACAATAAGGGTTTATAAAATCTTGTATAGAATCACGTAGATAGGTTTGTCACTGCTTTTTCTGAAATGACCTGAGAGGCATCAAAAGGTTCCATCAGGTGCTGGTTAAAAAGAAGAAGAGCTGGCTCCTCATACAGTTTTGGTTCAAGCTAAGGAACCTAGTGAAAAGAGCCTGTGAATACTAAGTGTTTACATGAATACATGGGAAGATCAGACAAGTTCATGAAAGGCGTATCTGCTAAGGTTTCCTAAACTCATAAACATTGCTTCTGTCTGAGAAGATCCCTCAGCTAGAAGCTGATAGATGCTAGGGAACATATGGATGATTCAGTGAACAAGCTCAAGTTACGTGTAAATGTATGGCACTGTAGTCAAGTATATTCGTTTAAAACCTTTTTTTTTTTTTTAAAAAAAAAAAAGAAAAGATTACAGAGATAATAATGTGTGCCATTGTTGATTTTTTAAAACTTCAAGACATTTATTCTTCATCTTCTTTTCCTTTCATTGTCAAAGAAACCGGAAACCTGTAAGAATCATGAATTTTCCTTACAAAAAGATTCATCATTTTCTTCTTATATACAGACCAAAGAAGCAAATAGATTTTGTTAATGAAGTGGTCTTGAAGACTTAAAATTGACAGTAGATCTTAGCAAGAGTATTATATGTTTTGTAAGGGGGATTATGATACATAAAAATTTACAGTAATGTTTTGCATTACTTTTCTTTCAACAGAAAATTCATTGCTTCGCTATATGAGCAATGAGAAAATAGGCCAAGAAGACTACATGTTTCAAAGGAATAGCAAAAAGGATACTGGGAAAAAATCGAAAAAGAAGGGAGACAAGGGTAATAGTCCAAGTCATTATTCATTGTTGCCTAGTTTACAAATGGACTCGTTGAGACAAGACGTCATGGGCACACCTGGACCAGAGACCACTTTGTACCACGTGAGTAAAAATAACATTAACAAAAGTTGTTGCTCTATGTTTGTGATGAGAGACTGTCTTATTTTTATAGTTGCGTTGAAGCCTTTTTTGGATTGCTGCTCTTGCACTGATTTTTGTTCTTCTGAAAAAAAACTATATCCCAATGAAATATTTTAAAATACTTTAAATTGCTGTTACAAATGTAGGATGGAGAGCTATAACTATGTTTTATCTTCTGTAAGTAGAAGATGTTGTGTTTGAAATAGAATGTGGTATCTCTGTGTTGACTGATTTAC
This sequence comes from Anser anser, assembly GCF_964211835.1. NCBI lineage: Eukaryota > Metazoa > Chordata > Aves > Anseriformes > Anatidae > Anser > Anser anser. Next base: position 127,350,163 of record NC_139720.1, on the reverse strand, counting down.
TGCTGATGGAAAGGGAAGAAGCAGCAATCTGACTGGCTGGAAAGCTTCTTTCCAGCATCTATGTCACTGCAATATGCAAAGTTGCATTAGATAACCCCTTTGCTACAGGTATTCAAAAGGCAGGAAGACTTGTGAGAGGTCTTTGTTTTTCCTTTGAAGGAAGAGACTAACACGTGTAATTGCTCTTAACATATAGATCTTAATAACTCAGATTTGAAGGAAGAGATTCTCCTGACTATGATGTGAAAAGAAAATACCAGTAACTTGCTAGTTTTTGACTGTGTTGAGAAAATGGGGATTAAAGGTCACAACATATTTTAGATATGATATTGTGTTCATCCCATAAAAGAATTTATGTTTTCAGATCTCAATAAAAGTTGTCATTGTAGAGTAATACATGCATTGTAGTTGTACACCAAAACAACAGAAATAACCAGAGCTACTTTCATAGAGCTACCTTCATTCTCTCTTCAAAGAGAATGTTATTTAGATTGCCGGTGTCTAAGGGAGGCAGCAGTTGGGCTTGTCAGGGACTTTGCTGTGAAAAACTGGCAGGTGTAGCTTCACTCTGAACCTGTAAGAGACAGGTAACTTCTCTCTTAGAAGCGATATAAAACTGCTAGAGATTATTATATTATAGTTGGTATAGGTTAGTTGAAAGTAATATAGCTTTTTTATTCCTTTAGACCATTTCAATGGTTGGTCCACTGGCTTCTAAAACTCCTTTTTGTACTAAAGTGGATAAGTAAGTCTGATAAATTTCAGAGATGTCATTTAGTATTAAAAGTAGGTACTTGTGGTGTACTTCAATTAGATCAGATTCCCAGATGCCAGAATGCTATTGGCTTTCTTTTTTATTTATTGTAATTTATGGTGATAAGCATTTTTTCTCACATTACTATTTTCAATAGCTTTACACTCTTTTTGTAAGTTGGAAATCTCGTAGTGGGGAGATGTCTATTTGCAAAGGCAAACTGATATGTGGTTGCCTAATACATGAGGCAAAGTAGTTTGCAAGTGTCACAAAACTGCCATCCTTGCAATGCCTGCTGTCCTTTCTATAAGGAATCTAATCTAATCAGTCCAAGAGATCTTGAAATCAAATATTTACAGAGGAAAATAGAAAAGTTATTTGTGTAACATAGTTCTTCCACTCTGTAAAGAAGAGTGTGGTAAATTCACAATACTTTTCACTTTTTGAGAGAATACTCTCCTCCAACAGCATTTATTTGTTAGTACGTGTTAAATTTCTCACACTGCAATGGGAGAAAACTTTTTTAAGGTGTCATCTTTTTTTTTCCTTGCTCACCTCTATTACCTCAGTTTCCATACTCTGTATAAATAAATGATATACAAATGAACTGTAAAATTCTTCAAAATTCTTGTGTGAAATTTACTTAAGAGTAGCAAACTTAGAATTAAGAACCAATATTTTTCATGTAGGTTGGATACCCATCTGCAAAATACACCTTAAATGTTAACCCCACAAGTTCCACCACCATATGATAATAATTATTGTGTTCTGTTGCAATTAATGGATGGCTCTATGATGCCATTAAATCTTTAGCATCATTTTGCAATTTTAATGGGAGTTTAACTACTTGTAAAAATAAACAAAGGCTGTTTGTTCTTCAAAATGCAAATTGGTATTGATCTGCTAATTGGGTTTGAAGTGAAATGTGTAAAGTAAACAGAAAGAGGAAGCTTGGGCCATTGATTTGTCCTCAAGAGAAATGGGAAGGAGCTCTTCACAAAGCATTCACAACCCTATAATGTCCTATCACTGGAAGCCAGCCGGCTGCCACCATGCAGTGCAATACGGTTACATTTTTATGGTGGTGGCACCCAAGCGTACTGCCATGAGAAACCCTAATCTAGTTTGCAGAAGGGACTACATGTCTTTGCCACAAAGCAGAGCCTATTTACACTCTGGTCTGAAATAAGCAAACATAGAAGGGATTGCTGAATATACTGTAAAAGCATAGAGCATAATAATTTGCTTTTCAGAATTTCTGTTACTAATGATAAAGAAAAGAATAGGAGATAAATACAGAGAGAACTAATAATTGCTGCAGATGAGCTGAGAAACAAGACTATAAGGAGTCCACGCCAGCAAACAGGGGTTTTGTAATAAATTGTGCAGATTTTTTTTTTTAAACTTTAAATACACAGTTCAATGAGCAGATAAGGAACGAAGTAATACAGATAAAACCCAAGGAGCTTATGTCTGACTGTAGTATAATTTTATGAAATTATAGACAACAAATAGGAGAAGGGAAACATATTTAATGTTTAAATTTAAAATAGTATCTTGGAGGTTGGTAAACATTGTCCTATTAGAAAATTTTGGTTTTCTTTTTAACATCAGCTACCTAGTTTTCACAAAAATTTTGACTACCTGGAAATGGGAGCTTCTGGATGAGCATGAGTGCAGTGCAAGAGGAATGGTGGTAACTCCAAAAACTGCATTAATAGTAGTGAAAGAGTTGCTGTAGATGAACTTGAACCTATCTCCTTGGCAGTGCCTAAGTCATTAGTATTAGGTCCAACTACTAGAGAATACCATGCATATTAAGTGGCTACAATCCCTGGTGTCTCTTTATGTTAAAAGTTTTCACCTGTTAGTCTGTGTTTACCTGGCTTTTATGTCCAATCTTAGATATAGCTGTGCCTTTGTCCTCTACGTTTACGGGTCTTTTGTTACCAAATTTTATCTCCCAGTGTAGAAACTGACAAGTTCTAATCAAATCACTTTGTAGCCTTAGCCTTCTTTTGCTTAAAAGAAATAGAATATCCATCCTGGATTTGTTATCAGAGTGTTTTCACAACCTTTCGTTATTCTCATAATTCTTTCAACTCCTCATTTTTCATCCCAATGTATCCTAAGTATCTTAAATGTCCTTCCTAAAGTTTGTATGCCAGAACAGGACATAAAATTCTAGGAGCGAACCAGATAGAAAGATAATGTGTCCTTCCTATTCCCACTCACTGCCTCTCTTTTTAAAAATTTAAAGGACTGTTTACCCATTTTAACCATAGACTTGGAATAGGAGCATGTTTATTACCTGGTTTTATTTTTTACCATTATATCACTTTTCCAAATCACTGATTTGCAAGATTGGTATTCCCAATCCAGTTATTTAAGTCTTGCATTCTTTGTTCTTGTATGCTTGGTATGTTGAAACATAAAACTTCTTGGGTGCCCTTGCTGAATAATCTGTGATTCTGAAGCAGCCCCAAGCATGAAATATCAGAGAGTAAGGGCTCTGGGTCCCCAGGTGTGTCTTTGTGATTCCCCAGTCTGTAGCATGGAGTACTGAAGCTATAGCAGTCTGGGGTCTGCTGTGGAATGGAGCTTCTGAAACCTTTGATTTGAAATGATGGAAATTCTGTGTGAAATTAAACACATACACACACTTCGGTGTTTTTTTCTCTATTTTCTTTTCTCTTTCTCTCTCTCTTTCTTTTTCTGAATTCCCTGGAACACAAACCATGCAGCTCACTCAGCATTCAGATCTCATCCATGTCTTTCACCAGTCTTCAGTTGTGTGTTACCTTTATTCAATAATCACTTCATTCTTCTTGAGTCTTTTAATATAGATGTTAAATAATTTTGGATTATTCAGTTAATCATGAATTCCTATTTACAATTCCAGGTCTCCTTCCTTTTCAGTTTTGTAGCCATTTACATGTGCAGGCTGATTACCTTTTTAGCTGTGGCAGTTTTCTGCAGAAAAGCAGCTTTTACAATTACGCTGACTTCAACTCCTTGCTTCTACTGCTTTTATAAATGGCTCTGAAAAGAAAAATCTTTGATCAAAAAACTACCCTGGTGAATTAAATTACCACAACAGAAGTGGTATGTTTTTTGTCTTACAAACAAAGTGAAGGGCGTTAAAAATTTTTTTGCTGTGGTAATTTAGAAGTGCATGGTTATTGTTTATTTGCTGAAAGTTGTCATCTGAAAGATGCCAGCTGATTCAAAGTGTGTTTGTTATATTCTGAAGTGATCACAAGAATATGGTAGCCTATCATTTTCTTGAATGTCAGTATACTAAATTTGCATAAAATTACTAGTTTTAGGAATTTTGTTTATGTCATTGACCTGCATTGACAATCAAAAACTCTGGTCAAGGGAGCATTTCAGTTATGACCTTGAAAAGTGAACTGCATCTAGCTATGTCCACTGAATATAAACAGTATAAACTGATATAAACAGTATAAAAGCAAAATAAAAACTATATTGTATTCTCGTGTCTACTTACAGTATTTTTAATCCTCGTTTACAAAATCTCTTCACCACTTTGCTTTGTTTTGTTCTCCATTCCAGAAAACACTTCCAGCATACATTGATATCTTGCCAAGTTGTTGTTTTTGCATTATATTTTTCCTCCTCAGTACTGCTGAAGAACTACCAACACAGAGAGTTAATGTTTTTTATTAAGCCAAGGCAAACTGTTTGAGCTGCTGCTAATCTAGTGTGCAAGAAGGTGTTCAAAATGATCTATTGTTGTAGATACAAAATGGTGCAGTTAAAATTGTCTTGGACCTTTGGGGCACAAGAGATGAAAGCTCTGACACATGATTATAGTTTTTTAAGTTCATTATATTATTCTGTATAGGAATTTCCTTAGTGCATTGTGCTTTGTTTTTGTTACAGAAAAATAATATAGTTATTTAGGAGGGAGATTGTGTCATGAGTCAGAAGAAGTTCTGCATCAAGTTAATAATAATAAGCTCCTTTCTAGATTCATACACCTTTCTGTTAATCTAGAAACAACACTGCTATGGGAAGAGCAGGTTGCAGCCTATAGCAGGGGGTTATACAAGAAAAAGCAACCTTGCTTACAAACTTTTTCCCAGCCTACGCCATATTACTGCCCTTCTCCCCTGACCCCTCCTGCCTGCTCACTTCTTTGTATGTATTAAACAATACCTGATGACTTACTTGTCACGGGAAAAGCAAACCAAAAGGTGTTTTAAGCTTCTCATTTTGCAGATAACCAGATAAAAATTGTTTAACCCAGGAACTACAGTAATTTTCATGGTCATTTTAATTGTATGTGAAAACAGTTAGTTTAGTAGCAAGATGTACAATTTAAAGATCACACATCTGGAACCAGGTGGTTCAGGAACAGGTGCAGGAAAGAAATTAAGGATTTGTTTGAGAGGAATTTTGCTGAAGATACTTTTCAGAATCATGTACATATGTATACATGCATTATCTTTAATATTTCGGTTTTAAATGAAGAATAAAATGAAAGTAATCAGTATTTTTTTTCCTGCAAATTCAGTGAAATTTATACATATTCAGCAAACTTACTTTTCTCCTCTTTAGGAATATACAATTATCCACATGGTTGGAGTGCAGCTCAGTGGCTCTTACCTCATTTACATCATTTCAGTACTTGCTGGAATAAGCACCTACAGAGATCCAAGCACTCTCCTTTCTACTTTGCCAGTGAGGACACTGAGGCAATGCATGTAAGGGATTTAGCCAGGGTCATAATTTCAGGCTCTTTTTCTCATGAGGTTGCTGTAACAGTTCAGCCCGGTGGGTTTGCTCAGTAGAGGTGGTGGGTCAACATCTGTCTGAACCCACAGAGTTCAATTGGTTGCAACAGGGATCTTGTTGAACCTACCGTAAGTGAAGAACATTTGTTTATGAGTCTGTTGTAAAAATCAGTTTTTAGCTGATAATAAATTGGAAAGGAGACAGCAACTTTTAAGAAAAATAACATCTTTTCTACTTAAAGGATGCATATTTCCAGGTATTTTAGTTTCCCGCCCACCCCTCCAGAGAAAAATACAAGAAAATGTTTTTAAAAGTTCAATTCAAAATGTATGTATTTGGATGCTCTCAATACAGAGAACAATTTACCTAAAGTTCCTAATTTTGAAAACTTTAAAAGCTATCTCTTCCTAAGTGGTTGATTTTCTCTTAATCTTCCTACTCCTCCCTGCAGAAAGCAAAATGAGAAGGTACTTGAACATGAAGTACCTCTGTTTCTTTTAATAAAAAATCTTGAATCCAATAGGCATGTATTTATGAAACCTTTTAATTGTAGTATACAGTAGCTAGCACTTAAGAGACTGCAGAACATGTGTGCATGAGTTCCCTAATAAAATTTTGCACAAGCTGCCCATCAATTTATTGCAGAAGACTTCTGAATAGAAATGGCATCTAATAAGCACTGTATAACAGAAGGCAGTTTACAATAAATAAATAGAATCATAAAACAGAAAAACTAGCAGTTAATTATAATTGTATGCATGACAGTATTTAAAGAATTTCTGTCTGATGACTTTTTGTTATGGATATTTGTAATTAAACAAAAATAAGTTTACAGAGGAAAAAAATTGAAAATGCAATTGCACAGATTTTAAGTAGGTGTCAGAAATCTATAGTGTCTTTGTACCACTACAACAGATGGGGTTGGTACATTTTCTCCTTCACAGCATTTGAAGTCCAACTATGGTTGTGTTTAAAAATGAAGACTCCCTCTTCCTTTTTATTCTCCATTTTCACAAAGGTGTATAATTTGACTAGCAATTACTATAGAATAAAAGTCTAGGAGTTGCTATCCAAGTCCAGTTTAAATTAAGTGCATAGTGAAAAAATATTTTCCATCCGTGTTGCCAGGATTTTTCTTAGCATTCAAATGATCATCACTTCTTCAAGGTCTTTCATCTTCATTTAAATACTAATATTAAAATAATTCTGAAAGTTGCATAATTTGACTCTGGTCAAAATTAAACACTGGGATATACCACTCCGAAGGTGACTGGAGCATTTACTACATTTGCATCTTCTTCTGTAGGTAATGCTGGTCATATTTCACCTTATTTTTTGCAGTCTTATGAGGACGTACAAGAGCATTTTGGCCTGTCCTACAACTTCAAGTCCTTGTTCATTTTCCCATCAATGAACATGGAACCAGGAAATAAAGCCATGCCAATGTCTAGATCCATATATGTGGAAGTGGAAAGAGCTCATCATTCTGCAGTAAAAATAGAGCTGAGTAAGCATATGCAGTTATAGAATAATCTGGTTTGGAGTTCTTTAAAAGTCTCCAAGGCTATTCAGATGCAAAGGTGCTCATAAAATGCTTCATGTAGTACAATGCAGGGAAGAATACCCAATCTTGCTGTGGCATCGTGAGCACCTAGCTTATATCCATTTCTCATGTCATCTTCCTCTACTATAAATCAGCTGTAGAAGGCCTTCTGCTCTGAGAAGCAACTGGAAAGAACAGCAATTAAGTATCACTAAGGGGATAATGAGTAAGACAAACAGAATGGAAAGTTCTTATCTAGTGTATTCATGAATGTGAAGCGCTGTCATGTGTCAAAGCCACAAATGTCCTATTAGCTGTAGGCAGATACGAATGCCTAGGCACATGTTCAGTTTTTTTCAGTTGAAGACTCATGGTTTTGTGCATCTGATTCAGACAGAAGAGCAGAATTTGTCATGTTCTCAAGCTAGAACAGTGGTTCCAGCCTTTGGCTAGCTTCTGCACTCCTAAAAGAAAGTATTTAAATGTTGCTGTATGTCCTCCTTTTTTTTTAATGCAGCACTTTATAACTTCCTTTGTGTTTATTACGTTAAATACTGTGGCCAGCAGGCCTAGAGCAATGATCACTCCTTTGTCCTTGACACTGATGAGACCATACATCCACTATTGTGTTCAATTTGGGGCCCCTTACTACATGAAGGACATTGAGTTGCTTGAGCGTGACCAGAGAAGAGCAACGAAGCTGGTGAAGGGACTAGAAAACATGTCTTACGTGGAGTGGCTAGGGGAACTCGGGGTGTTTTGTCTGGAGAAAAAGGGGCTGAGGGGAGACCTTATTGCTCTCTACAACTACCTGAAAGGAGGTTCCAGTAAGGAGGGTATCAGTCTCTTTTCTTATGTGATGAGTGATAAGACACGATTTAATGGTCTCAAGTTGTGCCAGGGGAGGTTTAGATTAGATATCAGGAAGAATTTCTTCATGGAGAGGGTGGTCAAGCATTTGAACATGCTACCCGGAGAAGTGGTGGAGTCCCTATCCCTGGAAGTATGTAAGAGGCCTGTGGATGTGACACTAAAGGACATGGTTTGGTGATGGGACACACTAGGTCAGATTGATGGTTGGACTTTGTGATCTTGAAGGTCTTTTCCAAACAAAATGATTCTATGATTCAGAAAAATGGTAATTATGTCATTGCAACTAATTCAGGAACTTCATCTAGACCATGAGTGAACTGTGTGGCATATAAAACAAACAAAAATGGTGAAACAGTTAAGCAATAAGAAAAACATGCCTTACTGCATGAGGCAGTTGAGACAGCTGGAAGTGATTGGGCTAGCCATAAGACTGTTTCACTAAAAGGTAAATCTAGGTATTCCAGCTGGTTTGGCAAAAATCCTAAGTAAATCTTCTTTTATATTTCTGAGGCAAAAGGTAAGAGAGAGAAACAGCATATAAATTCTTTGCTAATAGAAGATGGCATGGTATTATTTTTAGACTAGCATGATCAACATAGAGGAACAGAGGAACCTCCTGGGTTTAGTCCTCTACCGTTGCAGTTAATCACCTTCATTTAATCCTATTCAGAAATTTATAAAACTCCATATTCAAATAGGTCATGAATTGTTGATGATAGGATAAGTAAAAGGTGGTAAACTGTGTGAATGATTGTCTGGTTCTCTTAATTCCAAGAAGAAATGTTGGAGAAAGGAGAGGAAAGAGAACAAAATTACAATTAGTCTGCCAGCAGGAGAAAGTCATCACTCCTAGTGACTTTGCCACAGAAAAAAAACACGTCTCAGAAAGCACTATAAAGTGCATTAGGATAGCAGGATAATTCAGGCTGGGAGGGACTTCAGGAGGTCTCTACTCCAGTCTTCGTTTTTAAGCAGGGTCAGCTCTGAGGTCAGACCAGGCTGTTCAAGTCTTTGCCCAGTCAGGTCTTGAAAACTTCTAAAGATGGAGTTTGCTCATGGCCAACCTGTTCCACTGTTCGGCTGTCCTCATGGCCAAAATAGTTGGAGGTGAGTGATAATACAGAGATTTCAGCAATGACTGAAAGAATAGTAACTTGTCCAGATTTAAGACATAGTTTCTGTTGTAATATCACTATTAAACGAAAATTATATTGTGAAAGTGTCTCAATAATCTCACATTTGTTCTGCCAGTTCTAGATTCTCACTCCTTTGAACTCAAGCTTTAAGAAAGTAGAAGTGCAAGTACAGCTTCTATACTGACTTCTGTTTAAGCATTTTGTTTGTCAAATTGTAATATTTTGTATTCTCAGGAAGGAGTGCTAAATTATTTTAATTATATGGAATAATACCTGTATTCTTCCCAAGGAGTATTATCGTTGTCACAGATGAGAGAATATTTTCAGATCTGTATATTTTTTCTCTTTGAAAGGATTAGTCAATACCATGAGTTTTCTCTTTTTGGGGAACTGATTGCTGAAATGAAATTTGAAGGTGTTGGATATGGGAGACTTTATATCTATTTTCATATACTCTGTAATTTTTATTAAAATTCAGAATTGCTATTGCAGCAAAGCAAAACACAGTAGAGATTGGTTTATAGGTCATCATGAAGCACAATTGAACTCCTCTGTGGAAAAAAAATAAATATCTGTTATCTTTTTTTGCATCTGAGCATGAGGGAAAAAAATGGCCTGTTATAATTCCTTTCCATGATGAAGCTGAGGAATTCTTCAAAAGTGAGAGAATTACTGTAAAGGTCATCTAGTCCAGCTCTGCCAGTATAGATTTATCCCCTACTACATATGATATAATGCTCTGAAAGTGTAATTTTACATTGTCAAGAGATGTAGATCTATCGACTAATAAATCTCCCAGCTCAGTACATTTCCTAATTTCCTTTCACATCCCCATTCTGTATTTTTTCTGTTATCTGTTTCATTTAATCATTCCTTGTTACATCCTACTTTTATTGCGTGATAGAAGACTTCTACCTTTGTAGGTAGAAGGAATTAACATTGTTTCTACACCAGTAATTTATATTAACTGTAGTTGATACAATCACAATAGCACAGTTGAGAGATTTTTTAATGCAAAAAAAAAGTGATTTAGTCCCTTGGTCATTCCCCTTTGATAAAGAGATTAAGCATGGTATATTGTAGCGAAGAAGTGTAAGGCATTGTACAGAGTGGACTCAGCATGAGTTATTACTGCAATATGGTGGGGAATGTCACATCTATGGGAAGTTACGTCTGGGTCTTGACTTCTCAGCTGTCTCCCCTCTGTACTCCTTTTTGCAAAAGGAAAATATCAGGATTATGAAAGCAGTGGATCACGGACATTGACTGGCGTGAGTCATGAAATTTGACATTGTAAAAATCTTATACTCTGAATGGTGAAAATGTTGTTTGAATTAAGGGTGAGCAGATACACATTTCAGAATACCATTTGATCAAAATGCTTTGACAGGCAGCACAATTGTCTCCAAACCAGTGATTTTTCAAAGTAGTGGTTTTGACTCAGCAGGAGTCTCTGCCCTATTCCTCTGCCCCACTTACACGACGGTGGTCCCTACGAGCCTAATGCTGACAGAAAATGTGGGAAGTTGTATGGTTATACTAGGAGGAAAATGGCTCTTTGCAGCAGTGTGGCTCCTGAACAGAAGCTATTTTATAAGATGTTTCTGTTTTACTGGAAAGAAGTACTTGTTGCTTAGTGCCTGATCTGTGAGTCAGTCAATCCATCTGTTACTGTACTGTGGAGGAAAAAAACTTCATATTCTTCATATAGCAATAACTGCTTTTTGTCCACTTCTGAAGTATTGTCAGGTTGTCCTTAGTAAATAATGTTTCTAACACTAATGACTGCTGACTTTAGAATGAAGTGTAAAACTAATTTTGTAAGTTGTTTTGTACCCATAAGGTCACGATGGCCAACGTAGAATTAAAAAGACCTAATATTACCTTTCCCCACCTTCCGAGAAGTGCTGTTTCATCTTATGTTCAGAGGAAATCTCACTAAATTCCAGCAAGTTATGCGACTTTTATCCTGCAATGGACTGTTATTTTTTTACCTTAATTCATAGATGCAATCAAACTGTTGGGCATGAGTTTTTACAGAATGTGCAATGGCTAAGGTACAAATTACTCTTTCCCTCATTTCCTCATGGAAACTTCCACTCTGTTAAATATTGTGTTATTTCTAGGTAGTCAAGAGCTACCTGGATTCAGTACTGATGTGTGATTATTACTACAGCTAATACTGCAAGCTATTCCTGGTAGCATGGTGCCACAGATAAAGAGGCTGAAAGCACTACTTTCTGGAAATGTCATTTTAGTCCTGAAGGGTACAAATGCAGGGACATCTCCAAGCCTTGGAAATGATTATAATGACTTGTCCTTAACAGTAATGTAACCAGTAGATAACGTTTTCTCCTGATGAACAGTACAAATATTTCATCACTGAAAAAGAGCAAATTTGGCCTTGTATGCTTTGTCTTCTAAAGATGATCAAAAAAGCATTTCAGTGACTGTCTTGTGTATCTTCTTTGCTAATACTGCTTCTTTCACACACACCTATGTACTCATTTCCTGTTTCACCAAAGTCTTTGTAACCTCCTAGCTCTAGAAATGTACAATTTTGTTTTATTGACTTTTTTCACCAAAAACGTAGTACTATTGAAAGTCAAAATGAGTTTTCTGTTTCTTTCATTGGAAGAATATTATGCCTGAGTGCTAACAGAGACTTGTAAGAGTTTATATTCCTTGAAGCAGTTCTGCCCTCGTTCATTACAGGGTACCTACATCCCCTGCACCTTTCTCTGTTGCACAGCCAGACTGAGCAATAGGAAAGAGAGATCATGCATAAGGACATACTCAGAAGTGTTGGTAACAGCTCCTGCAGAAGCAGCTGTGTATGTACTCCTTCTACAATAAGCATCTAGGTGTAGGGGGCAACTGAGGTTTGTTTGATTGACTTATGTCTGCTGTAGGAACAACACTGCAGGGCATAAGCAGTCCATAATGTTTTTGGAGTACACATGTGGTGGGCTCTTCTCACTGATGAAAGGACAAGAGGCAATGGACAAAAACTGAATTACAGGAAATTCCATATAAATATAAGAAAAGCTGTTTTTACTGGGAGGATGCTTCAGCACTGGAGCAGGTTGCCCAGAGAGTTTGTGGAGTCTCCGTCCTTAGAGATATTCAAAATATTATATTAGAGATATATTAGATAATATATTAGAGATATTCAAAACCCAACAGGACATGGCCCTCAGCAACCTGCTCTAGGTGACCATGCTTTGATCAACAGGAGACGATCTTCACAGGTGCCCTCCTTCCTCAAGCATTTTGTGATTCTCTGACTGGTCCTTTCAATTCAATAAAAGATGAATCTGGGAATTACTGGGGAGTAGAAATAAAAATAAAGGGTTCAGTACTATTCTGTACTGGGTTATGATTAAGTTTCTTTTTCCTTCTTAAATGAATGCAGCAATGACCACAATGGATGCAGAATGGAACAACTGATGCAACTTGGACATTTGCCATTAAATAATACATAGTTTCTGAAGCCTTCCTAGATTACTTACTGTCAATAAAAGCAGCGTGGGAGGTACAAAACTTACATGTTTCAGAGTAGATGCAAAGCAGAAGAATGATCTCAGAATAAATTATTCTAATAAACAGCACTTGTCTAGCTGAACTTTTTATTCTCATTTGCTTCAGGCAGCTATGACAGTGCTTCAGTCCTTGTTCTGTTGGTATAAAAGACAGTGGAGGAAGATGTTTGATCATATCAAAATCATTTAGATTTTATTATTGTCCAGAAGTTTTACTGCTTCTGTATTTCAGTTGGAGAGTCCTATGGCTTAATGGCTAAAAGGAAAAACTTTTCCTGGTGGTAGAAATTAGGACAACGATATAATTTTCTTGATATGGCCTGAAGATTTAAAAAAAAATAAAAATAAAAAAGTTTAATTTGCCTAAGTTTTGCATGTGTTGTGCTAACAACTTTGCACAGACTAGTGCAAAACATCCCTTAAATGCAACATTTACAACAGAATACACCAACATTACATGAAAAAGTTGGGAATGGGAGAATGAATAAGAATCCCTCAATAGAGAAATCTGTGCTTACTATCAGATTTCAGACAACCACAGTTTTGTCCTTAGCTAGAATATTCCTCTTGGAGAGGCAGCTATAATAAAAGTTATATGATTAGATATCTTTGATTTTATCAACCTTTGTAGACTTAGTAATAAGGAGAGATTCCTGCACAGGCGATATAACCGTATCAGGACAGGTATCTAGAAAGTGGGCAGCTTCAGTGTTGATGGCCACGTTTAACAGTAAAACGGTCTTTAGCATGTTTCTGTCAAGACACATACTGTTTATCCTTGCAGTCACTAATAAATTGCATGTGTTGTGATGTCATGGATGGAGCTCCAAAAATACAGGAACCCAGTCAGAACTGTAATTATGCGTGATAAGTGGCATAGCCATGTACTGTAGCTCTTATACTTCCTAGATGCCTTTCAAAGGCTTCTGTGGGAAAGGGGGAGAAGGAGTATGAATAGGAATAGAGACATGAGTTGTCAGTTAAATGTAAAAAAAATCTTGCTGGCAATGGACTTTTTGACTGCTGCTACAAAAGCTATTGCTTTACCAACTTTTGCAAATACGCATTCATTTGGTCTTAACATTGAAAGACCTTGCAAAGCAGTACTATTCTTATTATATTATATGTTATTATAGTAATTATTTTTCTTATTCTTAAGCAGTACTTATTTTCGTACTGAAAAAGTAAAAGTAAGGGAGGAGGAAGAAAACAGGAAAACATACCAAGCCCATTCGGGGATCCATTCTTCCACTGACTGTTAATGTGTCTGTGCCTCACAACCCATTTGACAGGACCAGTGATTCATGCTTCTGTCTGAAGTACCTGCCATTTAAAAGTACCTGCCATATAAAATATCCACAGGATATTTAGTAGAAGGATTCTGGCTTTTTGGCATTTTGTTTGTACTACAAAACTTCAAATTTAAAAGTCTGTTCATATATAATGTTCATACTGTGTTTTAGTATTAAATGTCTTAGCTAGAACCTCAGTGAATGCCCAGTGAATGTCCTTTTAAATCCAGCCATGATATTTTATTATAGAGTGTGCTCAAGAGCACAGAGCTGTGAAGGGAAAGAAAAAGTATGCGTTACCAAAGCGCCAAAAGATCAAGATTTGATCCAATAAATTTTGCTTTGGGGAGGCGAGACTGAAGGTTTTGGGGCATTGTTAATCAACTGCGATGTCTTTTGCCTGTAAATCACTTTTGATTCCAACTTGCTATGGATTTATGAATTACTCATGTATGATGACTGTTTTGTGATCAGCTTGTGACTTGAGTTTAGGAAACATTTCTGGCTTTCCTTTCATAAATTCACCACTGTGCTTTTGTATTAGATTTTCTCTCATATCGGCCATCCCATTTACTGTATTTGCATTTTACCTATCCCTGCTTTTAAAGGCATTTTGTAAACTAGAGCTCTTGTAATGTATTAAAAATACTTTATTCGCAACTTAGTGCTACTTGATGCCATTTTTGGCAACTAAATAGTTTGTAGCCACAGATAAGTTAGACAATGTTGAATATATGAGAAGTTCAAAATCCAGAATGCAAATGAAAAATGAACAAACAAGCAGCAAAATGTAAGATGAAAACAGAATACAGTAGGATTTGTACAGTCAGATACAGTTAGTGAATACAGGAATAGTAGCATATCCTAAAACATCCCCCATGACCTGACATGATTAGATTTGCCAAACTCAAATATTTTTTTGCAGATATTCTTTCTTTTAGCAGTCCCTGAAGTCCAGTCAATACACAAAACAATCCTAGATAGGATCATAAAATTATTAAGGTTGGAAAAGACCTCCAAGATCATCTGGTCCAACTGTCCCCGTACCACCAATATTACTGCTAAACCATGTCCCTAAGGACAACATCCAGCCTTTCCTTTAACACCCCCAGGGACGGTGATTCCACCACCTCATCAATAAAGATATTAAAGAAGGTGGTTCCCAATACCGACCCCTGGGGAACACCACTCATGACTGATCACCAGCTGGATTTCACTCTGTTCACCACCACTCTCTGGGCCTGGCTGTCCAGACAGTTTTTAACCCATCAAAGAGTGTACCTGTCCAAGCCATGGGCTGCCAGCTTTTCCAGGAGAATAATGTGGGAGACCATGTCAAAGGCTTTGCTGAAGTCTAGGCAGACTACATCAACAGGCTTTCTCTCATCCACCAGGCAGGTCACCCGGTCATAGAAGAAGATGAGGTTGGTCAGGCAGGACTTGCCTTTCATGACCCCTTTCATGAACCCATGCTGACTGGGCCTGATCCCTAGATTGTCCCGAATACATTGCGTGATTGCATTCAAGATGACCTGTTCCATCACCTTTCCTCGCACCGAGGGTAGACTGACAGGCCTGTAGTTCCCTGGGTCCTCCTTACAACCCTTCTTATAGATAGGTATTACATTAGCAAGTCTCCAGTCATCTGGGACACCTCCGGTTGACCATTTCCACTGATAGATGATGGAAAGTGGCTCGGCAATCACATCATAACTTGGAGAGCACAGACTTTCCCCATTCCACTTTTTAGTAGATTCTCTGTTGAGTGTTATTTCAGCTGTAGGTGACAGAATCACAGAATGGTTGAGGTTGGAAGGGACTTCTGGAGATCATCTAGCCCAACCCCTCTGCCAAGCAGGGTCACCTAAAGCACATTGCACAGGATTGCATCCAAACAAGTTTTGAAGGAGAAGGAGACTCCTTCAGAGAAGGAGACTCCCCACACTTCCCGGGCAACCTGTTCCAGTGCTCTGTCACCCTCACAGTAAGCTGTGTAGTAAGTATGTTTCATCTGACCCTTAGCCTTGATAACTGATTCCTTCAGAGAATTAACTCACGCCTCATCTTCTCTCTCCTATGCCAATAAAGTCCTCTCTGGGCTCAGCTTCAGCTCTTGTTCTAAAAATAAAAATAAAAAAAAAATCCTTGCAGATGCCCTGTGTGGATTCAGCTAGCTTAAAGACCTAGCTGACTATAATCTTTTTGCTTGTTTTGAGAGCTAACATAACAAGAGGTCAGTACTTGGCCTTGCTGCAAATGAAAGAGTTATTTATTGTGAATGCAATTCTATTGCTAATTGGCAGCGGGTTTCAATCTTCCTGAACTCCCAGAGGTCTTCTGTCATGATACCTTTGTAACAAAGTCCTTGAAAACTATGTTTTGCATAAACATATGTGAAAATGATTAATACTACCTGTCTTTAGCTCTTAATGGAGACTAAACAAGATGGTGAACAAAAAGATTTAGCAAAATGCCATTGTTGGGAATACATGACTATTAAGTATGAGTTGTTAACAGTGATGGGTAGTATGACAATAAGTAGCCTTGAATTTTTCCCCTTTTTCACTTTTCATCTCCAAAAATTTTGGATCTCAACATACCAAGTACAGAGAAACTTATATACGGTGCATCAACACTGCGAAATCAGAACATTGTCAATGTAGTCAAATTATTGAGTGTGAGAGATTGATCAAATTGGCAGCACCAACTGTCCTTTTATTTTTTTTCCAGATACTGACTTTTCTATCTGCAGCAGAAAGTTACAAGCTACTCTGCTCAAACTAGAGCAAGTTATCTTAGAGTGACAAAGAGGAACTGTATGACTGTAAATAGTTCCTTAATGTCTAAACTTGCAGCTTGAGAAAAATTGGTTTTGACTTGAGCTTTAAAAAAAAAACAAAAAAACTAATAAAGACAACTGCTGTTTTCCTTCCCAATCATAATGAGCTCAGATGTAGGTAAGAGTTGGAGATTGTTATTGCCATAACCTGGTACTCTCTTCCAACTTTCCAAAAATGACGAAGTGGAGAATCCCTGAGAAAAATGTGAAGAAACAAATAACTGAAACAAGATTTTAGGAGCCATCAGGTTTAGCACTATTCTCTGTGGACAATACAGATCTTCAAAGAAATTTCAGTTGGTGTCTTTTGTAGTAAAGCTACATATTCCGTAACCATCAAAGGGTCCATTTAATTATTAGAATATATATATAATTTTGGACATGGATGTCATATTCTGTTGGTCACAGACACACTTATGTTAGCTCTTAGAGAAGCTTTTATATAAGTATTAGAGGAATAGTTTGACCCCAAGTATTTGGACTTCTTCCTTAGATTCTTGAAGTTTGGTAAAATAACCAGTTCCCCCAAATCAATTGTTTTGATAACCATTTGTTTTCCATTTGTCTTCTACTTTTATTTTAGGTATCAACTGTAATAGAAATTTTCTGTCATCACAGCTTATCAAATATCCATCTCTATAGATAGCAGTTTTGCTCTGATTTAATATTGATACTGGAAGATCAGTTGATTAACTTTCCTATTTGTCATGAAACAAATAAACCAATTGAAACTTAAATTATTTAACACTTTTATTTAAATAAGTTTTCCAAATAGAGAGCTATCAAATTACTGCTAAGTAGTTCATAATAAGTATTCATATTTTCAGGCTTCTGAATGTTAATGACTTGCTTTCAGTTTTGCTTCCCTTCTGATCATATATGCAAGTGTCTTGGTACTAATCAAGAAGCTGAAAGCAGATTTTGAGGATGAGAGAAAACCTGATAGTCTCATTTCTTGAAAGCTTTCTGCTGTATGTAGTACGATGCTGATCTGTGATTATGTGCCTGCTGATTTTGCTATGACATCTATATGTGATTATTTTTTTGCTAACGGAATAAATGCAGTTACAGGTTGCTGGTGACCTCTTTTTTAGCATGAACCTCCGCCTGGAAATTTTTGACTCTACAGTTACATTACTATGATATAATCCTAAAAGCATGGAGAGGTATACCCTAGGGCAGATTGCTATTTACACCTGTGTTGGTTTCTGATGGGCTTTCAGAACTCTGTCAATCATTTTGAAAAGTGTGAAAGTAAATATAACCCACATAGCAAGTTTGGTAATGAACAGTTGCAGGAACAGAGTAACTGTTATGACTCTTGAGTGCATAATGAAATCTCCAGTGGCTGATGGGATGTGCAGCCAAGCCCTCAGAATAGGTCAGACAAATACCATCTAGAAGTAGGCTAGCACCTTTGTCAAAATAAATAAATAAATAAATAAATCTGTTTTCCTCTTGAAATATGTATGCTTTGGAGTCTGCTCATAGTGCAAGCAAATATATATATATAAATAAGATTTTCTGATACTCTTCTTAGTGTACGTTTGTCAGAGGGTTTAGTTTTGGTATATTATTAAGTACAACAAGCTCAAACAACACATATTACAGCATAAAATGATTACATTCAAATAACTGAGGCTCAGGGTAATCAAGGGTGTTTTCCATCAAGTGTTATCTTGCTTTTGGGTAATGGAAAGTATTTGTATTTTGGGGCAACTGGAAAACATGTCATTCAGAATATGAATAAACAGTTGCCAATTTTCTTCAGGAATGAAAGTTTCCATTTGGGTTAAGAATCTATTTCATCTTTTCAGTGGCAGTTTTTTTCCATTTTATTTATTATTTGGAGTTACTAACAACTTTCTTTAGTATAGAACACTGTTTTCCGTTTACTTTTATTTTTGCTTTCAGAATTAGTAGGCGAGATGAATTCTTGGAAACTGGGACAAGATGAACGTGAAAACAGTTGCTCAAAGCTCAGGTTGTTTCAGAATCAAAATGCTTGACAGATGCAGCTTACCAGGGTTCAGTGTGTCTACTGAGTCAGTTAATTTCTTGATATTACACTTAATTATCATTGTATTGCTGGTAATTTACCGCCATTAACATGTTAGTATCTGCTGCTTGGGAATGCTGCAGCTGTGCGATGAGAGACATCCCTTGGAAGCTCAGCCTCAGCCTCCTGCATGTGAGCTTAGGTGCACAGGAAGTGGGGAGGAGAAAATGAAAAGAAAAGCAGCTCTTTAAATTGAAAAGAGTAAGGTGATCTGAGGGTTTGTTTTATCAGTTAGGAACAGGATTCAGGCTCATGGGGCTCTCAGTGCTATTGCTTAGATTTATTTTTAACAAATGGCAGAAAAGCTTTGATATTTGTATTGATTCGTGGTAAGCTAAAAGGTTTTAATGCTTAGTCACTATAATGTGGTCTTTTCTTAGTTTCAGCACAAATACATTTGTCTAACTATACACAAAATTAAAATTCAAAACAACTAAAAAGGTGTCATTAAATGTCCAACGTGATTAATTACAGATTTATTTTTTTTAATTGCCTGGAGTGATGGTGATTATCTGCCTTTGTATTTTTTTAACGGAAATAACCATGAAATGTGTTACATGCATTGCCGTTTTTAATGTTAGGATCTTAAAGAAATAATTTCCATCCTATCTTATTTCCAAGGCAATGAGTTGGTTCATGGAAGTGGATCAACTGGAGTGAAATACTTTTAGTCAAAACCTGGTAAAAAGTATAATATATATATATGGTTTCAATTTCAAAATATTGATTTGGAAGACTTCTTCCCAGTTGTGATTTACCAGAATTTTATTGTTATCTTTAAAAATATTAGACCTGTTTCTGACCTAAATATCTGATGTCCCAAAGACCATCATACCACTGCCTTCAAACCTACATTAGGCAGTGAACTAAAGCAATTATATCAGGAAGACCACAATTAGGCCATCTATTAGAAATGCAAGAGCTACATAGCTTCACTGTCATAGGAAACACAAAAACATTCCATTCTTATTAACAGAATGAGAGATTTTATAGAGAAATTTCAGTTGTTAATGGCAGACTAATTTGTGGCCTATTTTAATATTTTTCACTGTGTGCTTTTGCTTTACAACCTTAAGAACATGTTACCTCTTTATGACCAAAGATGCCAGTTTTCTTAAGCCTAGAAGGCTGTTGGTTGAAAGTGTTAAATGGTGATGACTTTAGTGTTCGCAACATTGCACTGCTTTTATAATAATCATATGGTTGAATATAAACACTCTATTATCACTTCTTTTGTTTTGATTTTCTTGTAGACATTTCAGCAGTCTTCTCTACAGCAGAAAAGTAAAAAGAAGAACAAAGGTAAAAATTAAATTTGTTTTGATGTTATTGGTTGGAAGGGAATCGAAAGCATGAGTGTGTACATATGCCAAAACTTCAGAACTATGTTAGAACAACTAGAACTTGTTAGCTCCAATCAAAAGTATAGTTCAGTTGAACACATATTGAGTTCATTGAACATCATATTGAGAAGCTGTTAGTCCATTACCAATGTCTCATAATATCCTCTTACCTTATAAGCATATAACTACTGATTTTTTTATTTTTTTTTAACATGTAGACTGTAGTATGTTTCGGGGCCAGGGCTGTTTTTGCAGCTGTGTGAGTATAACGTGTCAGTGCAGCCATTGCTCATTACCTTATCTGTCTGGTAATTATATCACAATAAACTGTTTTCCTTTGATGTAGAAGTACAAAGGCCTTAGGAAATGTTTAGCTGCAAAAGAAGGTACAAAGAGAGATTCCTGAATACCCATCAAGTATTTACATAGTTTTATTTTACAAGACTATTAAACAATTAGTAGCTAGGTGTGAAAGTACATGAATTTATATGTTGTGTGCTTTGATGTGACATGAAGTATTAATTTGTTGAAAATTATAAATAACCATTTTTCTTAACTTAAATATCTTGCCTTTCATTCCTCTATAACATCTCTTTCTGTATTGCTTTTTTTCTTTTTGTCTCATCTATAGAATATGAGCTCTCTGGGTTGCTGAACCTGGTTTGTTTGGGTTTGCTTTGTTGTTTGTTGTGTTTTTTTTGTTGTTTTGTTTGTTTGGTTGGTTTTTTAAGGTATTTTGTGGCCCAAATAAAAGGTTTGTTGTAATTTAATAATGGCATATTGAAGTTGAAAATTTTAATTAATTTTCTGAAGCAAGTATGTAGTGCTTTATGGCTACCTGGCTTGTTGACTTAGTGGACAAGCCAAACACTTTCACATCAACTCGTCATTTTCAGCTCCTATTCCTGGTAAAAGCAAAAGACGGATCTCTTGTAAAGATCTTGGCCGAGGAGACTGTGAAGGCTGGCTTTGGAAGAAGAAAGATGCCAAGAGTTATTTCTCCCAGAAATGGAAAAAATATTGGTTCGTCCTGAAAGATACATCTCTCTATTGGTATATCAATGAAGAGGTAAGCCTATATGCTCAATGCTTCATCAAATCCCCTGTGCAGTGCTATTGACATGGTTTTGTGGAAAGCCAGTGCTTTGAGTGCTTATATATGCAAAAAACTTTATTCACCCAAATAATCATACTGATGTTAACTAATTTACCATTAAAGTCTAAGGAGATTTGGTCCTTCAAATTCACCTTTTACTACAAGCAGAAAAAGCATACTTTTCAGTGTCGTGCTCTCACCATTTTAGAATAAATCTATCCTCAAACCATTGAAAGGGAAAAGGTAGTTATTTAATCTTGTCATTCAAGCTTAGTCATGAGAGTGTAAACTTCAATGATGTGCTGTCTAGTGTTCCTTGTTTATCTGTGCCAATGAAATCATCAAAAGCTCTGGCAATTACAGAAGATGCTTTTGTTTTTTCAGTTGTGTTCTCCTGTTGTTCCTTCTTTGTATATTTGTTATGATTTCAGTGCTTATGTACATTGAATTTAGGATCTCCAGAGCAGCCCAACTGAATTGTGTACAGCTTTGATTGTACAACATGTTTTGCTTTGTACATGCTTATCTATATCAGCTTTAGTAGAAAAGTGTTTTGCCAGTCAAGTAGAAAACTTTAAAATTAAACCCTGCTAGTCTCATTAGTAAGTATCCTGAGGTAAAATCATTGCCAACCTGTGAATGGACTTAGTCTTGGACTGCCTTACTTGTTATTTTAATCATTTGTTATTTTAATTTTGCTTTTGTGCAATTTTTTTAAAGTATTTTGATCCCAGACTTCTCCCTGTGTAGATAGAAAGCAAGTTGTACCACAAGTAGTTACTGAAGCCTGTTTTCCCACACACTCATTGCATTTGTGCCTTCATCCCAGCTTCAGATCAATAACCCTGACTCCCTCCTCCTCATCTTCCCTCCTACAAGGTCTTCATCAGGGCAGAAATTCATAGCTACAAGAACATTGACTGGTCACCAGTTGTGGCTAGTGGGTCTAAGGAACCATTGAGTTGCATGATGCTCTCCCTTGGAGAGGGCAGTGGTTTCTCTGTCTCCCTCCTGCCTCAGATTCCCTTGACTTTCTGAGACTGTTATTTTTGAGACCTCAGCTACCTCACCAATGGATTTTTTTTTTCCTTAGGCAACCATGCAAGAAAAAAGAAATAACAGATTTATTCTTTTTCCTTTTGTTTTTAAAGTACCTGCGAACTCAGTACTTCTTACAACCTTGTACCTCCCACAGAACAACTCCAGTTCCAGTTTTATATGCTAATATCTGTCATTTATTTATTTATTAGAAAGCAAATAGTCATATAGACTGCATATGTAACATATATTACTGGAAGATTCTGAGAGAACAAGATGTAATTCTGTGGAATTCATTAAAATACAGTTGCGTTTTCTGCAGCTCCACTGTCATGATCTTGTATTAATTTCTTATGCAAAGTTATGGACAGTCAAATAAGAGAGTCTGTGGTATTGATGTATTAGTGGCTTAAAATAATTTTCTCAATTTGTGAAGAGTCAAGAAAGATTGAGTATCTGATAAAATAAGCTGTGTGCAAGTCTTGAGAGGGGAGGTAGGTCAGATGTCTTCTTTATGTGCTAGAGAGAGATAACGGTAGCTGAAGAGATGTCATATATCCTAGCTGTGATATTGTATAAAGATAGTAAACCACACACATTTAAGTCACTTTTTTTCCCCCTATTTCTTACAGTACGCTGCATTTCTGCTTACTAATTAGTCCATTCTCCCCTGAAATTAACTAATTACAGTAACTAATTGCCTAAATATATTTGGTCATTTTGTATATTTTCAAATGTTGGTTCAGCTGTGAAATTGTTTGAGAAAACCAGGTATTTAAAATTGTATTTTATACCAAGGGATCTGTCTTACTACTTTGGCAAAAGTCCCAGTGAATTCTGTGGGAGGTTTGCCAGAGCAGAGCATACATCGGTATTCCTTATGTAAGAAGCAGGCAAGTGAAAATATCCTTAAGTTTTCAGTATGTATTTTTTTTTTCTGACACCTTAACAACAGTACTATTTAGAACTATCTTTGCAGGATGAAAAAGCAGAAGGATTCATCAGTCTACCTGAATTTAAAATTGACAGAGCTAGTGAATGCCGAAAGAAATAGTAAGTATGCTCAAAAGTAATGCAGTGATACAATAGGAACAATGATACAATAGAAAAAGTGGAACAAAGGACAAGGTTATCCCTTTAAACAGTGACATAATGGACTTTGTTACAAAGATTATTTGGCTAAATCACAGAATTAAATCATACAGAACAGTCAAATACAGTATTTGTATTTGGGGTTGTTGTTTTTTATCTGAAACCTTTAAGCTCAAGAAACCATCCGCGCATGCACACACACACACAAAAGTCTCCAGATTCATGTCCAAGCATCCATCTTTTATGTAACTCCAAATTAGTTTGCATAATCTCAAACTGTGCTGGCACAGTATGTCAGTCCCGAGGCAGAGTAAAACAAGAGAGTGACAGTTATTTTCTCTTTCTGGGGTATGAACTAAAGCTTTAAAGTAACTTTTCTTCTCACCTAGCTGTATTTGCTGGTGTCCGGGTTTGCACCATTGCATGAACCCATTCTTCATTTAGATGCAGGTGCAAGCATATGTAGTGACATGATAGGTGCATTCTCTCACAAATGTATTTTTAGAGTGAAAACTTTTTAAGTTGCCTTCTAATGGTTCTTACTGTTATTTGACTGAAGTTTATTGAGGCTGTAGAATCACTGAAAATTGTACAGAAAAGCCATTGCAAAAGTAAAACAATATGACTTATAGTATGTACAGTTATAAAGAAGAGACTGACCTTGTATCAGTTTGTCTACATAGCTCTGCAGGATGATCTCTGCTCTTCATGATGATTTCATAGGGCAGAAAATAAAATTGCCTTTAAAAAAAAAATAAATATCAGCTTGTGTTTATTGTATTGTGCCCTGTGTCCTTGGGCTATGTTGCTGAAGTGCTTCATTTTTATGCTTTTTGGGGCAGCAACATAAACTCAACCTATTTCTCAGAACTGCACCCTGTTTGAATTGTTTTTTTGTTTTTTTTTTTTTTTTAACTTGGTAGTATTTGCTAGATAGTAGTATATAAAATGTGGTTGTTAAAATTCCTTATCTCTTGGGTGGCAGATGAAGGGAAAAAAAAAAAAAAACCACTCTAAGAATTCAGATGACAAGTGCTGTAACAACTTTAAGCCAAATTTTGCGTCTCAGTAACTTGATGTGTTTCTAAAGTGAGCAGAGGTCACTGCATATCTGCTTTCACTTCTATAACATTGTGTAATGGTCTACAGTGTAGGAGTCCTTTTTGTCTCATTTTTACATGCTGCTTTCACTAGTGCTACCTTTCGTGGATTTCAATTTCACGTACCCAGTTTCTATATATATATATATATGTACATACACATACAAACATATATTAAAAACTGCAAGCATGATACATGAAGAACATCATTACCATTTTTCTAAAAAAAAAAAACCAACAATGGTCTAGAAAGGGAATTATTATATATATGATATATATATATATAATCCATTGTAGTTCAGAAAAATGGTACTGATGCTTTTTGTACACCATGCTTGCAGTTTTCCTTATTTTCTTCAGGACTGTTAGGCATTTTTTTCATTTTCTTATTTTAAGGGAGACCTTCAGGGTATTTGGAAAAATGATTCTTCTGTACTGTAAATTATTAATTACTTTCTGGTGCATTTTCTAGATCTTCAAGAACTTCACCATAAATCTTTATCCACATAGTTACAAAATTCTTTCAAGTAATTTATTTCATATTATGTATGAAATGCAGTAATTCTCTCAGCCTAGTCATGTTGATTACTTTGGGGGAAAGAAAAGATGAGATGTAATTGCCCGTTGCTTAGAATGACCTCAAGAACACGTTGTTGATTTATAACAGCTTTTCAAAAGTCAATCAGTGCATCACATTTTTCTGTTTGAAATGCAGTCGTTAGAGCTAAAGGTAATGTCAAGGTCATTGGGATGTCAGAAATCACCAGGACTGAGAGTTTTTCTGTTGTATTGAATAAATTGTTTGGTCAATTTTCTGTTCAGAAAAACTTGACACCTACAGTATATCTGTAAAATTGCCTAATAAATAAAACTGTATCCTTACCTGGTTAACTTTGTCCAAATGTACTATGCTGTAGGTATACAGTCTACTTATACACACATGATTCAAATATTGTTTAGAAAGGGGTACTTGCAGAACACTTCAGTCAGTGAAATCTGGCACAATCCTAAATGTTAGAATCAAAGAATTATAGAATATTCTGTGTTGGGAGGGATCCACAAGGATCAAGGATGTTATATTTGTATAACATGTCGGGAGGCTTCTAATAAGTCAGGAAATCTGAACCGATTGCTTGGTGACCATGCTAATTTATAAAAAAAAAAAAAATGTGCTATTACCTTTTTATAATTATGTTTTTCCTCTACAGTGCATTCAAAGCCTGCCATCCTAAGATCAAAAGTTTTTATTTTGCTGCTGAACATCTAGATGATATGAACAGGTAAGGAAGTCAAGCAAAGGTCAAGAAATCATCCCTTAAACATGGCACTTCCTTGAAGTTAGTGATAATAAATTACATGTTTATCTAAGAAATTAACAGTTAAGAAAATAAGTGCAGAGTAGCATTTTTTGTCTGCATATGCTAAATATTCAACTCATGCAAAAAATAGCTTTTTTGAAACAAAGATTTGAAGATTTTTAGAAACAAGATTCTATCTTTCTACTAAGAAGCAAAAAGCAATTTTTGAAAATAACCCATAAACACAATTTCAGAATTCAAGTTTTCTGTAAAGCTGTTCTTAGCTGTGTGACACCTGAAAACGTGCAACATCTCCAACTCTGCTTCCCAGCATACCTCCACGGACATGTGATACTTGCTCTGGGGATGCTTCTATTTCTGGCTCTTGAAGGAGTGATAAGTTGGAGAAGGATTTATAACAGTAACTGATTATTCTTATGCCAAACTTGAAAAAGGAGTTAGAGATTAAAGCAATTTGTTGTGCAGATTCCCTCCACCAACATGAATTTAACCTACAAATTGAAGTGAAAGTTTGACTTTAAGGAAGTTAGTGGGGAAAATCTCAGCAACTTGAAAAGACTGAGGTTTTAAGTCTCAGCTCTTTGTGTGCTGAGCTTAACTGTACCTATATTAAGCCAATTTTTCAAAAAAAAAATTGAGATTTCAGCATAAACACAATTACGCTTATTTAATGTAAAAGACAAAATCATGGATCCAATGCCTATTCAAATATTTGGAGGATCATTTCATTTATTTTCATAGCATAAATTAAAACTAATTCAGTTCAAAATAATATGTAGTTTTCATCATATGACAGGACACAAACAAACATCTATGATTGTAACCTGATAATTGTTCTGACTTACGTAATGTCTGTGGACATCCTAGCTGAGTAAAATTGCTGTTAAAACAGGAGAAAAAGGAGATAAAACTCAACTCATAAAACTCATTAGTTAGTGCTGTGGTCATGATTTAACCTCTCCTGTGTGTACTAGATTCAGGTACCTGGCCAATCGGCATCAGGGTACTGCCAGTACTTTACTGATAATGTTTGACTGAAAAAGTATACTAGTACTATTCTGTGTTTGCCTTTATTTAGAAATAGCTGTCTGGTAACATTTTCAAAGGTTCATGCATGACTGAAACTCATTTCAAAAGTCTCTCATCATTTAGAAAACTTAAAACCTTTTTATTTGTTTGTAAAATTTTAGGCTTGCCTTTACTAGATAACTCTGTCAAGCCAGTCACTCAAACAGCACAGCAAATAGAATAATGGCACGGTCTATTCAGCATATCCTGAACTACAGCAGCAGATAAATCATTTCTGTCAGTAAGTCCTCAGTCAGTATGACAAGGTGACTTGTTTCTGAGGATAAAAATTTATATAACACTTCAGTAATCAGAAATCAGAGGGAAATGTGCATCAATATGTTAAAAATATATTGCACAATCTAAAACTAACTTAAGAACTAGAAGATTTTTAACTTTGCAACATGAATCGTCTTTTTATCATATTTTGAAATATATGCTTACCAGTTCTTTCAGAAAGAGCTAGACCAAATTTTGATATGAATTATGCACATGTAAATTGAAAATAACTCCATCAATGTCTATGGAATTTCTTGAAATTCTTATGTCTGAATTGACATCACAGTCTCACCATATATTTTTATTTGATCCACTTTGTTTAATATATGATAAAAAGTAGTTCAACTTCACAAGCTTAATACACAAATTAACTCTATATTGAACAAAAACGTGTTACTGAAAAAATAATCTTTCAAATGCAGAAGTAATAAAATACAATACTTCCTACCTAAAAGTATGTTCTAGCCTAACCAAAGTCAAACACAGAATCAATATATTAAAAGTTAAATTAAAACTGTTTTAATCAATTTATGTTCTTCATTAGGTTTCAGAGGTACATTTTTGTCAGGTGTAATGCAGTCACTGCAGTTCTATTATATGTGAGGCACAAGAAATAAAGGAAATTAGAAAACTGCTAAAGCAGTCTAACAAAGTTAGAACTGGTTCCATTCCTTCATCCCTTGAATAAAATAACTTGGTTAAAAAAAAATAATAATAAAAAAAAAAAGGAAAGAAAAACTGTATACAGGACATGAAGTTTTTTTTGGGGTGTGTATACTCACATAAAACGTGTGTTTTAGTTTTAGGTAACTTTGTTCCTATTCAATTTTTCTTACTACTTTTATGACTGAGCCACACTGCTATGTTGGTAGAAGCTGGGAGAACTGTATTCACTGAACTTTATTGTTGTGGCATCTGAAATCCCTCTCCTTTGCATGGTTACACCAGCACAAGCATTCTTCCTACCCATACAACACATTTACGTTGGATGAGAAGAAGGATGGAATATCCTTCATTGATGCAAAGTACAATTTTGCTAATACAGGTTTATATTCATAGAAATACCTTGCTTCGAAATTTCTTGTTATTCCTATTCCAAGAAAATATTATGATGCACAAGGCAGTCCACATATTTCTACATAATGGTGCTATGTGTAACTTTATTTTGATTGTTAACTGTACCTGCTACTTTATGGACTAAATATGTTTTTTCCTCAGAGATCCCAATCATCAGTTCAAAGGCAAATGCAGCCTTTTCAGTGTTGGCTGGCTTAAATACTTTGCAAACTCTTATTGATCCTTTTTATTCCAAATATGATAAGCTATATAATCTATGCAGGAAAATGAAGTCTGTAGCTTCACATAGAATGGTTGTCTGAGAAATTCCTTGAACCTGTTGTAACCGAACTGTCCTCTGTATCTTTTTGTGTATAGGCAGAGTATTGAAATTTATAATTTCTTCCTCAATGTAGCTCTATAGTTAAGAGTAAAGATGACAAATCATCTTGTATTAGTAGCACGTGGGAATGTGTCCAGAAGATTTCAGTGAAGATGGCCTCTAAAATATTTCCAGCATCGTCTACGGGCCTCTTCATTCTGGTTAAACTGCAGCTGTTTACTTACAGACACTATATGGTATCCATACTCCCATTGCTATATAGCAGGTTCATCCTAATGCTTGAGCTTTATGGTTAAGGACAATTAGACACCCTGCGTTGACTAAAAGCTTTGCACCTACCTGGAGTTTGAGATAAGAGAGAAAAATGTTTCCTACTCTTCTGTTTGAGTGCCAGTACTGTGCATTCTTCTTTATAAGAGTTGTAAGTCTATAGAAAGATATATATTTTTAATCTGGTTCTGAGTGAGTCATAAAATTGTTTTAATTAGATACTGACAAGAAATATATACGCTATTCTTGAAAAGAAAAAGAAAACAAAAGCAAAACCTAGATGACTGCTGCAAGTACCAGTGTTACTTATTGTAACTATTATTGTCATAGTTAACAATAGTATAATTCTCACAAGAAAACTAAAGCTGCATTTGCAGTAAGGAAGGAATATTTTCTTGGCCTTTTGCCCTCTAAAAATTACAGCACACCACAGGGAAGACAGGTTTAAATCTTCCCATGTACAAGGGCTTTGCAGATTACTTTTAAATAGGTTTTAATATTCATAGTAAAGAGTTCTTCTATAACTGTACACTTGATACTTTCATCCCTTATGTTGTGTAAAGTAAGAATGAAAGAATGTTTTATTCTTCCTCCACTCTTCTAAAGATCGTCGCATTTCCCTGTGATATAACCCCAGTGTGATGGATTTCTCATACTCTAGCCTGAATGAACCTAACTCTAGTCATGATTTATTAAAATAATACTAATTGTCTAACCATAGATGTTCTAGCTGTATCTAATGAAGCTTTAGTGGCCATATACCAGAAAATATGCAGAAGTCAATACCATTCTTTTAATTTATGAACTAGCAAACCACTCAAAAGACATAGTTATTAACTGTTTACAACCAGATCAGTGCCTGGTCAGTCATCCCACAGGCACTTGTAGGTGATATTCCAAACCATGACATAAACCATGAACTACAGAAAATCATTAAATGTGATTCATAGAATCATAGAATCATAGAATATCCTGAGTTGGAAGGGACCCTTAAGGATCATCAAGTCCAACTCTTGACACCGCACAGGTCTACCCAAAAGTTCAGACCATGTGACTAAGTGCACAGTCCAATCTCTTCTTAAATTCAGACAGGCTCGGTGCAGTGACCACTTCCCTGGGGAGCCTGTTCCAGTGTGCAACCACCCTCTCTGTGAAGAACCCCCTCCTGATGTCAAGCCTAAATTTCCCCTGCCTCAGCTTAACCCCGTTCCCGCGGGTCCTGTCACTGGTGTTAATGGAGAAAAGGTCTCCTGCCTCTCGACACCCCCTTACGAGGAAGTTGTAGACTGTGATGAGGTCTCCCCTCAGCCTCCTCTTCTCCAGGCTGAACAGGCCCAGTGACCTCAGCCGTTCCTCGTACGTCTTCCCCTCCAGGCCTTTCACCATCTTCGTAGCCCTCCCCTGGACACTCTCCAACAGTTTAATGTCCTTTTTATACTGTGGTGCCCAGAACTGCACACAGTACTCGAGGTGAGGCCGCACCAGCGCAGAGTAGAGCGGGACAATCACCTCCCTTGACCTACTAGCGATGCCGTGCTTGATGCACCCCAGGACACGGTTGGCCCTCCTGGCCGCCAGGGCACACTGCTGGCTCATATTCAACTTGCTGTCTACCACGACCCCCAGATCCCTCTCTTCTAGGCTGCTCTCCAGCGTCTCATCGCCCAGTCTGTACGTTCAGCCAGGGTTTCCCCGTCCCAGGTGCAGGACCCGGCACTTGCTCTTATTGAACTTCATGCAGTTGGTGATCGCCCAGCTCTCCAACCTATCCAGATCCCTCTGCAAGGCCTTTCCACCCTCATTCGAGTCCACAACTCCTCCAAGTTTGGTGTCATCAGCAAACTTGCTCAAAATACCTTCTATAGGTATGAAGTCAGTCTGTTTTCTCTCTTTTAGACTGGTATACAGTTCCTGGGTTATTGTTAGATTATACTTTTCAGGAAATATTTTTTTTTTCTGGAATAATCTACTATAGCTGTAACCACTGACAATTAACTGATAATTTAATTGGTTACCTCACTCTCAGGCACACAAAATGCTATCTCATGTTTAGGATGGAATGAAGTTTCCCAAATGGAGAACCCTTATAGTTGTATCATTTAATATTTTGTGGTGAGCAGGCCTACTCAAAGGGGTATGGTAGGCAGTTGTTTCATGTCGACTGCACTGGGTGGTGTTAAGCCCTGAGCTGAACTGGGAATGTGAGATCCAAACTGTGTGAGAGGCCAGCAAAGCCCACCTCTGCTGTCTGCCACGCCATACAACAGAGCAGGTGCTTGCCTGGTCATGCTCTTTGCCCTCTGTACAAGGACAGGTCTGTGGCCTTTGCTGGTCCCAGGGCATAACAGTGCTGGAGTGGTGTGGGTGAGGTTCCCACATCAGTGCCTCTGATTTGGGCTGGCAGAACTGTCGAGACAGGTGAGCTTCACTCCCTAAAGAAAGCCTTCACATATCAGGAATGTGAACTTAAAAGAGAGTTTTGGAGAGGGATGACTTTTTTCTTCTGTGAAGATGTGCAACAGTTGTCTGAAGCATGATTTGTTGGATTTCTGTCCCTGTGTGCCAGTGATTTTTTAAAGTGTATGGCACTTGCTAAAAAGAAATTTTAAGTCTTTTCTTCAGCTCCCCTGTTCTTCTGGCAGAAACTTTGATTGTAAGTTAATATGCAGTGTGCTATAATCACTTCAGTAGATCTCTAGCATCCTTCCCAATGTACAATGACTTATGGGCCATTAATGTAATTTACAGATAACACGTGATCAGGTTGTGTAAGGGGCAGTAGCAGAAGGTTATTTCAAGGACAGCAACTGTATTTTATGATCTAACGTCTGTTTATCCTGAACTGAAGTATCTTAAAGGTTGGCATGCTGGACTGATTGCAAAGATCTCACCAAAGGTCTCTCTTGCTGGTAAAATACTACATGCTGTTTCCATATTGCAATATGCAAATAACAGCCATCAGGCCAGTTTTCTGAAACAGGAGTTTCACATTTCTGAAGGCAATGCAGAACTGACTCCAGCTGACCTTCTGTATGCACTAGCAGTAAAATTGCAAGCCACTGACTGGCTTGGCAAACCAGGTCCGTCATCCTGTAGTCAGGATGACGTGTGTAAGTAATTCCAGGTTTAACATGGAATGGACTACCATAGGAGGCTGTCATGGTCGTTTAAAGCATCATTGATGGAGGAACTGATTTAGGCTATTTGGATAATGAATACACTGAGAGCCTTTTGGGGGAAGAGGGCAGGCTGAATCAGCGTTGCTACAGGCAGTCAAATGTATGCTTTTCAATGACAGTCCTGCTAGAAGAGAATAGCAATAGTTTATTTTCAATACATGAAGCTTATGGAAGCATTTTTTCAAGTCTAAGTTGAGGTGAAAGCCTTACGTATGAATTGCATTGAGGCAACTGTCTTTTTTCCCTCTGCTTCCCTGACACAAACACAAAGGCGAATTCTGATGTGCCACCTCCTCTTTGTATTTGGCACTGTAGGTAAGCCCTAAAACACATAATGGCATAATTAAACCTCACTGTTTGTTTAGGAGTGAACCTGTTCTTTTGACTGGTGGTTTCTGCTCTGTTCCTCCACTAAGTTGCCAAATCAGGCCTTAAAATATTGCTTAAATCTCTGAAAAATGGTGTTTATTCTCAAGAAATCAGAACAGCAGAAGTATTGGTGTGATGGCATATCTGTGAACAGCAGACTTAATAGCCCTTTGATTATCTCCAAATCCTTTATTTTACAGATGTTTGACATCATACATGGTTTTCCATTTGAAACAAGATCTTTGCTGCGAAAACAATTTGTTCAACAGCAAAATTATAGATCTTTGGAGGCTCCCTGAATAAGAGTATCAAAGAAAACAGCTGTT
Source organism: Anser anser (assembly GCF_964211835.1). Taxonomy (NCBI): domain Eukaryota; kingdom Metazoa; phylum Chordata; class Aves; order Anseriformes; family Anatidae; genus Anser; species Anser anser. Next base: position 127,317,486 of record NC_139720.1, on the reverse strand, counting down.
TAATATGAAAAATAACATTGTCTTGAATCTCTGTCAGATGCTCATACCTTTGTTTTTTTGTAGAAATACACTAAAAATTAACATGCTGGATCGGTATCACTGCTTTTTTAATATTATTTCAGATGGCTAAACAGAATTAACATGCTTGCTGCTGGCTATGCAGAAAGGGAGAGGATCAAACAAGAGCAAGGTAATGTTATTATTTTGGTTTCTTCTGTCAGCTCCTATAATAAGTTCATCTGTTCTTTTTTCCCAACTGTGTATCAGGCCTCATTCTCATCATCTGAAAGCAATTCACATATAAGCATCCCTGTTGTTGCTTTAGAGAACTGCTTCTTTCTCAGGGTTTTTGATTAGTTTCTTCTGGTCCACATACCCTTGGATTATTTCTGAGAAAGCCACTGAAGGTAGCTAAAAGCAGCACATTTTCTGCCAGTAATCTCAGGTATGTGGTACTAAGGAGTCTTTGTTCTCCATTAAAATAAGTTTAAGAATCTGCAAACTAAAAAATAATTTAAAATATTGCATTTGGTGTTTTAATTCACAGGGAGGAGGAATGCATGAAATAGGTCTCAGGAACAAAACCATTCCTCTAAAGCCTGCTGACGTAACTGGATTCCCCTTAAAAAACTATAATTTTAAGGCCATTTAATGTTTTATAATTTCTGCTGGTTTTGCTGTTTTGAGGTGTGTACTTGAGCCTTGTTGGCCGTTTCAGTGATGAAGCCTTTCATTTGGAGTCGTACGTTTACATCATTTTATGAATATTTTTTATGTCTGGTATTTCATACATTTATAAAAGCAGCACAGACAAAACAATAAGTCACTTTGCTTTGGTTTGCTGCAGTAGAAATTCTGTTTGCAGATAAGTAAAAGAAAGGGTCAGTCCTCCCTTGCATTGGGCAGGTTGTTCCCTCAAACTGCCAGTGACATGGATCAACAGAAGTGTTCCTATCCGGCTGACTGGTCTGGCAAGCAGTTGGCTTGTGAATCCATACTCTAGTTTACAGATGTACCTGGCAGCAAATACCAGAAAATTGCAGTGGTCGTGATGATCCAGAGTTTATCCATATAACTGTCTGCCTGCTGCCTGTTGAGTCAGAACATCACTTTATAATTCTGTGGCTTCTCCCCCTTCATCAGTGAAGTTCTGACTTTTGTCCCAAAAAGCTTACAGCTCAGAGCTGCAGCAGCAATGTATTTCATGTAATATTTTATTTATGAAAACTGTATTTTTAGCCATTTTTCAGGGAGATTTTGTATTCAAAAGACTATCACTGGGCTTCAAAATTAGCCACATAGTGTCCTCCACACCACTCAAAGTCCTGGCTCTGTACCAACCTATGTGACAGCAGCCTTAGCCATGTCCATCTGGTCTGATATAGCGAGGAGGAAGATGTTTGTGATCTGTATGTCTGTGTCTGCAATGCATTGCTGTGGTGCCCCTTTCCTGGGAGACACTGCAAAAAAAATCCTTTCCCTGATGAGAAGCAAGTGTGGCTTTGGCAGCCAGGTGGAAACATCGTGAGAGTACAATATTCTATAATGGCTGAAGACTAACAGACAGCATCATAAAATGATGTCTGCGTTGATTCATACCCTGACTGTCTCACCACAGAGCACCCTAGAGAGATCAGCCTGCTGTTGAAGAGCACTGGCTTACAGCATACAGCTGTAATTTGATGGTAATAGCATGGGTGGGAAGGTTTGTGGGTGTTCTGTCTTTCTCTCAGATAACTAGGTTGTACCTGCTATTGCCTCGTTTCTAATTTTACCTTCCAGTAAGTGCAGCTGCTTATCCCGGGAGTGTTGCCCACCTGGCTTCATCCCATATGGTCCTTGCACATCATGTAATTCATAGTACCAGGCCCTCTGCATTCACACAGTCCATTCACACCATGCTCTCTGTATCTCCAGGCATGTTCTCAATGCCTCACCAAACTTCAAAATCAGTTTGCGAGTCTGTATTTCCCAGGCTGTATTGCAGTAACCAGGTTGGAGGGACCTGTATACCATCCATCACTACCTGAAGAGGCTGTAAACAAGCTCTTAATCTTGGAGTCTTCACGGAAATCCTCCATGTTAGCATCCAAAGCCAAATGGAAGCTTTTATTGACAGCAGGTTGGCACTGAAATTACAATAATGTGGGATGGTAAAGGAAAAGGTGTTAGAACTGTTACGCTAACACTGTACGTACAAGTGCACAATTGCAGACATGATGCACCTTTAGAAATCCAGATAGATTTCGAAAAAATATTTTTCCTACCAAGCAATCACTGAATAATAAAAGGGTAGATGATCCTGTTCTTAGACATGAGATCATGTGCATTCAGGCCTCCTGTTGCCTATTATTAAAATGGCTCCCTATTGAAGATCATCAGTGAGACCCCACTCACCACTGAAATTATATCCCAGGCACTAAGGGAGCTCTTTATTACCACCCTAATGCCATTTACTCAAATTGATTTATCATATGGAGGTAGGGAAAGCTATATCCTCTGTGTTGCATATATGTGTTTAGTGAGGGTATCACGTTCGCCACTCGCTGCAGTACAGTGTTTTTATGCCTCTGGTGATTACCCTTGGCTCCCAGTACAAGGGCTGTTAAACAGCTGAGTAGTGCCCCTAATTAGCAGAGGCATCAAGTTAGCAAAGTAAAATCTCTCCATCACTTCAAGCATTTTTGATATTATAAAAATTGTGAAGCTGAAATTTTCTATATTCATTTACCGTACCAATTGTCATCTACATATTTGATTTTACAAAAGGTCTTTTATTTCTGTTCAGTTCAGCCCCTTGCAGGAAAGCTTTATAATACCTCTGAAACAATTCAACAGTAGTTGTCAAACCTGTTTCAATTAAGAGCTGAACAGTTCTGAATCTAAAGTGCATAAATATATTTCAAGTGCTTCAGAGATGCACGAATCACCAAACTGTGGGTGTATTGCTGAAGAAAATGTCACATTCTGTACAGAACGGTTTTATAAAAATACCATCAACTTTCCATATTAAATACAATGAATGCTAGCAATATGGCAAGGGACTTTCTTGGATGGAGATATTATATACCTTCCAGTCACAGAAAATCACAGAAATACTTGCTTATCTAAGTAGAAAACATTTAACTGGCAAATGGCTGGCCAGTGTTAGCTTATATATAATACATGCAGTCTCTTGCTCATTCAGAAAGCTTTCAACATATGCCTGGTGCTTTGAGCTCATCTGTAACTGAATTGGACAAAATCTGCAGAGAGAAATATGGCAACTGTTCGATAGCATCACACACATTTTAGATAGATTATAATGTCTCAGTTGCCAAAAGCAGAACATTTTTAAAAACTGATGGGAGGCTGCTTTCGTTCATTTCACCTGAAAGTTGACCCCTGGAACTGCAGAATTTTTTTAGACAATCACAGTAGGTTGCCAACAGAATTTCCTATCTGAGGTAAGGTGCACGAAAGCATAATCATATAGTGTTTTATTGTATGTGGATTTGACAGGAAGAACTTTTTTGTATTTCTAGACAAGATCAAAACCTGCACTGAGAATGATAGATTTAATTCCAGAATAAATAGTTGAGCTCTAAGCCTACAAAAATCACAGTGAGTGATACAGTTCTGACAGGTTTCTCACCAGAAGTAGCTCCATTAGGCTTTGCTACAATAGGAACAAACATACTTATATGCCAATATTTTCAGGTTTTTTGAGCTGCCGGAAACAAGTTTTCTCAAAACTGAGAATGACTTAAATGACAGTTTTCTCTTATTTAGTATTTTATTCACCAAAATTGAATTACTTGGAGATTTCCAGAGACAGTGTTTGGAATTTTTTATTCCATCGTCATGGAAAAAAATATATTTATACTATTTATTTATTATACTGTTTGAGGAGAACCTTTCAGCTCAAAGCTTGCAGGAAGCAATTCAAGAGACCGAAAGTAATAAAAGAGTTATTATTGCTTGTAAAAAAATAAACAGATAAATATGGCTGCCTGTCCCCAGCTACCACAGTCTGAGAAGATACAGAATTTTAGGGTAGACTATTCCAAGACACTGTCATCTTGAGATCAGTAATTTTTGTTTTATATATTGTATAATATTAGCTACAGTAGATTTTTCATTGTGCAATACAATAATCATAATGGTAACAAAAATAATTAAAGCCAAATTATATGCTGTACAAACTTGGAAAATTTCAACCTCTTTGTTGTTTAGATAGTTTATGAAGCAACAATTAATCTTTTTCTCCTCATCTATTAAAGACAGAATAGTAAATCACCCAGTTCATTGAACACGAACTTCACGTATGTGAAGTGGAGATTGCCTGTGGTTAGTCTGTGAATGGTATGAACTACACTTGTGCAGTTATACAGTGGCTTACCCAAATACCAGAAGGTAATACAGTCAGAAACAAAGTGACAACATGAATGTTTGCATCAGTCTTACAATATATAGAAATATTAAGGTTGTCCATCTGGAGCTGGGTGAGCAGTTAAGTTGTTTTCTTTTGAAAGGAATATTAAGGTCTGGTGTCTGTTTAATTGCATGCTGTTGTGCTTCAAAAATATTTGCACCAGAATAAATAAGAAATACCACATGATACATTCTTCCATGTGTTTTCCCCTTTGATCAAACTAATAATATGAATATGAAATTGGCATGGCTAAGACTTGATATCATGACAAAGTAAAATCTCATTTTTACATGATTTTTTACACCACAGTCCCTGTGTCCTTTGTACTTTCTCTCTTTTATCCACCTTTTGGAATTCTATGCTTAAATATAATTGTCATATTCTTCCTTAGCAAATCACCTTTATGTTCATGCTTGGGTAACAGGACAGCAAGCAACTGTTTTATAAAGAAGATGTGATCTAAATTTTTCTGCCTTATCTTCTATTATCTATTATTATTTTATAACATCTGTTTGTTATTAGAAATGTAATTGAAAAGTTTGGGTAACTTGTAGGATAAAATTGAGAAAAAAAGGTAGAAAAATAACTTTGATTATTCACATGTGCAATAACCACTATGTGTTTGATATGCCAGTTGGTGTCAATTACATTTGTTAACGTTATTTGCAGTCAACAAGACTTTTGCAAGTTACATTTTTCATCTTTTCTGTTCAAAAAAAAAGAAAAAATACTTTTATTAATTTCCAGCCAATATATGTATATGTTCCAGCCAATATATGTACAATCATAATTATTTTGATGATTTTCTAAAAATTTGAAAATATGATCATTATTGCATTGGGTACTATCTATGCATGTAGTATTTATAAGGTGTGTACAAGATTAAATGTGTGGGGTTATTGTTTAATATCTTTGCAGTTAGGTTTAATATACCTCATAATGTTTGCTTTTTTTATTTTATTTTATTTTCCCTCTTTACGCTAAAACATTTCCAAATTACAGCAGCTATCATTTAGATTGCCGACATTCAACTCGTATATAACTTCCAGAATTTCCTAGGATGGAATTTCTATTTGCTGTTGTGAAAACAAGTCTGTGATATACAAACATATCAAAATATGTTGGAAGTTTTTGATCTGATATGTATGTAACTTGTAGATTACTGGAGTGAGAGTGATAAGGAGGAAGCTGACACTCCATCGACACCCAAACAAGACAGCCCCCCACCCCCGTACGACACATACCCACGGCCTCCTTCGGTAAGTCACCTGCCTAATCAGGAATGACTACGTAAAGTCACTTTCACCTACTCTTCTGTTTAGAAGCACGTGCATGCACATATGAGGGCAATCTTCAGTATATTTTTGGAGCCAGTACTTGACTTAAGGTATTTTTAAAGTATGAGCTTAAAGTATGAGCATGTATGAGCATGTTAGCTTCAACAACCATCATTGCTATTTCCACTGGTGTGTAGAGAATACATTTATAATCCCACTCATGTACAAAAATGGATTAAGTTACAGAATTCTTTCTTCCTCTTCTTAATTCATGATAGATCCCTACTCAGCCATGCAATCCCTCACCTCCCCCTTATCTTCGTCTTTGACAAAATGTAATACTTCAGTAACAACAGAGATTATTAAGGTACAACAATTTTGCTGTAAAGATTTACTGTAACAAATTACACTTGAATTTCCAGAGAAATTCCAACATAAAAATGTTCTTTTATATAGCCAACAGTGATATTGGTTGTTCTATTGTCTGTGAAAAAGTAGGCTTCTCTATAAATCAGAACAAAGGAGATTTGATTTTTATTTTCTTTAAGCAGTTGTTGGTATAAAACTAGCGGATAGACTTCTCATTTATTCTCCAGAGAGAATTTTGATTTTCTTGTCTATATATTCAGACTGTTAACTAAAGCATCTTACTTGAATATATTTTTAAAAATGCAAAATTTTTGGTTGAGAAATTGGGGGTCTGGGCAAAGATAGTGTTCTTGAGGTTTAATTTGAATGCCATACGTTATTTTCTAAAACCATAGACCTTTGAAACCAACTGAAGCTCTGCAAAGACGATTACAAAGAAATTTTTAGCAAGATAAAATGACAGTAGGCATTTGGATGGGATTTTTAAGGTAGTATTAATGGGCCGGGCATCTCTGTCCTATGTCTTCCACAGAGCCATATTGTACAAAGTTTTCTGCAAATCATTGCGTTGGCTTCTTTTATTGATTAAGGGACATTTTGTAGGAATAAGTATCAGCAGCAGTGTGGGAATAGGTTTGGTGCCTTCGGTACCAAACTTGGTGCCATCGGTAACAGTGAAAAGTACGTGGTTATTACCAGTGGTATGTCTTGGTCTACACTGATCTGAAGGTTGCTCCGTTGCTGACCTTGCAGATGAGCTGCGCAAGCCCTTACGTGGAGCCCAAGCACAGCCGGCTGTCCTCCACGGAGACCTCCCAGTCGCAGTCGTCGCATGAGGAGTTCCGCCCGGAGGCGGCGGGGAGCGCCACCGACTCGCCGGTGCGCAAGACGGCGAGCCAGCGGCGCTCCTGGCAGGACCTCATAGAGACGCCGCTGACGAGCTCGGGACTCCACTACCTGCAGACGCTGCCACTGGAGGACTCGGTGTTCTCCGAGGCGGCCGTGGTCTCCCCCGAGCACCGGCGGCAGTCCACCTTGCCCACCCAGAAGTGCCACCTGCAAGACCACTACGGCCCCTTCCCGCTCGTGGAGGGTGAGCGGATGCAAGTGCTGAACGGCAACGGGGGGAAGCCCCGAAGTTTCACTCTGCCTCGGGATAGCGGCTTCAACCACTGCTGCCAGAGCCTTTCGGTTGGTGCCGCTGATCACCACGAAGAAGCGCAGCAGAAGGAGGTGGAGGAGGAGGAGGAGGAAGAAGAGGGCAAAGCAGCAGAAGAAAACCAGGAAGATAAAAGTAAGTATGGGATATTTCTGTGGCTTTTCGACAGTCCTGTTCGTGTGATGTAGAAGTTGTTTTTTCCTTTCAACTATTAATAAAAGATAAAAAGAACAGTCTTCCAACATCCCCCATATTTCACCAGGTCCTCTGTTTCACACCTCTTTAATCAGCCTTATGTTTTAAGGCCTAGTAAGCTGCCAGAGTGCTGCATGATCTGTCATGATCACCAGACACTTCCCCATTGGCTGGTCACCAGCTTTGTCCTACTAGTAATTCCTAGTTGTAAGTGGATTTTTCTTCCATCCTTTCTTCCCCCTTCCACTTGCACAGTATTGTCCCCCACTGACACGTGTACGTGTCAGAACATACTCAGTAAAGTTTCCAGCCAGCCCCCGTCTGGATTTTAGAAACACTCAGTAAATCCTGGAGTGCAGGGTCCGGCTGTCACTGTGTAGTATCTAGGCAGACAGGTCACAGGACAGCCCAGAACCTGAAAGAAGTTGAAAAAGAGAGTGTGTTTTCCCCTGTTCCTTAACTTGTGATTTATAGTGACAGAAGTTCAAAAAATATTTCAAAACAAATTATAAAAGTATTAGAGACAAGTATGTGACCAGCGGGGTTTAAAAAACAACATAACCCTGTGTAACTGTCTCTTACATGGCACATTAACTCCATAGATATTAGTGCTACTTGTCAAAGGTAATCCAAATAAACAGGGAATGAGGATGGTCCCTGCTCCTCTTGAATGTGTAAAAACATTTTCTGTGTCTGTTTCATGCTCTGTCCTTCACTGTCATTTATGGAGCTTCTCAGCATGTGTTGCTAAGCAAAGTTCAGTTCATGCCCAAGTTGTCGGGTCTGTCAACAAAGCCTGCATCCATGAATCGTGGGGTTATTCTATGATTAAGTTGCCTGGAGTGGCAAGGAAGGCAGGATGGTCCTGAAACTCTCAAAGGGTTTGTGCTATTTGGTTCCTTCAAAATCTTTTTATTTTTTTTTCCACTACAGTAAAGAAGTATAAAAATGGTAGAGAGATAGGAAAGGGTAGTGAAAGCTTTGGATAATTAACTACCTGCATAAATTAATTCTTTAAAGTTAGTACATTTGTTGAGCATTAAAATTCATACGGACGTTATTTAGTCTACATGGGAGAGATCAAGAGTTTTGCATTTTCCTTATGTTTTTGTCAATAGGTTCTAGACTTCTCAAATTCTTGCCTTTGATAAAACAGTGATTTCCTTTGCAGATACTACATCTGATGCCATTAAAAGGAGAAAAGGCATGATTTGAGTTGCATTCATGCATGGCACTTGCCAAAAAGCTCATACATTCATTAGGGTAATATTAGACTCTTACTGACTGCGAAATGAAGCTCTTTAATTAACAGAGTTAAGTTTCATCAGCTGGGAAGAATGTGTTATCCTATTTTTAGCCTTCAATTTTGATTTTCAAATGGGTTTTTACTGATAGCTATAAAACAATATAAAAAAAAAAATGTTCTCAGTCACTGGAGCAAAAGTAGCAAGGAGACTTCCCAGTGGAGTATCTGGGCTGTTCGGGCATTACAGAGGGATCCTGTTGGAGGGCCTAAGATGTTAGTTGTTTTAAACAACAGTTTTAAGGCCTTTAGGGTTCCTGGTAACACTTTATGGTGTACAATCCAAATTAAGGGCTATTGCTTGGAATAACAAGCCAGAACTTGGGCTCTTCTCCACCTTTACATACCAATTTGCAAAAAGGGAGAAAAAAGTTTAATTTTCAAGTGGTCTGCCTTTATACACATACTTCTATTTTTCTTTAGGTGAGGAGGTTTTCTTGGTTGAAGCATTAATGGGAGATTGTTTTTGAGACATTAATGACCAGCTAGACACGTAAAGTGTTCATGGTGAATTATTGACCATGAAATTATACAAACAGAAAGAAAATTCTGTTTAGTCTGTTGAAAAGTTTAAGTGCTGAATTGCTTGTTGCTATGGCTGCAGTGTTCTGTTTGCAACACTGGCTTTTTCCAGCTTGGTTACCAGTAAAAAAAAAAAAAAAAAAAAAAAGAAAAGAAAGGGAAAAGGCAGAAGGGATTGCGTGCAAGGGTTGTTCTCAGTCACAAAATCCCAATTTCTGAGCAGAGAGGAACGAGAATTGCTTGTAACCCTGCTGTCAGGATGGGTGCCCGTGTGTCTGCTACCTCATTGCCTCTGCAGCTCCGTTGATCTGGGAACATAAAAGCTTGCAGCTGGAGGGAGAGGGGGGATCCTCCCCCTTTGAGAGAGATTCTAACTTCTCCTTGAGCCTCCCCTGCAGTGGTATCAGATGAACCTTCTAAATGCATTTATCTGCCTTACGCATTTGTGATCCTGACATAGTTCTATACTCTTGGATGATTCTGTGTGTTCCCGTGTGTACATGTATGTGGTTCAAAGCTTGATCATTCCTACTGCTGTTTGTGCGGGACGAGGAATACAGCTCCTTCACGCTTGTGGCTGTACAAGTCAAATTTCATTGCCAAAAGTTTGTTTTTTCAGCTTTTTGTTTTTATGTTCTCAATTTTAAAGCCTCCTGAGTTCAAATCAAGTCGTGAAATGCAGTCCTGTTTCTTCCAACTTCTTTTGTGGAAATGTTTTGAAATAGCCACGCCACAAATGAGGAGCTCTATGCTTTATTTCAGATGCTATCCTCAGCTGCTATAATTTACATAGTTCTGTTGACTTTCTACAATGGCTACACTGATTTGCAGCAACTAAGAATCTGCTCTCCGTTAATCACTACTCTATGCCTGAAATAGATATTGCAAGAATTTCCTGACACTGCAAATAGTTCTGTGTATCAGTTCTCCTGTAATGCCTAGATATCTCATGGTAAAATAAAAATATGGGTTGTCCTTTCCTATCTTTATCCATTAGGACCTAATTTTGTTGTGTGTTCGGTTGCTTCTTTTCGTCTCATTATATCACATTAACACTGCACGGCTAACTTTTGATTATTTTATTTCCCTAATTGGATGACTTTTGTGTAAATCATTTAGATGTTTCGTATTGACACTGTCCTGTAACGGTCGGTCTCTTGCTTTTTAATGGAAGAGGATTCTCTTGAGAGGTATTTGTGTTTGTCTGTGACTCGTGTTTGCTCCTGAGGTTATGAAAACAGCAAACAACATCCAGAGCTGTGGCACCAAGCATCCCTTCTTGCCATGATGCTGTGAAGTAGCCACACACAAAGAGCGTGGGAGTGGCATGGCACAGCGCGTTGTGTGTCAGTGATTCAGTTGTGAAGGACATGTGCCTTTTCAGATGTGTTTTCTGCTAGTTGGAGGTAGCAGAATGAGAGAGCTGTGTGTCATGAGCGTCACTGCCACCCCCTTCCCCTTGGGCCTTCCTGTTGTCCACGCTCACTGTGTTTTGACATAGTTCACCATTTAACATCAAAGAGAACCTAGGATCTTCTTGGCAGACAGTTATTACTTCAAAGTATTTTTTGGTGGTTGTTTTTTTCATTTTCATTGGCTTCTTTGGTCTGTGGGAAAGGAACAGGAACGACTCCAGGGTCAGCATTTAAGAGAAGCAGGTACTAGTTCTCTGCAGAGTGTAACTGGAGTGGACCCCACTGACTTACTTGCAGAGAAACCTGCACCTTTTGTGCTTACTCCTGAAACAGTGTGTGGAGAGCAATAGTGTCAGTGGGAGTCCCTGCACTACCACCAGCGAGGGAGCAGTAAAAGACACTGAAAGTAGTGTCACCCACACCAGCCACCAGTTGCAGAATGACATTCAAGGTGGCAGTGCTTTCGCAAAATAGCACAGATGGTTTTAAGGGCTCTCTTCACTGGCAACACGCGCAGTTTTGCACGCTGTGCCCAAGAAGGTACATCTGTGGGACATCCTAGGTGTCATCCTTGACTCCTTCAAGGAGGAGTTTGTACTAGTAAAAATATGCTCTGAATAAGGTCAGGTATTTCAAATTCTGACGTACAGGTACAGGGAGGCTTGCCTCTTTTAAAAAGAGGACTGTACTGTGCAATAGAAATGCCATCTCAGAAAGATCGATGTTCAATAATTAAATACTACATTGTGAAGTAGTACACAATGTAACACTTCTCGGTTTTGCTCCTCTGCCTTTTGGATAGGGTATCTTTTAACTTTGGCAGGGTTTAAGCAGCAGTGAAATGTGGGAGTTAGGATGAATAATGCACAAAGCCTGGGTTGTGCACACTGGAGCTGATGGTGATGTGTGTCTCAAATTAATAAGATGGTTTGCTTTTCTGACAGCCTCTTTCCATTTGAGAGAGAGGATTAGTAGTGTCCTGTCATCTGACCACCTAGTTAGTTTTATCTGCACCAGGAGGCAAGGGAGAGGCCGTTAAGATTTTCCTCTCAGGTTAGCAAAGGTGTGCACACCTGCTAGCGCCTTAAATAAGCAGAGCTATGAGAAACGACAGGTCATGTTTCACATTAGAAATACTCCTTATGAGGCTGACGAATCACACAAAGTACAGCACCCTCTGGGACGCTAAGGAGGATGTTATTCGAACTTAATACATCCAGCATCAATCATGTAAAAACCAAAGCATTTGCCAGGGTTGGGTTGTTCGGGTGGGGGGGAGGGAGGGGGAGGGGTTGTTGAGTGGTTTTTTTTTTCTGCTCAGCATCCTTTTGGGTGGCACAGCCTGTGCATACTCAGGCACTGAAACAGAGTGATGAAAAGGCTGGTTTTTTCTTTTCTGAGCCTTGTGTTCACAACCTGGCTTTTAATTCGTAATTCCATCGTGAGCCGTTCTGTGGCACCCACCTGTGCATTTGGGCCCCTCCCCGCTGAGGCCTACCAGCGTCAGGTGCCCAGCCGGTAGCTGTGCTGGTCACTCAGAATGATCCTGGTGAAAAATTCAAGTTATCTTAAAAAATACAACCTTATGCTTGTTGGCTTATACTGTAGATGGCAAGCCAGCGGTGCTTTGGTACAGGTAGTTTGTGTCTCCAGAAGAAATTTTCGTCAGTGGCCTGCTGTTTCAGGGAGGAAGGAAAGAGGAGAAGCAGGACAAGACGGCGGCTGACATTGACATATTGCCTGACCTGATTTCCAAAGCAAACACACAAAATGTTTGGAGGAAAAGCCTGCATCTTCTGTACATACTTTTTTCTTACTTCTAACTAGACCTTTTGGTGTTTCATTCGTCATAGGGTCCAGTGAAACATGAGAGAACTGTTGTATTTGAAAATTCATAGGTGGGGAAACAGCATCATTGATAATCTAGCTTATATCTCAAGCTAAAGCTTTTATCATTGTGAAATTTTAAGATCCATGTTTATCTGAATAGGAATTCCTATAAGCATCCAGAAGCAAGTTCATATTTGGAAAAATTTTCAGCCCATATAAGAGCTGCTTGATCATTTTCTAGGTGCTATATAAGTGTCTGTGTTCAGCTGTATGTATAAAAATATGTTTTACACTATTATGAAGACCAGCAAGGATAGACAATTACTGGGACTAGGCTTCATATTTCCTGCACCTCTTCTTTAATTCAAAATTTAAAATTTATTTAAAAAAAAAAAGAAAAAAGATTTTCCCATCCTCACGAGCAAAACAAACTCTATTATGCAAGTGTTTTTGTATTCTAAATAAAAATGACGGGATATAAAATCTCTGTATTCTGATTTTAAATTTCAATTGGAGGGGAAAAAATTGCCTGCGGTACTTGAAAGCCAAATATTGAATCATTTACTGAGTAGCAATTCAGAAAGCAATATGGGCTGTCAACAAAAATAAAAGTAGTTTAGTTTTATGCCTCTTAGTGATTTTAAATGTGAATGCATTTTACCCACAAATATGCTGTTGCCACATTTAAATTTTAATTGATTTCCATTGCTCATGCTGCTAAAAATGCAAAGGAGAGGTGAAATTCAAAAATAGAAATTTTATAAGGTGCTTTCCTACTTTTATTTTGGTTTTAATAGCTTTGGGTGGGGTGTCATTGCCAACAAAGGTCATCTGTTTTTTCCCGAGATGTGGATTAAATGGTCTTTTTACAAGCAAAAGAAATAGAGATGAGAATTTCTTAAATGACCCTTCTTTTAGTGTACTTTTCTTACAGAGTATCCTCAGCTGCATTACTAAGCTGGTAGCTGTCAGTGGAGCCATGCTACCAGAGGCACCTTCAGGTTAGGTCATGGAGCAGACATATGGACTTGATGATATATTTCTGCCTTTTTTTTCCCCCATGTTCTGCACTGATTCTCTTATTAGGTGTCATTTAACTAATCTCTGGTTTGCCTTTAATTTTTCTGTTTCTTGGGATAAACAAACTCCATCACTGCCTCTGCCCTGTCTCAGGCTTTCCTTGCAAAAAGACAGCCCATAAGTGGCAGAACACTTCACGTGCTGTACAGGGAAGGCAGTCCAAACCCTCTAGGACTCCCTGCTTGCCATGCAGAAGGGTATGTGAGAGTTTCCTAAATTTTTCTCAATAGCAATATAAAAAAAAACTTTTATTTTTTTTTCTGCTTGTAGATACTCTCCCCACTTACAAATGTGCTTTCATTTTAAAAAACATAAGATACTCACATTTCTTAAATGAGGATATGTAGCTTTTTTGAAACTATTTTGTGTATGAAAAGGAAAAACTGAAAAAGGAAAAAATGGAAAAATTACCATGTAGATTCCCATTAAAAAGAAGGCTTTCCTATCCTAAATTTGATACCTACATTCATTTAAAACCTGAAAAAAATATATAATATTTAATTATTTACATAAATCTTATTGCAAGCTCTCTGAAAACTGGGCTAAAGACACACTCAGATTTGACCACTGCAGAAAACATGAGGAAGCCACTTTTTCACTGGGATTTTTGTTGAATTGTGATAGTTCCTCTCTGAAATGCATGAGATACTTGGCCCAACCCCGAAGTTTTGAAATGCAAAGGAAACATATACCTATAATGAAACAATTTAGCCAGATACTGTGTGCAAAATGTTCTTTTGAAATGAATAATTTTAAAGTGCTTTTCTCCAAGCTGGAAGAAAATGAAACTTTTTCTATGCTCTATGACTATTAAGTCAAAAGAACATGACACAGTATTGGTAGGACTGGGAGAACAGAGGAGGGCTGCAGTCTTTTTGGATTATATTTGTTTCATTGCCAGGTGTTACCATCTGCTGACTGTGGCTCTCAGGTTCTTTCAAGGTAACTATTAAACATAGGCAGGGAAGGACCTGAGTCATTAGTGCCTCAGAGAACATAGGAGGGATGTAGTTTTATTAAACTATTAGCATGCTGAACTTCTGTAGTGTCACCATGTAAACATGCTTTCTTGTTTAATTACTGTCAGTCGTGGGAAGCAAGATGAGATATTAAAACCTGCAGGGATGGGATTCTCAGTGCAAGCAGTCAGCATTTTACTAGATTTTTTTTTGTTGTTGTTGGAAAGGAGACTAGGGAAAAAATGTTACAAAGCAGTTTTGTTTGCTTAAATCTATTTTTAAAAGAGTTCTGGGTTCGTGGAGTTAAACGAAGCTAAAAGAAGATTGTCTTGGAAGCCTATGAAATAAATGTTGCGGGGCAATTTTTCATGAATTTTGCTAGGGCCTCAGCCTAGTATTTGGCTGACTTCCTTTACTTTTAGCCTCCAGCTGCTGCTTCAGAGTGTCCCAGATCTCATGAAGATCTTGTGTCCTACCTGCCAGCCCTATGCAACTTCCTCAAATATTCTTGGACTACTAAAATGGCACTAGATCCTTGTGTTTTGGCTTCTTAATATCTACTTACTTGTTTCCAAAACCTTTCCACTGAAAGAAGGCAGCATATGTAGGCTAAAATCTTGGCCCCTTTGTAGGCTCTGGTGAAACTGTAAGTGAGCTCTGCAAGTCTTATTTACAAGTCTGTGTATTTATATGTGGAAGTGACTTCAAGAGGTTATCCAGTGCAGCTCCGTCCTCTAAATTTGGAGCTGCTATGCTTACCGAATCTGTCCTTAGGTACCCTCAGTGGCAGGCATTCTTCAGTCCCTCCAGACAGTGCTTTTCCTCTTTGCTGTATTGAAAACGAATTTACTTTTTCTTCTAATGGATATTGAATTGTTCCCTCTGCATTTTAAGCCTAGTATTTCCTGTCCATTACGGCACGGAGAAAAAAACAACCTGCTCCATTACAGCAGCTCTTTTTTAAGCTGAAAGTTTGTTAGGAAGGTTGATCTAGTTTTTCACATAACTACTCTTTTCTAGACTTCTGACTGTTCTTGCTGAGCTTCCCTTGGTTTTCCAGCTGGCCCCTGCCTCACCCAGGGCAGCAGCATCCAAATCTGGGTGTAGCGCACCTGGCTCACACCAGGAAGATTGCTTCACCCTGTGTTTTATACAGTCCTGCTTTGCAGCCATACAGTACTTCACATTCCACTTTGTGTTGTACAGTATGCTAGATAAGCTTTCCTGCTTAACTGTTATTATTATTCTTGCCTTAATGAAGTTGATTATTCCTGTGCTTCCCACAAATCCGTGTTAAGTAGCTCAAGTTGATAAAAACCTCAGGTGATTTAAAATATATAACTAATTGGGCTAAAACCAACCAACAAACAAACATGGCAGCTTGTAAACTAACAGCATGACTAGACAAAAAAAAAAAAAAGCCTTGCAGACTAGCCTGATGTTTGCCAAGTTCTGTCTCTGTTAGCATAGTATTTACCATATTGTTATATGAAACTTGGCAAGGGGATTTCATCCCTCCAAATCATTCCCACTTCTAGGACTCCGTACTCCAGCAGTCTGGGAAAAATTTCCTCCAAGATCTGTCTTTGTGTATTGTATTAGGTTTGTTCTCTTCCACCATCCACGTCATTACTAAATTCTGCAAAGCAGGGCACCCTTGGGAGAACCCCGCAAGGTGCAGCTGTCATTGCTAGCAGCAAGCCTCAGGTACCTCCTCTGTCTGGGCTTCGCTTTTGCTACCAGAGGGCACCTTGTTTACCTGCGGTGACTAATGCTGCTTGCTTCTGGGAGCTGAACTTCTGGAAGGAAAAGACTGCCCTTGTCTTATACCCATTCTGCATCTAAACAGCAAAGATAAGCGGGAAGTGGAGGCTCATCCTTCTGTCAGTTGGAAATTTCATTGGTCCTCAAGAGCTTAATGCTCAGAGTTTACACTAATCACATAGGTTTCATTTGTAAGCTTTCCCGTTGTTTTTCAATATCAAGCATTGCTAATTCTTATGAAACAAATATCACAATAATATGGGTTTTGTTTGTTTGTTTGTTATATGGTAAGCCATGTATTCAGGCAGTTTTGCAAGGATCTCAGTTCTCATTAAATATAAAATAGATTTCTAGTTGTTGGTTGGTTTTTTTTTTCGAAAACTTGTTCAAAATCTGGAAGATAAACAGTTTGTCTCCTTTTGTGGCCCCAGTTTGTGAGTTTTGGATCTAGTTGATAAGTTAGCACTCCCACATCATTGTACCAAGTGCGATGCCATTAAGTAGTATGATGTCATGGACAAAGTGTGAAACAAGTTCTCTGCAGGATTTTACTGTATTTACATGAAGAAAATGACTACATTTTAAGTAGGATGGTCACTTTCTGGCTTCACATTTTGAGCATTTCTAGCCCAAAATAATAACAGCTAATTATTTCTTCTCTTCTGGGTTATAGAAGCATGAAGTTTGGCCTTTCAGAATATAAAATATCACCACTGATTTGTTTAGAAGTATTTGATTTAGCATCATTAGAAAATGAGGAGAGAAACTGCCAAAAAAAAAAACCACTTTGATTTGAAAACAATTTTCAGGCATGATTTAATCATACAAAGATTCATAGTAATTAAACAAGCCTCACCTGGAAGATTTTTCCTGTCTGTAAACTCAGGGGTAGGCAGATATCAGTGGTACTGCAAGACCTGTCCACAGGGTATGATTTTTCTGCTCTTTACCTATCTAAACATTTCATGTCCACGTCTGAGCTGGTCTGCTTGGGTTCCCATCGTGGGGAGAAACTCTCCCTGCACAGCTGGGTACGACCTCAGGCTGCATGAGGATAAATTTCCTATAATGGGGAGTGGGGCGTGCAAGGCTGAGGGGAAACACTTTCTGCTGCTCCAAGGTTATAAAGGAGGGGAGTGTTTGGGTGGGGAGGAAGTTTGCCTTGATGGCTTTACCCAACGAGGCTAGTGAGAGTGGCTGTGCCCGGTGATAGGATGAGGGGGAATGGCCTAAAGTTGTGCCAGGGGAGGTTTAGGTTAGTGTTAGGTCAGAGGTTGGACTAGGTGATCTTGGAGGTCTCTTCCAACCTAGATGATTCTGTGAGTACATAATACAAATTACTGGGGATCATCACAAATTTATTTCTGTGTTAAATGAAAATGAGATTTTGGGTGCAGTTGGCTGGCTCAAGGGGGCTCGGTGATATTCTTGCGTGCAGCAGCGACAGACGTGGCTTGGCCATGTGAGGGGCTGGTTTCAGCTATCACAGCATTTCCTATAAATGCAAAGTAGTTGTTAGAGAGCACTTGAGAACTGGTGACTATGAGACCTAGAGAATTAGGGAGTATTTTCCTGTGGTAAAAATAGCAAAATCTGTTTTCGAATTCACATAAAAGTATTTTAATAGCCTCTACATTTGGCATGAAAGTGTTATTTTTACAATTGTACAATGTGAACGCTTGAAATCCAATATGAAAATCATACTTAATCTATAAAAAGCTTGAAGCTGCTTATTCAGAGAATTCTGCTTCTTTACTCCCTACTAGAATATACCTTACTATTTGTTTTCAACTTTTAATTAAGAAAATAAATTTTAATTTCAAGAGATTTTCTTTTTTTTTGTTTGTTTTTATTATTCAAGCTATGTATATGCACAGACTTTTACAGTAGAAAATCTATATTTTTAACTTTAATGTAATGGTTTTAGGGACTCCGCAGTCCAATTTACAAGTTCTGCTCACAGATGTGGCCACCTTATAGTGGCCATCATGAATTTCATATTATACACAGGCTATCCTTGCATCTTGACAAAGTCAATAAATTTGATTCTATGAACATCTTGCACAGTCTGTAAAATATGTGTGAAGTATTTACATAGTAAAAGAAGTGGAAAACAGGGTGTGTTTTAGTTTTGCTGGGAATACTTTTTTTTTTTTTTTTAAAGAAGGCTGAAATTTTTGGTTCCATTAATTTTTGAACTATTAGTAGAAAGTGGGAGTAAGTTTCAGGGTTTTCACAAGGTGGAAAAATGATTGCCTTGGAGACTCACAACTTGGAAATGGCTTTTACAGTTAAGGAAACCCAAAAATGTCAGCCAACTTCTTCTTGCTCTCCTCCATCCCCCCCAAAAAACCAATTTTCTAAGCTTGTACATGTTGTGGCTAAACAAGACCATGGGATTTATACTGAGAATACAAAAGTCACTCAAAAGAAAAGGCAGGCTCTTAAGTCACTTTTGAAAATAACACTTGGGCTCTTGATCGACTTTACTATTCCTGACCTTTAGGGAAGGCTGAATGTGGGAGGCGAGGCCACAGTCAGGAGGCCACGAGCAGCCAGCACCATCTCTTGGAGCCAGGGGACACCTGCAGTCTTTGGACTCCTACTCAGAGGAGATCAGAAGCAGGGCAGGGAGATTTCATATTCCACCCAGGTTTGGCTCTTATGCCACGGCTGCCAGGAGGCTGTGCATGTTGCTGAGCATCACTGCTCCCCAGGACGCTGGGGAATAGGAGGTTGCTGACTGTAACCAAATAAAGAAAGGAAAGCAGACCCCACCAAGACAGTGGAAGCTTAGCTTACCTGGACAATAGGATAGGAAACAGCTACTTTCCACGAGTCGTGATCTGTAGTGCTTGTTGGGAACAGACAGGAGACATTGGGGTAGCTGGGGAAGAGAAGGTGAAATGCAGTGGAGTGGGACAGAGGCAAGACACTGAAGACTAGGAATACATCTGTAACAGTGAGGATAAGCTGTGGAACAAGTTTCCTTGAGTTGTGGTTGGTTTTACAAATGAAAATCCCATCAGACTTAACGCTGTGCCATGACTGAGAATGATGGTGTTATAAATCTTTCTCCCTGTTAGAGAACCTGTTTTAAGAACATTTTGTCTTCAGAGTGGCGTATTTCTCTTACAAGAAAACCTAGTGTAAATGCATTCACGCTGTGTTTGCCTTTGTTTCACAGAATGGTACAGCTTAGCATGCTGCCGCGGGTGAGTCAAGTGGATATACTTTATGTTGGGGCCACATTCAGGTGGGCTGCGCTAGCACACCAAACCATTTCCTCAGCCCAAGTTATCCTCTAAGGAGGAGAATCCAGCATAACCTCATGATTACGTCATAAACCCTGCAATATTTCTGCCCATAATTAGCTGAAGTGACAGTTACTTTTGCTGAATAAAACCTTCTCCAAGTGCTCCCTTAACTCATGTCTTCCAAAACCATCACCAGAAGCCTTTGGTGAGACTTTTTCTTCAGATAACTTACTCATTTGTACCATACTGAAATGGAGTAGATATTTTAAAAAACGAAGTCATAAGCCTGTTTCTTATTTTGTTCTTCTATTTTTTGTATTCAGCTTGTGGTTGCTTATCTTTTGCAGTTGCCATAGCTAGCTCCGTTATAAATGACCAAAAGCATATAGGCAGATCTTCATCTCTGTTTCCTGGGATTTATTAACGTCTCCTCCTTTCAGGGCAAATATAATTTTAGTAATAGTTCCACACTGGGCAGGGGAGGTTGGTGTCTACACTTACGCCTTTAACTATGGCATTCCAATTCTGAAACCCCCACATGCTTATGCACACACCTGCTGATCCCATAGGCCTTGCCATTGCAAGGGGTTGGTTAAACAACCTTCAGACTAAGCTGACCGTGTGCGTGCTGTATTTCGTAGTACACAGACAAGTGTTTCTGAGCCCCATTATGTAAACTGTAGCCACCAACTTTTTTTTTTCATCACTGGTAGTTGTGCTGATATAGTGCCTCACACCATACTGTAACCAGAAAAAAAAATCAATTCTTGCTCATTCCTACCTTGTATACTTTCTCATAAGAAACTCGAATTGAGAAAGTTCTTGGTTTTCCACACCGTTTTTATATAAATGTATCACATAGTACACACTGAACTTTGTTACCTCTGTAACCACAGTAAAATCTTTAATATATCAGATAAAAGCAAGGACACTATAAAAGGTAGCATGACCTCTATGTATTTCTGAATGATTTTCCTTGGGTCTCTTTTCCAGAAGCAATCTTGTTTTCTGTGCTTCTTTTACGTTAGTTATGAAAGACATGATATAAATCAAAGATCAGTTCATAGCCTAATTCTATGTTGTTGCACCAGGATAATTCCTCTAGAACCTCTCCACCTATATTTCTGGAATAAAAAAATTTTATGAAGATGAACATAAATTCAAGTCACTGCAAATTACATAGGCATCAGTGAGAAGTCTAATGTTGTAAAGCCTATTTGGAATATCCATGTGTACTGGTAGCAATTCCTGATGTTATACAATAAAATTAGTGAGCTTTTTGCCATCAAATATGCAGCTTCTTTAAGAGAGTATTCCTTGCAGAATTAAAGATTCACTAAGTTTGTGTTTTTAACTATTTTGTCTTTTTGTCTTGAAGCCTAGCTTTTCCATTCTGCACAGCAGATGTGGGCTTAGTAAATATTTCCCAAAATGTTGAATCGTGTAGTTCTGTGTCAGATCTCAGACTCTTAGCTATTTGCAGTTTAAAAAAAAGAAAAAAGAAAAAAGAAAACAACAAAAAATTGCAAGTGCAAGTGATTGCATCTGGAGAGCAGCTGGAGAGCATTGAGCCTGAAGTTTCAGCTAACAGCCTGCCTTGAATAGTGCCTAAAAACACATTTCTAGGGAAGAGTTAGAGATCTCTTTGTGGAAGAGAAGATTCTTCTAAAAAGTGGTTTTATTGCTTTTGAATTTGGGTGTACTTTTAGGCATATCATGTGGCAACAAGGAATTGTATGGTTTACAGGCTGGAGAGAAAAGCATGTCCTTTGGTTAGTTTTGAATCTATCACCCAAACTTTCAGATGTTCCTTGTAATGGAAGAGGCAACAATCAACCTTTTTCTCTGCTTACTTGGTGCATGTGTGTACTTGTAGTTGTACAGACCGCTTATTATCTCCCTTGTTTATAGGGATGAGCAAGTCTTGAATGGCTCTAGACTGTGCAATCACACTTTGCATGAAAAGCCTTTCATAACACCAATAATCCTAGCTGTCCATATATGTACCTATTTACTGCTTTTTTATGCAAGAAGGCCAGAATGGCATATACTCTTCAGCGTGTGACACATCAGAGGTTTATACTATAGCATTTTAATGTTTTCTGCCTAATCTTTCTGTATTTACTCAGAAGTAAAAGACAGACCTCCCACGTTGTCTGGTTTCGAGGACGCTGATTTGATATTATTAACAAATATTCTGCAGTCATGGCTTTGCAATCCAGAAGGAGAACTAATGGAACTGTTTGTTATAAGGTGGTTCTGCCTTACAGAGAAAAAAAATAAAGGTGTCATTTTGATGTAGGCGATACATAAAAAGAGAAATGTAATGCTTGTTCACATAAAAGACTGTGAAGGAGAAGGAAGCTAAAGAGACAATATAATTACTAAAAGAAATTAACAGTGGGCATAGGTGGCTTGAGAAAGAGTGGCTTGAGAAATTACTCAATGAGGAGGGAGGCTGCTACAGTGGGATAGGAACAGAATTTAGTTAGATGATATTCAGGGTTTTCCAGGCTGTAGAGGTGCTAATATTTTCTTGGTTAGTGACAATGTTTTGATAAAATGCACTTAAGCAAACTGAAGTGGAAGTGAGTAGCCAGTTGCTGGGAATATTTCCCCTGCAGAACAGACCAGGCTGGTGCTAGAGCTTACCCAAGGCACAGAGGACAGCACAGGTCAGAGAAGACACTTGGACAGAAGAAGCCCCTCAGAACCAGCCTCTTTGGGCTGACCACCCTCTTGGGCCAAGCAGGCTTACCTGGCAGTTTTCAAGGCTGTCTGTTTTTGTAGATGAACCCCCAACAGCGTTAAGGGGTGCTTGGTCATTTCTCCCCTGGGCAGAGCAGGACACCCGTGCACCTTTTTTGCAGAGCAGCAGCAGTGCTTGCTCACCTGGGGATTGCAGGGGAGGGGGCTCCTGTGTGCTCGATGCCATCAGCTGGTTGGATGTGTCTTTTTTTTTTTTGGTATTAATTACCTTTGAAATGCATCTCCACTTCTCGGCAGATTGCTATGGCAACTCTGGGGTAGGTTGCAGCTGCAGAGCTGCAGGATTCAGCCACCACGCTCCCTCCCACCCAGGGCTGGTCTTCCTCCTGCTCCTCTTCCTCACTAAGGCAATGGGCTCAGGTCAACCAGTTGCCATCTTGTGCCATGGTGCCCCTTCTGCCTGGAGCTGGGCTGTGCTCTGCGGAAGGGCTCCCCTCCTTTTCATGAGTCCTCATACATTAAGATTTGAGGAAATAAAAGGGGATTTTTTCTGGTTGTCTGCTCTAAAACCGCAGATGGGATAACAAGAGTAACAAGTACAGTCATTCATTCGCGAAAACAGTCCTCTCATTTCCAGTTAAAAGCCATGAAGATCCTGTTTTCACACTCTTGCAAAAGACGAACACTTTTGGCATCTCCGAAGGTTTTGTGAAGTGCTGGGTGGAGGAGATTGAGCAGGAAAAGCGGAATTGGTACTCGGGAGCCTGCGTGGCTGTGCCGGCGGGCCCTGTGCACTGCTCCGTCACCCCGGGAGGGGTGATGTCACCTCTTATAGCCCCACCAAGGCAGCAGCAGGACTCTGCCCTCCCATGCCGAGCACACCTCATCCTCTCTTGTCAAGAGTGTCTTGACAGGTCTGGTGGGTGTCTGGATTTCATGGGGCAGCCAGATAGAAGGGCTGAGGGCTCCCCCATCACGGGGCATCGCACAGCCATGAAACCCTGGCCTATCATCCCTAAGCATCCCTAAAAATCCCTAAGCTATTTGGGCTTCCCAAACAGCCTGACAAATACGTTTTACCTTCCCCCAACAACCACCACCTTTCCATGAGGAGAGATTCCTTGTGGTTTTTTTTGAATGGGTATTTAACCAGGAGCTTGAATGCAAAGGTGATATGACAAAAGGCTCCTTTGATTAGTTTGCTGCTTTTTGCTTCCTAAATTGTGCATAGAATTACTTTCTTAACAAGCTTGAAGAAATGCTATCCAATTAAAGAGATAATATTCACTCTGGCATGTTCAGGGATTTGAAATAATTTTAAAATTTGTTATTTTTTGCTGTCTTTAAAGTTGAAATACACTGGGGAACTTTTGACATTTTCAGCATTTGACTCCTGTAAGAGGAGCCTTTAGCCTAATGAAATCCCTGTTCAACTCTGATTTGCTCTAATTACACTGGTGAGTGCATTTTTGGAATATAATAGTCTTAGGATATACTTTTAGAAAAATTTTGGAGCACCTTTGAAAACAGCTCTTGCATGTTAAAAATATACAAGCAATTATATGCAAAAAAAACATAGCAATGTTTGGCTTTCCAGAAGGATACCTTACATAAAACCCTTCTGTGTAAGCTTTTTATGTAGAGATAATTTTCTTCAAAAAAGAATAACGGGAAATTCACCAGATGAAGATATATTCTTTCAGTATCTACCAGACGTGAAATGTTTTATCATTAATCCTTCATTTTATATTCCCAAGTAGGTACTGAATTCACTGTAGCAAAACAAGCAGCTAACTGCTGCATTTGTCTGATGGGCTTTCGGGACACCTGAGAAAGCAGCTGAATCATTGTTTTAACACAGGAGGGGAGATTTGTACATTGTCTTTGCAGAAACCAAGCGAATTAGAAACAAGCTTTCTAAAAGCAGTTTCTTTATATGCCGATTTTGTGCCATGTATTTTCAGTTTGATGATCAGAGGGAGGGGTTTCAGATCTGATAACATTTGTGTTGCTGAATATGGTCCTCTTCGAGCCTGGAAGAGACCTGTCTGAATCAAAACCAGAGTTGGAGCAGAACCATATGACTTGCCTGGGAACAATCAGGCAAGCTGGATTAACTGATCCCACACAGGCTAATTAATGTGTGAGAAGAGAGAACAGGTTGCCTTTGTTATGTGGAGCACAACCAGCTAGGAGTGGGGGGGTTATCAATATCGGAGTTGATGGCAGTGCCAGATGAGTAATCACATACTCCATCTTTTGTGTGTGCACTTCTCCGGGGAGTTCCAAATTTGATTAAAATATCTCAATGTGAGCTGAATGATAATAATCTGCCCTCCCAACGTTCCCTACCTGGCCAGGTCTTCACAATATCCATGCTGAGCACTGCAGCAAAAGCCACTCAAGAGCCTCAGCAGAACACATGCACGAGGAGGGAGATGCCACTTTTTGCTCAGTCAAAATAGCATCAGTAACTCTCTTCCGTTAACCCACTCTGAGAAAAGATCCTAGGACACAATGGAAAGTCACACCAGCTGTGGTGAGGGCAGCATTGTGGTCCTCTGTGGATGTGAGCAGATAGAGGGGAGGTGACAGTCTATCCCTGCGTTATTTAGTCATGCAAGGGATTTTGTCAATGTGTCACTATTTCTGTTGATAGTATGAGAGGCACCATCAGAAAGAGCAGTTATAATGCTGGGGTATTCAAGTGCTCTTTATCTAAGGTGGTCTCTACTGCTCAGGGTTAAAAATTTAAATTTGATGTGTTATAATTAATTCTATACATTTCTTTTTCCTGTGAAAGCCTCAAGTGAGTAAATGCATAAAAATTCCAAGAAATATGCTGCATATAAAGGTGATGTAGAGAATAGTCTGTTACAATAACAAGACCAGTTCTCTTTGAATATTTCATACTGAAAAAATTGGGTAATACAAATGCAAAAAGGTAGTACATTACTTTTTTTTTTTTTTTCCCAAGATTGAAGTTCAAAGCATTAGTCAGGAGGCACAACTCTCATTTTTCTCCTGTATAGTAATTGTTTCACTAGGAAACAAACTGGAACTACAGTTCCTGCTTCGTGATCAGGAAATAAAGACATCTTTTCAAGCTGTTCTCAGTATAAACCATGTAGGAGGTTTGGTAGATTAAATTCAGCTTTATATGCCATTGCAGCCATAGCCTAACTTTACCTTATGACAGTACTAAGAACTGGGTTGAAAGGAACCTCACCTTTAAATGTATAGCTAACGTTGCATGTATTTTGAATATAACATTGACTTCTCTTAGATGGGGCATATCCCATGGAAATATGTGACCCAGTTCCAGTGTAATCCATCAATTGTAGTGCCAATATACAGAAATTCGAATAACATTCACAGAATTCATGAATCGTGCATTGGGACATTAAATCTTAATTATATCTTGTGCCTTCTGAACTTATATAAAATTATATAAATAATTATATACTGTAAGAAATTTAGCCAGTTTCTTTTTTTTTTTTTTTTTTTGTCTGACCAGGGTTTTCCAAGCATATGCCTTTTTCTCCACTCTAAAAGAATGATGCACTTTTTTTTATATACCAATAACAATGGATGTTTTTCAGATTTTCTATAGTCTCACTGTTTTTTTGTCCCAAATTAGGCAATGTCCTCTGTCTGGGAGCAACAATTTGTACTGGTTTACAATGGTAATGACACAAAGTGCTTTACAAAACTAATTGCTGACTTCTGACAGAGCCACAACTCAGACTTCTCAGCCTTGGAGCTGTGGACTGTCACACCAGTAACAACTGCACATGAGGTGAACTAGACACAAGTCAGCATACGTGTGCACAGCTTAAGACAGGATCATATAGAGAATAATGCTATTCTGCGTATTAATGTATATGTTAGTGGTGTGGTGCTGCGATGTATGAGACAACCTTAACTACCATTTTTCCGTTCTCCAAGTGCTTTTTAGTTTAAATGTTTATTTTAGTGGATTTTTTTTGCTTACTTTTTTAATTTAATTAATAACAAAAACCCTAAAAATAGGGTTATTTAGCTATAACTGTAGTGTCTGAAGTCCATATCGGGAGAGCAAGGGTGCATCTGCACCTTTAGAAATATCGCGTTAAAAGGGAGAACCCCTGCTGTAGATGACAACCCTGTCATTTCCGTGCTGCCTTCTGCTCACGCAGCCGAGTGCAGCCCTCAGGCAGGAACCGCCACTGGCGACTGTTTGTGTTCTGGCATCCCACCCATCCTCCCCACTCCCCGAGTCCTGCTTTCTTGTTGTGCTGCTTTCTTGTACAGTATTTGTGCTCCTGGTGTTCTTTTGTTGTCGCTTTTAGCTCAGCAGGGGCGCATGGGACACTAAAGAACATACAGTAGTGTTGGAAAAACTGGAACTTGCCATTTGGAGACAGCATATTCCTGTATTTCATTTCACTCTCGTCACTGTATTAACTAAAGTCTCCAGCAGAGTACCGAGTGACTCCTGTCACAGCTTCCCCATCTAACTGGCTTCTCACAGGATGACCTGCAGATATGCTACTTGGGAGCGTAGTGTCAGGAGGCTGCACTGGATGTGTCATCCAAGCCTTTGTGTTGCACCTGTCCATGACCCAAACAGTCCCAAAGGCTGTAGTCGCCTCCCACTGCTGAGCAATGAGCAGTTTATGAACCTGCCAGCATTCCTCCGGGGCAGTCTGTCCAAGCAGCATTTAGCCACGTCCCTAGACCGTACCCCACCCCAGTAGCTGCCACTAGATTTACTACAGAAGCAACCAAACATGTCTCATTATTGGTCTAGACAATAGTTAGGAGCTTCTCAACAAAGTTCATTTCCATCTCTTATGCATATATACACAGACGTAGAGATATGTACACAAAATAGGATAAAAATGAAGGAAAGCAAAGAGATTCAAAATGCAGTTACAATTTTACTGATTGGCACTATAGAAGGGAAGTATGAAATTTCCTTTTCTAAAGCTTCAGTAAGCCTGCTATCCTGCTATGATACAACCTGGAAAGCAAATTTACCATGAAGTTGCCATGTAGTAAGTAGGCACCTTGTACTCAGCTTAGGCAAAATATGTAATGTGAACATTCATAAGAAAGTTCGTACTCTCAAGTGGCAGCAGTAAAATGCTATGCACTTTCTTAAAAAAAAAAAAAAAAGCGAAAACCCTAACTATAATTAACTCTCATTAGTGATTACTGGTGTGTACCTTCATTACTTATAAATAGGTCTCAAAAAGAGGAAAAAGTTGCTTCACCTTCCATGCCCTCCCCCCACCCCTTTTTTTGTTGCTTTTTAAGACCTTAATGATTGTGACTCTCAGACATTTCTCTCAGGTGAGAACTTTCTCCTCTTCCCTGCTTATATTTTTGTTGGGTTTTGAGACGTGTTGGCATGGCTGGAAGGGCCTGCAGAACATCCCTTTGCACTTGCTTGGGTTGATCACAGCCCTGATGCATTTTCACACAACTTTTGATGGGCAAAGGACCTCCCATTGCTACAGGTTTGCTCAGACATACAAGTCCTCACATCTTGCATAACCGCATTTGCTGAAGAAATATGCAGCAATTATAGCAGGCAGTTTTGTTTCTATAACCTCTCTGGGGAAGTCATTTGCTGTAAAGCTATTCTCATAAGACAAACGTAACTTGGTTGATAAATGCAGTAAATTCACTTCATTTTTTTCATAGGGTTGCATTCAGTTTTGTATGTGAATGAGACTTGGTTTATTTTTCAAAATGTTTGTGAGTCTCATGAGTTTCATAAATTGTAGTGTCGAAAAGTATCCATCTAAAAAAGCACATTGCTTGTTCTTTGTTATTTGTATTTGTTCTCCTTTAAAACAAATATAAAAGCCCTATTCTGGAAAGGGAAATGTGCTGGAGATATTTTCACATAAATCATTTTGCTAATTCTAGTGATAAAAAAAAGAAAAAAGAAAAAAAATGTATTTTAGAATGATAAGAAAATATAATTTTACTACCAAAAGGCAGAATTTCCAAACTCTTAGTGTGCATCTACCCTAATAGGAAATACTGAACAGTTGCTTACTATCAGTAAGTGTTATAGTAAAATAATAAGAAAATCTATTTAGAAAACCCCCCAAAATGTGCCAGTTAATTATATTCACCATCAGATAAATAGGACTGTGTATGGTACTACTTATCTTAAGAGGTCCTAATGAAAGGTGGTTAAGGTACATCGTGACTAATCCAAACTGGGACACAGCAGAATCACCGGTGTTTTGTGATAGTGCCACAAAGGCCTTAGCAATATTACTGAATAGCCTTTTCAAAAGTACGTCTTATCAGCAGGTCTTTCTTCACAAACAGTCATCTAGTAATAAAAAATTTAGTTGCGTTTGAGGTACATAAAAACCATCCTGTCCCACAGCCCGCAAAGGTAGCACAGTTCTTCCCCACATCCCCCCACCAGGCACGGGGTGCGTTACCCAGCTGGCCTCCGCAGGATGTGTGGAAGAGTGGGGTTTAAGTATCTGACAGGTAAAACCCTTGCCCTAATGAAAATACCCCTCCTTTATTTCATAGCCACCTTCTTTCACGACAAGGAGTTTCTTTCATCCGTGCCTAACCTCCCGTGTGAAACCAAACCTCCTGAATTATTAGCGATAAAATTATAGGAACAGCATCCGTGAGACAACTGGATCTCCTGATGCTGCAGAAGGGACACCTACAAAGCAGCAGGAGCCTCCATCTCTTCGTGCCTTTTTCCAAGCAAATCCAAGACCATTATTTTTAATGCTGTGGCTATTAGTATTACAAAACAGGCTGAAATGTGAAAAGCATTCAGCCCACTGAGTCTCCTTTCCCTCTAACCCAATGAGTCCTGCAATGTGCTAGTTTGGGCTTTTGTTTTTTGAGGGTTTGGGTTCTGTTTGGTTTTATTTTGTTTACTTCCGGTTTTATTTGCTTAGGTTTGGGGGTTTTGTTTTCCTTTGTATTCTTTCATTTTGGTTGTAGAATCAAATGTTCCTTATTTAAAGCCATAAGTTACATAAAAGCTTCTCTTGACTGCTATTCTTAGGATGCAGTTACATAAACTGTTTTCCTCTCCCTTTTTTTCCCTCTTCTCCCTTTTGACACAAAGAATTCCTGGGAAAACTAAGAAGTTTAGGAGAGACTGAACTCTCTTTAAGCTTCACAGCATTGCTCACACTGTAACTCTTTGGAAACTCATTTTGCAATTGCTGCCATGGGTGGACCAAATGGCACCACTGTTTCTATCTGGAATTCTCTCCACCTTGAGCCTTCTGTCACGGAGACATTTCTCTTTTTTGCTATCCCAGACCTTTCCTGGTATCCTCAAGAGTAAGAATGGCAATGCTTGGTATTTTCCTTCCTTTTTCATCCTGTCTTTAAAAAACAAAACAAAACACACAAATAAAACCAACAAACCTCTTCAAATAGGCATAAAGAAGTCTAACCAATTAAATAGGATATAATTTTTACATGTTTATACTTTGCCTAGATGAACTTTTTTCCAAAGTGAGGATTATTATTATTATTATTATTATTATTAGACAAATGATCCCACCCACAGCTTTTTCTATCTGGAATCTAAAAACAGTGGATTTGGGAAATCATGGAAAATTTCATATTGTATTACAAATAAGTATAGTAGACAGCAAGATAGGGAATGTAGTGAAACCAGCTGGGCTTTCATAACTGCCCTTTGTGCAGGGACTGCACAAATAGGCAGAAACTCTTCAGCAAACAACTTAGTTACACGCTGCTTGTTCCACCTCTCTCTCTTTTCTTTGCTAACACAGGTCTGCAAAAATTTACAGGTTCTCAAGTCCTAGTTTTTGGGTGCTTGTAGTGTCAGCATAGTTTCAAAATCACGTGTAGCTCTGTATCTTGCCTTTCACCCAAAATGTCCAGTACTGGATTGCCATCTAGAATAATTAAAGGAGCCTGGTTGCATTGTGCTACCTCTTATTCTGTTTCACACATAGGCTGTTGCCAGGGTATTTTTCTGTTTATAGCATGTTTGATGGATTTGGGACACACTCTTTGCTTCCTTTCTCCTCATTCATGTGACCCTTTTCCAGAGTTTCCAAATGAGCTCATGTCTTTTAAGCATGGAGGAAACCAGCCCACACTGGTTAGGATGTGTATTGTTCTCTCGTTTTATTGTGTTGTTTCTTTTTTTTAGTCTTTGTTCTGTTTGTTTGGTTTGTGTTTTGTTTGTTTGCTTTTTCCTTTTTTTCCCAAAGCATATCCACAAAGAGAGAACATAAAGCTTTCTGCCCTGAATACCTCCTTTGCATCAGGGATGTATGTTTCTGATAGAGCAAGATGTCATACCGAAACAGTGCCGTGTCTCTGTCCTCGTGAGCATACCTGCATGCAGATTAGAAAAGCTCGGTAGTGCTGCAACTGTATGCCAGATTTGCTATTTGCTCTTGTTTGCATGATAGTATTTCTAATATACTAATATGATATGGAAATAATGGCACATCACCGTTCTCTCAACATATTGTATCACTGCTTTATCGTATTAGGCTAATACACTGCGAGAGTTGATAGCACCTCTCCATGTCAAATCGGATCCACTTCTCTTGGCACTGAACCGATTGGACTCAAAGGTTGATAAACTTATCATTAGCGAATTGGCACGACGGAGACTCAACTTCAGCCTCTTGCAAGCAAGCTAATGGCCTCCGTTCAGAAAGTCAATTCTTCTTGAATAACATTGGTGTTTATAAAAGAGAACAGACCTGTTAAAGCATAGACAACCACATGCCTGGATATGAGGCCTCCAGGAAGGCGTCAAAGGGCATGGCCAGTCTTTTGAAGAATGCACCCTTTCCACAATGGGACTAGGCACAAGGTCAGATCCAGTCTACACGGAGCACATTTGCAGAAAATACTGCCCCGCATGGGAGAACGGAAGGGGAAGAGGGTCTTGGCAGGG
Source organism: Anser anser (assembly GCF_964211835.1). Taxonomy (NCBI): domain Eukaryota; kingdom Metazoa; phylum Chordata; class Aves; order Anseriformes; family Anatidae; genus Anser; species Anser anser. Next base: position 127,286,295 of record NC_139720.1, on the reverse strand, counting down.
GAAGGGCTTTGATGTCAATCAGTTTTGTTCTGCAGACCTCGAGGAATTAAAGAGGGATTCAGCCGCGGTAACGCTAAAATCATGTTGCTTTTGCTGAACTGCAGTGAATCCATTCAGGCCAACCAGACAGATTGTGCCATTTAAGCGTCCTTCACTAATGTGAAGGACGTTACCTTCCTGTATCATGCTAAACTAAGTGTATTCTGTCAAGTGAAGGTGTGCACAGACCTTTCAGAGACTTCTATTTCTCTAATGATTTGTAATGCATTACCAGAGGGTACACTGACACTGGTTTGGATGATGACGGAGAAGATACCTCACGCTGAGATTTATTAGACTCTGCAGATAAACTCTTCAGTTCCTCTTTATCTTCTAGGACTTAACCATGTGAGTGATGCTGCCTGGCGAAGCAGGCACAAAGTATTCTCTGTATAACAGCCAGATTCCAGAGGGCTCTTTTGGGGCCAGTATTTGTCTGGATGTCACTCAAAGTAGATTCAGATATTGTATTTATCACTATGTTCTGGGTCCCCTATGGGTTGATGTTTGCCTCTATCTCTGTGGTTAGAATGTGGATTTTCCTTAATATATTTGGCTAAGGGTGTATTGTAATAATGTTAATGCTAATTACTTGATATTTCATACTATCTTATGGGGAGATACTTTTAAAAATGTATTTTGAAATGTTTTCTTTCTGTTTGCTCAATGTATGGTATTGCATTATGTTAATACCAATAAAATTATATATATATAGTTATATATATTTCCCTTTTATAAAGAAGTAAATTATGCTTTTTTGCCTCACAAACAAGAAATGTGCAGTGAATAAAATTACATCATTCTGCCTTACAGCAGGTGACAAAGCTTATAATAGTTTTAATATTCTTTTTTGAAAAATAAAAAGTATAGTATGACATACACTAGTTGGAAATTCATCAAAATGCATGTTGTGTTTCTGCTTAATGGGACTGTCACGAATCAGCCTAAGTATTTAACAATGTTGTTTTGGCATCTTTAATTTTTTCCAATCAAAAACATACACTGTATTGCTATTATTGCTTACAAAATTGTACTTTCATAAATTTTTGCCTGTTGACCAAATAGACAAACCCACTGAGTTTTTATGACTCTCTTGTCTGTAGGAATTGATTTTTAAATTTAATTCAGTGCTCTTTCCAATGCTTGGCAAAGGCAGGATTTATTTTTTATATAAGGTTGCCTTTGAAGTACCTGCCTCTGCCAGGGCTATAAATCACTGCTAAGTACATAAAGGTTCTGCAACCTGAAGGATGTATCATTAAAACCATGCTGGAATGGCCTGAAACCTGAGCCAGTCCTTTCCGTTCTGTCATTAAACTCCATAATTAGTTAAAGATGAAATGTTTTGGAAATGAATTAGAGAAGCAGAAGCAAAGATGTGAATCTTAAATGTCCTTTGGCTGCCATTCTGGGTTACGCTGATGGCTTATTTGCCGCCTGTAGCCAAAGGCCAGCATATATCTGAGCTATCATGAATTAGATTGTCTTCAGCTTCCTCTCTTTCTTTTCCCCACCCTTTCTAACATATTGTAATGAGTATCATTGTTTTGCAGAGGCATTCAGAAGGGCTGTAATTAGCAGTCCCTGGCATTTAATTGCATACACATTTGTTAAATATTTTTCTGTATGCCTTAAAATAAAGTATAGAAAATGGCAGTAATGTTTCTTTAATGAAGGCATTTGATTTATTCATGAAGTCAGGATTTTTGAAGGTGTTATTTTGGGCTTAATAAAGGAAATAAGCCAGCAAATTTTCAGCTTTGCCATTGTCTGTAAGGGCTGATGTTCACTTCCTTCCTTTTGTTTCTTTTGTGTGCAAACACATTCTTCCCAATGGATGGGGAACGGACCTTTCTTCTGTGATCACTGTCATGCCAGTTTTGAGAGAAAGCTTGATGCTAGGGTGCACGGATGTGCACAAGCTTATTGGGCATTATGACACCTGATGACATGAGCGATGACTAGAAAAGTCGCATGGCATTGCATTTCTCTTGCTATGGCAATAGCATTTGTTCTCAAAGGTACCGGGCAGGGACTGAACTCTGTTCGCTGCTTACAGACCGTGGTGGTGTGATGGGCATTCAGCAGCTGACAGGGGGTGCTGAATATCTGGCAGTGGCATGCCCTAAATAAATGACATGTGAATCAGGGTGCAGATTAATTAGTCTGGGATCTAATCAGTGCAGCTATCATAACATGTGCAATTATAAATCCAATAATAAATCTGAATGTCTGAATAAATAAGACATCTTCTGGGATAACATTTTCAGAAGTATTTTAGGCCCCTTTCATAAATGCCTCAGGAGCTGCTTCCCCAGCCAGCTATCGTACATTACAGAGGTATCCGAGCTGGCTGTTAAATGACTGTAGCTCCTGCCCACGCTGATTTACCACATTTCTTTCATGTTGAAATTGGGATTTAGACTCCTGAGTGATGCAAGTGCTTTTGAAAATTTCACTTGGTGTTACATTTTCATCCACATAAGCAAACTTGGGAGGTAGTCTGAACTGGAGTTTCATTTTGTCGGTGGATGCTGCTCACTGGGAGCACTTACCCCTTCTGTTCAGGCTGGCTTTCAGGTATCAAGCCCATCAACCCTGACAGGCGTTGCTGTTGTGAAAGCGTGACTGTCGCTTGATTCTGAGTGGTGAGTAATGTCACTGGGCCGATATCATTTGTCACTTAACCTTTCACAACTTCGTATGCTGTAACAGCATAGGTTTGTGAAAAAATATTTTCCTGAAGCAGTAATTGCTTCCATGTATTGCTTGTGGGATGGATTCATAGGGACAGCCTCATCCCGTTTAAAAGTCACAACATCCCCAGAAGTATAGCAGTTTACCCAGTCCTCTTCAGATCCTGGCTTACCTAATAAATAAAAAAAAAAAAAAAGTTTTTCATTGTTTTTGAACTGAGGGGACTAAGGGGAAGTGTACCATCAAAATGTAATTGCCTTGTTTATTTCACTTCAACATTGGTAGCTTGTGGTAAAATTAAACAGCACTTGTATCAATATGTGGCACAGAAAAATGTCAAGATATCCTATTTCGTTGTGTTAAAATTCTCCCAAAGAGTCACTAAAATCTGTTCTGTGGATGAAGGTTAAACTGATTTCTTCATAGGCAACTTAATGAGCAGAGCACTGTGTCCAAATACCAAAGGATGCAATTATAACACTGCTGCCAAAAAGTTCTGCCACTGATTGTAGTTCCTGTTACTTTGGGAAACCTCTGAGTTATTTCAGCCTCATTCTTATGCCCTCTCTGAAATCACAACCCACTGATACAACCTCGTGAAACAGTACGGCTGGGAGCAAATGAGGAGTTTTTCCTGATGCTCATTTGAGGTGTGTAAGAGCCATCAAGAGACCACACGAACAGTGAGCTAATTATTCCCTCTGACTGTGTTTTCCCTTCCCACTAACATATTAACCCATTTGCTGGCACCTGTACTTCACTGCTAAGTGGATGTTGAAAACGCCTGAATGTTGCTGTCAATATGACAGTGCCGGTCTGCAGGGAGAAACCTTGCGGCTCATGTTCTTTTTTTTATTTTTATTTTTTAATGCTGGGTTTACTGTCAGACAATTTTAATATTGAAGTCCATTTGCATGGAAAACTGAAGAGCAGTGACTGACGTGGGCCTGAGACTTCCAGTGAGGCCAGCCCAAGCGTCCCATGACGTCTGGAGGCTGATCATGCTCCAGCCCACCAGGCTACAGACCGCCATCTGCCAGCCCCTCTGCTGGTGGCTCAAAGAGGCAAGGCCATGACGTGGAGCAGGCAGCTTTTCATCCCGATATCACCAGAGAGGTGACCCGAGAGGAAAAGAGACTTGCCGGGATCTACTGATCCAAAAAAGAAAACCACTAGTGCCATAAATGTTTCACAGAAATAATTAGACCCTTGGTGCCACAGCAATAGCATCTCTCGGGCCTTACAAAGGCTGGGGTCAGATCCTTTAAAGGTGATTATGGTACCTAACTGCTACTGATTGAACCGGGCTGTAGTGGAAAAGGCCTGAAATACCTTCTAAAATCTGTCCTATGGGAGATGGGCTTTCCACTTGCCTGCACAGTTCACTTTGTTTGATGAAACCAATCTGTGCTCGTGCAGGGGAGAGGAGAGGCAGACTCGCATGCCAGGTGGGAAACGCCAGCGCACGGCAGAGCTTGCCCGCATCGGTGCTTTCAGTGAGGGACCCCTCCAGGGACATTTTTTTCCTGCAGGCTTAGGTAATAGGAGAGGATAGAAACCATGCACAGCTATCCTGCTAACCAAGAAACCTTTCCTCTTTAGAGGAAAGGATGGTATATAATGCAACTTTAATACTAGTTCTCTGATCCTCCACTTTGCTAAACAGAGGTATCAAAGTTTGTTTCTAAACACTGCTCCTCCCTTCCTCAACTCAAGGCTTTGGGGAAAATCCTGCACTTTCAGCCAGGTGGGTCAGTATTTTGAAGGGCCAAAAGGATGGAGGATTGCACAAGTCAGAAAAGGGCAGATAAAGGGAAGGGACAACAAAAGGACTGCAAAGGCCAGGTGTTGTACAAGAAGCCCCCAGTTTTTCTTAAGCTTTTCTTCACTTATAGGAAGCTCTCAGTAATAGGTGTATATGTATATGTTTATGTATATGCATATAAATCTATGTATACATATATATACTTATATATATACATCTGTATACTGACACGTCCGGCCAGGCCTTGATTTTGCCATAATGTGGAGTAAGAGAAGACACAGGTTTGTCCTTGTGCTTTAATGGGGAAATCTGCTCCTTGTTACCCAGAGCAGATGACTAGCAGTTGGCCTCCACGTAGACCTGAAGGACATCTCCTTGTACGTCATATTGCCGGCACCTTGCCACGCTCAGACACTGCACGATGTGGCTTGTGGTGCTCTCCTAACAGTGACTGATTTCCCATGTCACTGGGGCTCCCACACACATGTGCAGGGCTGACTCAATGTGCAGCACACAGCTATCTCCTTGAAAAAAATCCATCTGCCATTGGTTTCACCATTTCTTTCCTCTTATCTTGTAGGCCAGGGGAAAGGAAATACCTAGCTTTGTCTGCCTGTCATCCACCCAAATAGTGTAAAAAAATGACTGTAATTCCTGTTTCTTTGCATCATAAGCATTTGGATATGTCTCCGTCTTGTGCAGTTTGGAATCTAATCGTGAACCTGAACAGAAGCAAAGGTGCATTTAAGCCGTGCACTGAGAAAACAGAAACTGCTTCTTTGGAGGCTCTCTTCTCTCCCCTGCTTCCAACACAGCTAAAACCCACATCCACTCTCCTGCTATCCTTTTGCTTTCGTGCCTTAAATTTACGTGCATCCCTTCAGTCTTTCCCTGACCATTCCCCGGGGGTTTACCACCCCAGCCCAGCTGTGGCCACCTTGGCCACATTATGTGTTCTGCCCCTGCCTCCATGTGGACAGAGAGCCAGAGCTGTGGCTTGAGGGCAGAAGGTATTTGCATACTACATGACTGGGCAGTGGCATTGCTGCAGGATCAGGTGGCTTTTGACAGACCTATTGGTTGGATGTTAGGCCGCACCTTGAGTACTGTGTTCAGTTTTGGGCCCCTCACTACAAGAAGGATATCGAGGTGCTCAAGCGAGCCCAGAGAAGGGCAATGAAGCTGGTGAGGGATCTGGAGAAAAGTCTTACGAGGAGCGGCTGAGGGAGCTGGGATTGTTCAGCCTGGAGAAGAGGAGGCTCAGGGGCGACCTCATCGCTCTCTGTAGGTACCTTAAAGGAGGCTGTAGCGAGGTGGGGGTTGGTCTGTTCTCCTACGTGCCTGGTGACAGGACGAGGGGGAATGGGCTAAAGTTGTGCCAGGGGAGGTTTAGGTTGGATGTTAGGAAGAACTTCTTTACTGAAAGGGTTGTTAGGCATTGGAATGGGCTGCCCAGGGAGGTGGTGGAGTCACCATCCCTGGAGGTCTTTAAAAGACGTTTAGATGTAGAGCTTAGTGATATGGCTTAGTGGAGGACTTGTTAGAGTTAGGGCAGAGGTTGGACTAGGTGATCTTGGAGGTCTGTTCCAACCTAGACGATTCTGTGTCATACCCAACCTGATGTGGCATAGGAAAAGTGCAAAAGGCTGCATTAGCCCTAGGATTACATCACTTACTAGTTAGCTGCTGGCAGCTATTACATGGCTTCTCTTTTTCCAGTGTGGATGCATCAGGGTCAAGAAAGCAAAAACAAACAAAACAAAACAAAACGAAAAAGAGAGAGAGAGAGAGAGAGAGAGATTTCAGCGTGAGATGATGTCAGGGCTTGTTTTATCTTAGGACCACGTTCTAAGCTTAAGACCATGTCCCAGAGGCCAAGGATGCTCTCGGGTTTAGTGGAGCATTTACTGACAGTCCCCAAAAGTCTCCAGGAGGCTTCAGACAGGTGCTTCCCCTGTGCGAAAGGTGAAGTGGAAAGGTGTGATTTTAAAACTGGAAGCAAACCCTGTGAGATTTTTAGGAGGAAAATAAGATACGGCAGTGGCTTAATAATGTGACTGATGCTGTGTTCTAACCTCCTTAAGATCCTAAGAGAGCTGAGCTGAGCAGGTTCCTCTGCCAGAGACAGTGAGCTCACCAAACAGAATGAAAACGGCAGTATGGATTTCAGTGGAGCCAGGGGATTTCAGTCTGTTTGTGCATTGTTCGCTCTCTGTTGCTGACTTTGCAGCAGCTCAGCTTTCTCACGATTTGTAGAGGGTGGTAATTTTGTTGAAATGCAGGGTTAATTGCAAGTGGAGTAGTAGGCGTGCGTGCAAGGAGTTGCACAGAGAAGGAAAGCGTGTCACTAAGCTGTGAAGTTGGCAAAAAGGGTAACAGAAAAATGGAGAAAGCCATCAGACTAGCAACTGTATCCATCAGTCAGGATGAGGAGCCTGAAGATGACGGGACATGCTTGGGTGGCTTTAGGAGGCACATGCAGAGGAGCCTCAAAGGAGAGCTTCAGGCCTTGAAAAATCTGACTTTGTCAGCACAGCAGGTGACAAAGCTTGTGATCTGTGTTGTATGGTCCTCGCGTGTGCACTCATAGCCCTGGGTGCAATCACTGGTTCTTCCGGTACCTCACTGAAAGGGAGACACCGTGCAAGCTTTCGGTAGCTTGAGTTTTCACAGGGAAAGTGAGTCACAGAAGTGCAGGAACCTCCACTGAAAACGTCTACATTATGCCATTTAGAGCAGATTTGTGAGAAATATACACCTAGAGATTATCTGTGTCCAGATGTATTATCCAGCTGGCTTGCAGTGGTGACCTACACGTGCCTAGCTCAGTACCATCTTCCTGAATCATTGGTTTGCACAGACTGCTCAGCTCTCAGTCCATGTAAATACCAGGGCTGGCTGTTTCTCTCTGATCACTTTTCACTCAAGCACCTGATGTTCTTATTTATTGCTCTTAGAATATTGTTTTTTAAGAGGGAAATAACGGAAAGGTGAATAGGCCAATGGAGCCAGGAGGTTGTTACACATTAGTTCACGGAGTTCAGGGCCTAGTCATTTTAAACACAAACAAGAGCATAGTGTGAAAAACAAACAAAAAACAAACAAACAAACAACAACAAAAAAACAGTCTCTGTATAATTTCACCCACAATCTGCAGCTTCCTCTCCTGAGAAAATGTAAAGGTAGTTACAGATATTTATGGCATTTAAGAAGTGAGAGCAAAGTACAAAAAGTTCAGAAACTATTCCCGGTGGAAAGCAAAATAGTAAAAAAATAATAACAAATCATTTACTAGAGTGTAATAGTCTAATAGCCTAGAGCTATTTTACAGCTCCTGAATTTAATGCAAATGGTTCCGCCTTCACTTGAAGACACAGCAGAAGCTTTGTTGTTACAAAATTCAGTACCTGTGTGTTCCTGTCTTTGGAAGGTTCTGAATTTAGATCCCGTGTGCTGCAGAGTTTATGCAACTTCATTTCTGCTCCAAAGTCACAGAGTTCTCCAAGGCTTACGTGAGGCAGGGGACAACATTATTGTTTCAGAAAGAGCCTCTCCTTTCTGTCAGTATGTGGAAACGAGCACCTGACGGTGTATTCAGAGGAACGAGGTGGCCAGGGAGGTGCAGCCCATGACTCAGCAGCCAAGTGAGGGTGAATTGCAACCTGCTGTATTGGCTGCTCTTCTGAGGTCATCTGCAAATCCCATTAGGCTGTGTTTTCTACATAAAGAAGGCATTACCTGAGGCCTTATTTTTCCTTAAAAAGACAGCCTTACTGTAATAGTATATCACTTGCATGAAAATTCCCCCTTTTTTTTAAATTACATTTATATATATTTTTATAGCACAGCTTTATATCTCATCAAGTATCTCAGATCCTTTATGGCACCAAGGTTTGCACCAACGCCCACAGGAAATCAATCAAAGCCTTTAGCAGAAGGGTGAGGGAGGGGAGATTTGTGTGTAATTGCATTCCCGCCTACTGAGTGCCTACTCCAGCCATTGAGAGTGTAAGTACCATCGCTTTCAGTGTTTCTCTGGAAAACCTCAAGTGCTTGGGATGTGTTAGTGTGACATGTGCCGCCCTCGCCCCCAGCCGTGGGTGGAAAGCAGCGGCCTCTTGTCCTGCTTGTGGTTCTCGAGTGTCATCAACAGCGAGGCACTTCAAGGAAGGGACCTGCTCTTTGTCTTCCCTGCTCTTGCCTTCCTACCAGATACAGTTCCCTCTTCCACATGCCTCCCATAACTACAGCACAGCAGTGACAGCGTCTGGGGGAGGCAGCCCCAGCCGGGTGGAGGCGATGCACTGATGGGTTTCAAAGACCTGCCAGCCAGTGCTGCTCGAGGACAGCCAGGCTGTGGCCTAATGCTGCCCATGTTGTGTCCCAGTAGTGCTCTGCATCTTCCCATGCAGTCCTGGAGCTGGTCCCACCACTCGTCCGCAGCCCCTCCTGCACCCACACTGAGCTGCAGCGGGCTGCGTGCCTGAGAGGGTGAGGGGTGAGCCCCAGGAGCACCGGCCAGCGCTGGTGGCACAGTCAGAGAGGCCTGCGCTAGCCCTGCCACCTGGCATTGAAACTGCAGGGGCCGTGCTGCCTCCCAGGTTCACTGTAGGCACCTGTCACTCTGGGTGCATCCTCTGGGTTGAACCCAAGCTTTGTCCGTGGCCATGGTGGGGACCTTTCATGTTTCGGGATGCCGCGGGTTTTCAGTGGCAAGCCTGGATGTGGTGGCTGGTTGCTGGTCCAGGCTCTAGCTCACCCTAGCAGAATAAATTACAGTGACACGGAGTCAAAGCACTGGCTCACTCCTTCAGCAGACTTTCCCTGTATTAACCCCTGAGGAAACAAAGCAGTTATGCTGCTGAAGAAGAAACATGAGGAAGGATCTTTTTTGCTTTGTGTAGCAAGGGAGAATAGGAGAGAAGCAGATGTAAAATACTCCTGTTAGATGTCGGTGTTTTTTTCTTTTTGCCTTTTAGAAAATCTCTCCCATTCCCCAGCTTCAGACTAGTAGAATCCAATGTTGAGAGATAACTGATAGAAATACCCCAAACACCCAATCTCTCATTGCTGCAGAGAATTTTAAAGAACGCATAAAAATCAAGATTACGGAGAATTTTTACCAAGTATTTGGCTACTGAATGCTTTGCCCTTTAGCACATTAGAAGTCTTAATAAGAAAGAAATTGACAAGAAAGAGCTGCATCTCATTTATATTTTTCTTCAAGTTCTGCTTGGCCATGTAGTGATGAATTCAGTTTTCCAAGCAGTGTACCACATGACAGGACGATTTAATGAGCGAATATATATCAACTGAGGGAACCCAACAGCTCTGTATAGACCCAAAACACCTCCATCAATAAAAGGCTTTTAACCCTTCTTCATGTCTGTATCTCTTAAAAACAAAAACAAAAAAAAACGATTGCTTTAAAAACAGCCCTCCAGAAAAGGGCAAAGAAATAAACTGATGAGAGATCTATCAAGACTAGTTGCTGACCATTAAATTCTTTAATTGTGTAAAGATCTATACAAAAGCAAACACTTGTTTGTGATGGGGTGTGGAGATCTTGATCTCTGGCGTACTTGCTTGAGCCTGAGGTGAGTAGTTGCTGTGCTGCATGGTATGGGCTTGAACAGGAGGTTGCTTCATGTAGCTCCTGGTGGGCATGTGTTCACGGTATAGCAATGTCTCTTTTAAACAATAGCTATCCTCCCTGTTTGTGCTACATAAAAACAAACAAACACACCTCTAAACACCTGAGGATGCTGAGGTTCGCAACATGTGGGATGAGGGTACCTCACCATGTGCTGAGCTTTCAGCCAGTGGAAATGGCTGTGTGGGGTCAGTCACTGGATAAAGTAATGCTTGAAACCAAACATTAGGCAAGGCACATCGGGCCGGGAAAACACACGCAATTACGAAAGCCAAGACTGGGTGGGAGTGTCCAGAGGGCTCTGGATCTGTACAGAAGGTTGTGCACAGGCAGTGGCCGGCTGTTGTGTGCACAGGAGTGTTGGTGTGCGAGGGGCAGCAGGGATAGATCTGGCTGCTCCCCCAGGGCTGCCATGATACCTCCTGGTCACCACTCAGCTCAGCTCGTCATGGCACTTCACTGGCACTTTCTCTTCACTTCTTGAAACTTAGGAGGTGTGAAATATTCTCCTTATGGTCTGGTTAAGCCTGTTAAACATTTTGCAAAGGGCTTGGGTAGATTGTCGTATAATCATGTTAATGATACACTGATCCTTTCTCTATTTTTTCCTCCTCTTCTTCCCCCTTCCTCATTACAGTTGAAACTATAGAAGAAAAAGCAGCAGACTCCTTGCAGGATTTGTACAGAGCCTTGGAGCAGGCCAGCCTGTCTCCTTTAGGAGACCGACGGATTTCCACTAAGCTGGAGTATAAGAAATCTTTTATAAAGAGATGTAGTGATCCAGTAGTCAATGAAAAACTACACCAGCTGCGAATTCTGAAAAGCACTTTAAAGGTGAGATAACAGGGAGGAAAGTCCGGCCCGAGGGTTGGACCTGACTGTATTGTATCTGAATACAGATTAATTGTGTGTGGCTGGAGTCCAGGCTGAATGTGGTGTGTGAAACAAGCAAGGAAGACATGGGTAACTGCTGTTCTCACAGCAGACAAAGATGTGCATTGAGAGAGTAGTCAAAGTGAGAGGATCGGTTTTTATTTGTGCACAGATAAAATCTCAGTGAGCTGCTCCTTCTCTAGCTAGTATAACATCATTTGACACCAAATTATAAGAGGAGACCTTAATCTTTTTTTTTGTCCCTGAACATTTTCATTTATCAAAACACATTTGCTCTGCATTTGCCAAAGTCTAAAGTGAAGCAAAGTCAGCCCTTCAGAAGGGAGCAGTACCTTTTAAAACATTTGATTATTTCTTGATTGCTGAGCTTGCCTGGGAATGAACAGTGTGCTTGGTTTCGGCATAGACTGGTAGGATCATTGTATTTAATCAGTAGGACTGATTAAATAAATAGATAGTGGTAATGATAGATTTGAAGATTTTTATCATTATTGTAAGTGTACCACAGCTAATTTAACAACCCTGTCAGCTTCCTTATTTGTTACAGCAGTTTCAAATCTGTACTGTTAGAGATTTCAGCAAACAATATGCTGGATTTCCCCAGGGACCCTGTTAACTATATTAAATTACCACATTTTAAGTCACTAGATAATTGTACAGTGGATTTTGTAACAGCTTTCATCAAAGAGGGTTTTATCAACATTAATTAATTTAGTTTTCCATCACCTAGAGAAGCACTTAAGCAATATTATTTTCATGCTGTGGGGCTCCCATCCTGAAAAAAAAATATCTTACACATGCTTAACTTTTTGCACTGTATCATCTCATTGAAGGCAACTGAAAGTATCTGGGTATGTGAGACTTTACAGGTTTGGAGGGTGGCAGAAAAAGTCTGTGCTTTCCATGTGACTTATATAACATGAGAAACGGAGACAAAATCACAGTAATCTCAGATGTTTAGAGCAGGCAGGAGGTTCACACAGTACCTGTGCTTTTGCACCATGGTGGGATCACTCATACCAAAAGTGTGCAAGAGATGTTGGCATGAAACTTAAAAAACAAACAAACAAACAAGCAAACAGTTCACGATACTTTCAGGAATTACACAACCTAGAGGTTCAGTATCAGCAGCTCGTTGCCATGCTTAATTGCCTTTCTTGTTAGCATTTATTGATACCTGAGCTACATTATGCCAATGGTTTCCTACAGACTGAATTGATTTCCTCCAGGGACTTCCAAAAGCAGCTCATCCCTTTGACCCAGCAGATGCCTGTTTTCATGCTTCTCTGGGACCGCTTTCTTTTAGACCAATCAAACACAAATCTCTTCCCGCAAGACATAATTTCTAAATCAGTCACCATTTTTGTTTGGACAAGAGTGACACAAATAACTGGCAATGCAATGCCAACAAGTACCAAAGACAGATAATTGCTGTTTCTTGCATATGGCAACTGTCCAGAGTAGCACGTGAGTGATGGTAACACACTAAGAGTTTCTAGCTCCACCACTGCTATGCTACTGGTAGTAGTATCTACCAGGAGCTACTGTTGTTACTTAAATCAATTATTCCTCCTTTTTATCAGTGCTGTTGGGTTCTCCTTCCTGAATGCATCCATTTGCACCAGCCCATCAGGTTTGGTGTTCTGAACTCTCCTTGAATTAATCCACTATTAGTAATCTGGTACAGCCCTCCAAATTGCTTCTAGATCTTACTATCCATCCTCTCTGTTCCTTCACCCAAGTCCTCAATGGAGAGACCTCTCTGCTCTCTTTGCCATGACATAACCACAAAACCATTCTCCTGACAGCAAGTTTGAGCCATCTGACTGGCAGTGCTGTGTGGTGGGTACAGGTCACGATCTGCGAGAAGCACATTCTGGTAGTTCCTGCAGATATTTGGTAACGAGGAGATCCCAAAATTTCACTTTCACTGGTCAGCCTCAGCTGTACCTCCATTTCTGAAAATTAATATTCTAGCGTGTAGCATTAATTAGCTACTGATTGCAAAGCATGAAAAATACCTTTCTACATACTACTTATTGGTGACTTCTCTTACCTTTCTGATCCTCTCCCACCAATGTGGGCTGACACCACTTAATTTTCCCTTTAACATGCTCCCCAGAAAGATTTATCATACTTACAGTATGAACATGGCAAATGCCAGTTAGCAATGAGCACCATGAAACCCATGTGGTATGGAGGATAGAGGGGAGGCTGCTGGTGACCGTACCATGTCTACACAGAGGAGAAGTGCTGGAAGCCTGCATGCTTCCTGTGCTTCCCAGGCTCAAGGATGGTGCATCCAGCTTCCACTGCTTGCAACAACTGCAAGTGGCTTCGTGTGTATCTGAGGCTTAATCTCACCCATGCTGGCTGCCTGTCATCTATCGATAAACTAATCACCAGCCAGCAATTAGGATACAGCCACATCCCCTGCCCCCGCGATGGGTAAGGATGTGCCAGCAGCTGTGTAAGGCTTTACCCGTTTCTGCCTTCTGTTTGCCACCGCACTGGCAGGAGGAGGTAGCAGCCAGCCAGCCCATCATGTATACTGGAGTGCTGGTGAGGATGAGTTACCAAGGTAATGCCTCCCTGCACAGGCGTTTGCAGCATAGCGCTCAAATGTCCCCAAGACACGGCTGGTAAGAAAGGCTTAGCTCTGCTGGCGGTGAGAGGCCATCTGTCCGCATCCCACGCACAAACACGGTATTTCTCATGCTGATCAAGAAGAGCAAACAGATGGCACTCAGCAGCACGAAACTGATCCTGAGAAACAAAGGCAGCTCGTAGTAAACAGCGCGGGGCTTGCTTCTCGCACGAGCTGAACATGGGGCGAGCGGGGGGAAGAGGGACAGGGGACGTTTCTGGGGAAGAGGGACAAGGCAAGGGAAGCTCCATCCCCACAGGGTGATGAACAACACCCAGCAGGAGGGGCTGCTGCTTGTGGGCAGTCTCATGACAGCCAGGCAGCTCCCTGCTTCCCAGACCTCCACGGCCTGCCTCCGCTCCCGTCTCACCCGCGCAGCCTGCTCATCGCCCGCTCTGACTCTGCTCGTCTCTCTTCCCTCACAGGCCAGGGAAGGAGAAGTAGCCATTATCGACAAAGTTCTGGATAATCCAGACCTGACGTCTAGAGACTTTCAAGAATGGAAGCAAATGTACCTCGATATCTTCTGGGACATCTGTCACAGCAGCACCCCACGGGACTCTGTTAACGGCTCGTCCGAGGTCGATGCACTTCTAGCCTCCTTAGCGCACACGCACTCCTACATTGAAACGCATGTATAAGGGGCCCTCTTTTAGTCCACTTGCTACACTCCAGGCCTTTACTTAAGTGCATAGAGTAGTTTTTATATCAATCTGTGGGAGCTCTAGTAAATTATATTTTACTGTTACTCAGCTGTGTGAAGTAAACCCTCAATGGTCAACGATACCATGTCTTTAATGAGGATTTGTACATTTTATACGCTACCAACGCTCTGCTTGTGTTTACCTTCTGTGAAATAAAGAACGTGATCTTTACCTATTAAAGAAAAGTATTTAAAAGCATTTTTGGAAGACTGTGGCCTTCACAGAGGAAGTTCTACAAGCTAAAGGTTTTGTTATCGAAGGTCGCTTTTACAATGATATTTTATATTATATAATTCCAGTAATGCATTGCATTTTTGGAGTGCAGGTACTATTTTGGTGATGGGAGAATTAAAAAAAATAATAATAATCTATTTAATGAGAAACTCTAGGAGTTTTCTTACATAACAGGGAAAAAGTGTAATGCAGTGGTTTTGTTTCAGTTTTGTCAAACACATAAAAAGGTGAAAATCAGCAGACAAAATGACTAATGTAAATTTAAGTCTCAAACAGTTAGCTCTTATTTCTTTGTGCTTTTTAAAAGCCTGTTGCTGAGGTTTACCATCAGTGCAAAGGGATGCTGGTTTATATTCTATCTAAGACCAAATTATGTGTTACTTATTTCTTAATCACATCTGGTTGTGGGTTTTTGTTGTTGTTTGTTTGTTTTTTTTGTTTGTTTGTTTCTTTGTTTTAATTAGTCATGGTACTGTCATTTATGCTGCTTTTGTACTGAAGGTAATGGTATAATGTGCAGATTTTGCAAAAGAGAAAAGATAGACTTTGAACATCCTTGGTAACAGTGTTTCTCTTGCCCAGAAAAGCAGCAGAGTAAAAGGTTCCCAACGAACTGCTCTGAACCTGAGAGGCTTTGAAAATTCCTACAATAGAAAAGCAATTAATACAATTTTTCAAGTACTCTCCTATGTGTTTTCTGAGCTGTGAGATTTGGCCATATTGTACTTGGGGAAAATGTGTAATGGGAACAGATATGAGCACAAAACCTGAAAAATGACTGAGAACTCAAAAAGCCTCTGTTCTGTCTTTGAATGGGAAGGCATGTCTCCGGGTTCTGCTGAGTTTGCAAGCTAGCTGAAGTGTTTTAAACTTCCAGGAGAGTTGAGATGTGCTGGAGACAACCAGTGAACGTGGGCAGAAATATCTCATTAGAGCTAGGCACCTGCCTGCAATAGGAAAGTGGGAGGTAAATCTTAAATCATCTATTTACTCGTCATGGACTTGTTTTCAAAAAGTGATCAGAGCATGACAAAACATTTGTGCTGCTTTTCAGTGTTTTGCTGCATAAGTTAGGACACATGATATGGCTTAATAATGCTCATGTGAAAGGGGACAGCCTCCTTTATTCTTTTTACAGTGAGTTGTACGCTTAAACAACTTTAGACTATTGCTTGTACAGCTCAGTGAATGTACTTAAAACTTTATGAGCTCTGATATTTCCTGGCAGTTATATCCATGACAGGATGAAGGAAATAACGGACAGATTTTTTTTTCTCTCTTTTTCTTTTTATTCCTTGCTCTTTCTTGTTACTTTATTGCATTTGGATTGCAAATGTTTTGCAGATTTTGCACAACTGTACAGAACAGTGGCCTTTCTGTAGCCCATTTTCAGTAATCCTATATTCAAGTCGATATGGATGACAAATCACATATTAACATTTGTATAGAATTCTGGATCCAGTGTAATATTTGTACCATTTAGAAGAATATTGTTTGTATAAACTGGACATTTATTTACTGCATGGGTACTGACTTGTATATTAAATTTGTGAGGTTTTGTACATTTCTCTTCAAAAATGCTTGACATGAAATGGGTTGTGCTATTGTTCCAAGCATTTAGATTCTCTTGCTATTGTTTTACTGGACCAAAAGTAAATATATTCATATAAAAACTCTTTATAACTGATGGATGTATATGCACATTGTGTAGTTGATTCCTTGTCAAAACCAAGGCAGTTCAGGAGACTTAGATCTGTTGCTATGCAACAGCTATTCTGCCTGCACTTTACATTAGTAAAGTCAGCTTGATTGCTTTAAAGGTGAAAATTAAACATTACAGTTTTTAAGCTAGTCTAGTCACAAAGAACATGTGTCCTATCCATTGTGCTGCCTTCTTTTAAGACTATTAAATGTTCTTCTATATATATTTTTATTGTATTAACTCTCAGCCTAGAAAGGGAACTCTGTAAAATGAAGTACAATAAATTTAGCTTTTAAATGAATGCCTATGATTCAAGTTTCAATTTACTGCATACAAAAGCAATTCTGTGGCATCTGACTATTTTACCTGCATTTCAGGGATCAGCATGCCTTCAAGTTCTTCCACAATCTGTGTCTTCAAACTCTGCCAACATGGCCAAAAAAAAAATAAGGCCATTGCTGGTTTGGATGTAGGCAGACACTGAATAAAGACTGCTGGCAGCCTTCCATTGCCTTCCTCCCCTTCGCACTCTGATAAAAATAAACCTTTTTTGACTGCGGGATTCTCTCATGCACCAGTTCAACACTGAACAAGTTTACCATTATGACCTGGCATGATAAAGCAATGTATGCTATTGAGGTAAGTGCCAGGGGGATTAGATACAGCAGCTCCTGAAACATGTCTTATAGGGTCTTACAGAAAGTATACCCATTCAGCTTTAGCCATCTAAACTAACACAAAGTTTGGATACAAAAGAAAGGTACCATACCAGGAGTATGTGTTTTTAAAATAATACAAAATAAGCATCTGAAAGGCATGCTACAACAAAAGCCACTCAGAGAGAAGTGGCTTCTATGAAACAATCACTGTTTTAACATATGACCATAACTGAGGCTAAATTTAAAAAAATCCATGGTTTCTGTCCACTAATTTCATGCTGGTTAGCTAAGGCACTCTTGCCTAGTATGTAGCGTATCAAATAATACCTTTTCCTTGGCACTACTTGTTATTAGTTCTCATAGGCATCAATTTTCTAGTCTTTATACATCTCACTTTCATTTTGCTTAGCCATAGCACAGCAATTTGATAGCACTTACCAACTGGGAAAATTATCTCTGATTAAGAAAACAGAAAAAATGGATTATATCTTTTTAACCTTTGAAAAATCTGACTTGCAACAGCTGTTAATTGCTGTTTAGGTATTATTCTTCAAATAAAAGTCCAGGTTTATGATCCTAGCTCATCTCCTTCAAACCTGCGACTTGCTGCATCCTTCCCCTGTGAGGCTGGCTTTCAGCTCTATGAATCACAGCACCTTTTCCCAGGCTGCACCCAAACTTTCTTGCCTGGTTCCACCCAGCATCTTGCTTATCAAAGCAGAACCTCAACTCTGTCACATCCAGTGCAATTCCAATTTTCTTCTTTCTCCAGGGTTGCCCTGCTTGCTCTTCTCCTGGGATTATTATTCCGCAACACCTTAGCTCAGCAGTTCAGTGGCCTCTTTTGCAGAGTGTCACTGTCCCGTTCATCGGCCACTTCTGTGAGCTGCAGCACTGCACACTGCAGCCCACTCCAGGGCAGGGGGGCTTTGCAGATCTCCTCCCAGCCATCGTTGTCGATATCGTAGCCAACCACATCTTGCGTGGGGACTTCCCGCGAGTCTTGCCATTTCTTTCCCCCAATAAGAAGAGCCGTTTCCTCTACCACTGCCAGGCCATAGCAAAATCGGTCATAGATCAGTGGCCTTAAACGAGTCCATTGGTTTTGATCTGGGTCATACCTTTCTATTTCAGAGAATGGTTCATATAAACCTAAAAATGTGAATATGGCTTCTCTGATTGTTGCCATCTGATGCCCAAACCGAGCTATGCTCATGGGGGCTTGTTTCATCCACTGCCCCTCAAGAGAACTCAGAGAATAAACGTCTTTGCTTGTGCTGGCTGGGTCTGCATATTTGCCACCTGAGATGTATATAATACTCTTGCAAACAGCACTGGCATGGCCATGTATCTTGCATGGCAATTCCCTGGCCTTTGTCCATCTGTCCCTGCTGATGTTGTAGACTTCCACAGATGAATGCAGAGACCCATTCTCACCCCGTCCACCAATTGCAAAGATATCATTGCCCAGGACACAGCAGGAAAACTGGCATCTCTTTTCCAGCATGCCCATGGTTTGGGTCCATGTGTTAAATCTTGGATCATAGCGATGGACTTTGTTCGTAACCGATAATATCTTGTCCCTGTCAGCGTCACCTGGAGTGCCACCCTCTATTTCCCCACCCAAAACATAGAGGAAATTCCCCACCACACACACGCTGTGGTTCTGCACCCTGTCCTGCACCTGTGTAAGAGGTCTCCATTTGTGATTGTAAACGTCAAAGGCCACCACCTCAGTGACGAGCCCATCACTTGCCGTCCCTCCCCCCAGCAGAATGATCCGAGTTTTCTGGTTCCTCAGCGTGGTGGATTTATCCTGCAGGATGGGCTGTTTGAAAACAGATGTATGGTAATTTATTGCTTTAATGATCAGGCACTTAATACCTGCAGTGAGGGGCACTTCTGACTGCGTGTAGGTTTTTCTCAGCTCTTCCACTGGGATGAGACCATATCTAATGTGCTCCAAAAGGCTGCTTCCATGAGTCAGCCTGGATTTATCCTGCTTCAGCCACAGCAGCACAAGATTCAACAGGCGGGTTTCCTGCACCATGGGGAGATCTGGGGATTCCACCACCGCTAGCAAAGTCCTGAAGTTCAACTCAAGCAGTCCTGCCAAATCCAAGTCCAGCAGCTTCCAGAGATTGTTGACAATGTATTTTTGTGTTGCGACTAGGGCATCTGGCAGGTAGAACCTCCTGGCGACATTGGCGGAGAAGCAGCAGTTTTCCAAGGTAAGGTTGTTAACTAAGTATTGATTGCACAAGCCAATAGCATCTGTCACTTGCAAGTAGCTTGCAGCTTCCAAGGTCTCCTCCAGGCTTTCAAAGGAAAGGGGCAGCAAAGAAGTGTAAATGAAATCCAGGACATGCTGGAGACCGGTGGGAGAAACGACTTGCAGCTGAATCACATTGGCTTTAGACTCCTGGGTGTAACTTTTGAACATTGCTCGGAAATAATCACTGGAGCATGCCAATAAGGACTTGTGTGCAGGAAACTCGTTTTCCTTCACTTTCAGCAAAATATCACACAGAAAGCCCTCTGATCTCAGGGTCTGGTACTGGGAGAGCACGGCAGTGCAGTGCGCTTTGCAGTAGGAGAGGAAGTAGCTCATGGTAGGTAATGCAATGCTTTCCACTTGAGTTATTAAAGTGCAGTTAGATAGTGAAACAGCTGCCCTACTCAACAGCCATTGAATGAATGCCCACCAGACCTCCAGCTGTTAGAGAAAAGCCCAACCAAAAAAAAAAAAAAAGTCAGTCTCTTGCCCGGCATAGGGGAGTAGTTAGTAGATTTGCAGTGAATTCAATGCATTCCTTTATAGAAAAAACAGCTGAATGTCGTAACAGCCACAGGGTGCTTACTTTTCTCGCCTCTGTTGCTTGTGCAGGGATGAATGGTCCATGGCTGAGTGCTTGCTTGGCTGGCCATCAGGTGACAGATGAGGGAGCTAGATGACAATCCCAATCAGTGGCACTTTGTGTCTGCTCAGCCGTCGCCCTCGACCCTCCTTGCTCCTCAGGCAGCTCAAATAGCTCCTCTCTGGCTGCCAGCGCATGGCTCTGGGCAGAAGCAGATGCGTTTCTCCTCCCTTGTTTGTGTTTCAGCTTCAGATAAGTTTAGACCTCACCGTGCCCAGCACAGCAGCCCCCTTTTCATCGTCTTTTCACACTCACTCTGCTGAAGATCAGGTCAGCACCCGGGGATTATTACGTGAAGGTTTTCTCGGACAATAAATCTTTGCCCGGGAGGCGCTGAGACAACCAAAATATCACAGTTAGTCACTGGCCCAATTTGACATGCATTTCTGGGCCCTTTGGTTCACATGACACCGGCGGGGCTCACAGCTACCAGAATAGCTTCAGGCGGCGCCCCCAGGGCCCCCCCGCCAGGAAATGGCCGCCAAGGGGCTGGGCACAGGCCTGGGCCTGGGGCGACAGCGCGGGCATGGGCAAGAGCAGACCACGGGGCCACGGCCAGAGCAGCAGGCCTGGGGTGCCGGGATGGGAAGCACAAGGGTAACGCCTCTGCATGGTGGGGACTGAAATAGAGCACCGCTTCTGCCAGAGCAAACACAGCGCTGTTTATAGAAGAGGCTTTGCATAACTGCGTCCTCGTGTGCTTGCTGGGAACAAACCCTGCGGAGGGGCCGTAGCTGACTCCTTCATCTTGCTTGCTCTCAGCTTGTCCCAATTAGAAGCACGTATACAGGGATTATCTCCGATTTTCACCTAGGCCTTTCAGGATCTAATTTCTACCAGGAATAGTAGCTCGGAGCAGGCTACACATTCTGATCTCTTACAGCTTTCTTTTCATTTTCTTTCACCTTTTGCTGAAGCCAAAGGTAAAACTTTTTTTACTGCGTATGTTTATATTTGTTTATGTGGTTTCTGGTTCATTCCTGTAATCAAGGGGTGTTTGGGAGCTGACTGGATCCCAGTGCAGACCATGTATGCCGTGCTGCTCTTCTAGTGAGCAGAAACTGTTGGCAAGCAGACTGATACGTACACACACTCAGTTTGTGGGGGATGATTCTAAAAATGTTGTTCTTCATTGCTGCATACATCTGAAAATTCATTTCCTGCTTAAACCCACTTTCTATCATCACGTTGTAGACCATAAATCAGGATCTTGTTAATAAAATAATCCCCCTTGCTAGCAAAATGACATATACGGACACTGGGGATGGTGTAGGAAAGGGACGCCTTCTCTCTCTTTTCCAGTGGACTTGCCTGTGTCCATGTCGGACCCCTCCGAAGCATTTCAGATGTTGCTAGCAAAGCTGTGCGGCTGAGGCCAAGCTTCTGGTTTGCCGCTATTCCCATTTTGCACAAAGGAGAGTCCGGACACCTCCACCACCCTCCACGCTTTGTCATGCTCCAGGCGCGACAAAGCACTGACTGAACTGGTTTTACCTCTCAGTAGTGCAACGCTGACAGTAGTTCACATCAGTCGAGTGTCAGCCGAAGGTGGTGCACTGCCAACAGAGCCAGCGCTGATTTAACCGGGGCCTGATTTAACACCCATGCCAGATAAGCAGCTCCTGTAATTGCATGCAGATTTGCTGTGTGATTCCCTCTCAGACCTCCTTCATCTTTATGGCAAGCTGGCTAATGGAAACAGTGAGAATCACGATCCTTATGAAGTTGTTTATCCGACTGGAGGTTTTTTTCTTTCAGTTATAATTGAAATAAAGTCAAACCCTTTCCCGTCCCCTGCTCTGGAATGACAAAAAAAGATTATCGCTGTCAAAATGAGGCTTCTCCCTGCTCCACTTTTAGGCAGCTGGCTTTGTCTAATTGGGAGCCCTCCTTTAGACAACAGACAAATTATCTCCAGGCAGCAGATCAGATCTCCTGCACCTTTGGAAGAATATTTAATGTCCATTAGCAAAAGAGCAGACAGTGACTGAACAGCTAACTTATGAATCTCAGAAAACCACCTAGTACTCAGTGGGATGTAGTCAAGCCACGATCTTATTTTTCTCATCCATAATTTGGAGGATCAGATCTAATTTTTGACTTACTAGATGCTGCTTAAAATTAGGGAAACATTAGTGTTTCAGTGATGTATGATTTGCTGGGAATAGATAATACATTTTTAATCATGAGCATCACTTAGGCTTTAAATTAGATTTAGACTTCAGACTTTGAGTATATTTTATGTTGAAATCATTGCTGTACTGCAGCAGATAGTCTGCAATAACAAATATTCCGGGGGTGCACTGCAAAAAAATGTTGGCTTCTACTCTCGT
Organism: Anser anser; assembly: GCF_964211835.1. Taxonomy (NCBI): domain Eukaryota; kingdom Metazoa; phylum Chordata; class Aves; order Anseriformes; family Anatidae; genus Anser; species Anser anser. The sequence goes on along the minus strand of NC_139720.1, from coordinate 127,264,050 downwards.
AGTCTTTTTTCCTCCTATAAAAGGCTGGAAAGTTTCCTGAATTACAATGCTGTATTCCATTTAATCTCACAAGTAGGCCATCAGTTAGTAAACACTTCAATTACCATTGTAAATTTTCCCAATTACTTTTTGAGTAAAGGTTATAGAAAAGTTGTACAAGTAAAATTAGGATCATTAGTAACAAGTGGCTTGCTGCGAAACATTCGTTGCAAAAATCCACAGTGGAGGGTTTCTAAGCTACACTTTGTACCAGAAGAAATCAGTGTGGTCCAGAGGACAGCACAGCAAATGGTTCAGATGCTTGACAATGTGCTGCATCAACACATATAGCAAAAGTGAGCCAAATGACAAATGGAATAGGGATGCTGTAGAATATAGGCTTTCTAGAAACTGCTACTGAGAAGGACAATATTGATTTAAGTTGTCCTGTAAAAATAATTGGACTGGAGTCTGTACTTCATCCTTGAATAATCATACACAATTGTATTTGGGTCACCCCATCTATTTAAACCCAAGGATGTTTAGCCTGGAAACGCAGTCCATAAGAACAAAATACTAAGGGACATGAGGGAGAAATTTTCTTGCACCTAAAAGCAATATATGGCAAGATAGTGTCTGTGTATAAAAGCACAGGAGAAAGTTTGACAGCTAGGGTGAGGCAGGGCCATGAGGTTTCCATTTTGGCAGAGGGAGACTGGGGATGCGGATAGTTATACACCTCCTTTGCACCGTCTGTGTGCAGCAGGCGGAGGTGTGCCTAGGGCAGGTTGGCTGCTTGGGAGCAGAAAATCATCATGGAGCTGTGCATCCCTGAGCCTGTCATAGGAGCTTGCAAGCACTCTGACACTGTGAATTCATCTGTGTACTACATAGGAGGGGTCTGCAGCCAGGGACAATGCTGGCAAGAAACCTGGGCTGAGTGCAAGCCTTCAGCTCCCTCTGGGAAGAGATAGGGGTGTAGTGTGATCAGGGGTCAGAGTAGGGATCCCAGAAAAAACTTACTGCATGGAGATGTCTGCTAAGATGTCTGTGTGGCTTGTAGCCATGTAGATTTCTCTGTGGTTTATTTTTTATTTTTTTTTCAGTGTTAGGCTAGCACTGGCTACACTGATGTGAGAATGCGGAATTGTGTCAAACAATGAAAGACAAAAATGAAATACAAGTCCTTCAATCAACCTGTACCTCATTTGTTTTCTCTCTCTTTTTGCAGGTTCCCTTTCATTTGCCTCCCATGATCACAGATGCAGTTATGGTTTCTATACGCTACCACTGGTTTAGAAGTGAGCTTCCCTGGTGAATAAAAAACAAGTTGGGAAAGTTTTTAAGCTCAGCTGCTGCCTCAGAGCATCTGCAGTGGGATGAGTCAGATAACGCAGATGCAGAATAATGAAGGTGAGTGTGGATTTTAAACAGCCCATTTCAGAGCAGATGCACTAGCATCTATCTACACTAACAGCGCTTCATGGTGGAGGGCGGTTTCCACCTGCTGCGTGGGTTCTGCTCCCTTGGTGGCCCGATGGCACCAGAGATGCTCTGCATCCAGCCCTTGCTATCCCCCTGGGCCAGGCAGCAGTGCCCATGCTGCAGCTGGGGCAGAGAGGGACCTGCAGCCCCTTCCCCAGGGATTCCCCCACTCTGCATCCTGCGTCTGCTCAGAGACCATTGTTGCCCGCTGACCTTGTGCAGTGGGAACAAGAATAGCTCTCATGGAAGCTGCCCTGCTCACAGAACACTTCTGGATGCATGGAGGCCCCCCAGCTACAAAAGCAATATTTCTGACACCCATGAAACATGCCTGCCTCCACGAGACCTTGCAGCTGATAGAACTGGGTTCCCAAACATTATTTGCTTGGGTACTTCTAGTGGCAAAATGGGCAGCTTCTGGCTGTGTGACCACCTGGGTCTGGCCCATCTGCCTGTGGCTACAGGTAGCCCAGTCCACCCTGACATGATTTCTGTGCTCCTAGAGATACATGTACCTAGTACAAAACCGGAGTAACTGTGGGATCCTCACCTCAAGTCTAAGAAAATGATAAGGAAATGGGGACTGGCTACTCATGGTCTCTCAATGCATTTACTTGTGATTAAAACTAGGATTTATTTGTATAGAGACAGAAATGCAAGGAACAGACAGTGCTCTGGAAACACAGAAGATAAAACACCAATGACCTTTTCCTCTATTAAAACGCCATGTAGATGAAGTAAAGGTAAAAGAGAGCCTTCACAATTTGCTGCAGACTGCAGAGCTCTCTCTGAAATCCAGGTGCTTTTGACATAAGTTGGTAGGGTTTCACCTCTTCTGCCCTCTTCCATTCCTTAATTCGCATTCAAGCAAATGCCCTGTAAGATACAGACTGTTGCTTAGCAAAGTAAAGGTCACACCGTAATCAGCTGCTCTGTTACTCTATGAGATAATAAGAACCTGATGTCCACACTCAACTGATCACTAAAAGTGTTCCTAGAATCTGTACACTACTTCATCATCATCATCATCATCGTTAGCATCAGCAGCATGTTACTCGGTGACTCCAGACCCAGCTGCCTCCCTAGTCTGCGGCTCGGGCTTACCCTTGGGACTGAAGGGACTGCACCTGCTCCTGCTATTCCTATTTCACTTGCTCACAAGCACTCATGTTTGAGAGACTAGGATGTGGGTAAGAAATAGCACCCAAGCACTCGCACCAGGCAAAGTGCAGCTGGAATGAATTGCATGTGTTGAAGGATGGATGATGGATGGCAAACCAACCAAGTCTGTAGAGCATTTTTTGTCTTCACAGAATCACAGAATCACAGAATCGTCTAGGCTGGAAGAGACCTCCAAGATCATCTAGTCCAACCTCTGCCCTAACACTAAGTACTCCACTAAACCATATCACTAAGCTCTACATCTAAACGTCTTTTAAAGACCTCCAGGGATGGCGACTCAACCACCTCCCTGGGCAGCCCATTCCAATGCCTAACAACCCTTTCAGTAAAGAAGTTCTTCCTAATATCCAACCTAAACCTCCCCTGGCGCAACTTTAGCCCATTCCCCCTCATCCTGGCACCAGGCACGTAGGAGAACAGACCAACCCCCACCTCGCTACAGCCTCCTTTAAGGTACCTATAGAGAGCGATGAGGTCGCCCCTGAGCCTCCTCTTCTCCAGGCTGAACAAGCCCAGCTCCCTCAGCCGCTCCTCGTAAGCCTTGTTCTCCAGACCCCTCACCAGCTTCGTCGCCCTTCTCTGGACTCGCTCGAGCACGTCCATGTCCTTCCTGTAGCGAGGGGCCCAAAACTGAACACAGTACTCGAGGTGCGGCCTCACCAGAGCCGAGTACAGGGGCACAATCACCTCCTTAGACCTGCTGGCCACACTGCTTCTTATGCAAGCCAGGATGCTGTTGGCCTTCTTGGCCACCTGAGCACACTGCTGGCTCATATTCAGCCGACTATCAACCAGCACTCCCAGGTCCTTCTCTGCCAGGCAGCTTTCCAGCCACTCATCTCCCAGCCTGTAGCGCTGCTTGGGGTTGTTACGCCCCAGGTGCAGGACCTGGCACTTGGCCTTGTTGAACTTCATACAGTTGACCTCAGCCCATCGGTCCAGCCTATCCAGATCCTCCTGCAGAGCCTTCCTACCCTCGAGCAGATCGACACACGCACCTAACTTGGTGTCATCTGCAAACTTACTGAGGGTGCACTCAAGCCCCTCATCCAGGTCTTAATGATGTCTGGCTGAATAGAGCCATGCTAGAGTGTGGCAAAGGCATTGATGGGATGTGTTTTACTCACCCTCCTAATCCTCATGAGTTACTGAACGGTGTGTGACCAGCAAGCCTCACTGATCATTTGTCAGGCTGAGCTCAGAGCCAGTCAATAAGGGTAAAAGGTTCTGGTGGTCCTACTCACCAAGCAGAGAGACATTTCCCTCCATATTAGAAACAGTTCCTGAATTCCACTTCTGGAATAGATTTCTGGGGTAGCTATAGGAGCTAAACTGCATACGTCAAGTTTTCTTTTCCAGGCCAGAATCCTGGGAGCCCATGGCTTCAGTCATCTCCCCTTCTCGTCTGGTATGAGCTAGATGCAGACTGAGGCATGCATATAAGCTGTGGATAGCGGTAAGCCAAACCCCTTATCCCCAAGACACCTCCCAAGAACTAATGTACAGTGAGCACATTTTTATTAATTTTTACTTTAGAGTTCTTGTGGCAGCAACAAGCCAAATATTGACTTCTCTGTAGCAGTGCAAGGATTTTTCTGCCCTCAAAAACAAACAAACAAACAAAAAGTAGTCTACTTAAACCAGCTAGAAATGCTGCAGAGATACTGACTTCTCTTTCAGCAGGTTTAGTTTCTTCTCATCTGCCTGGGTAAGGACTGACATAAGTGGCTCCTGAAGAGAGTGAACATAGTTCATGCTCTGAGCCTCAGCAGTGTGCACCTGGCATAGCAGTGCAGCACCATTTTTTTGAATCAGCAGCAGAGTTTTCAGAGGAGCTTTGGATTTTTCCTGAAGTAGAAGACTCTTCAATTTATGTTAGATCTTCTGTCACACCGAAGAAATGGAATTGTAGACAGTTAGAGAAGAGCATAGGGTAGACAGACCTGAAACCCATGAAAGCCACAGGGGTAGGTGGAGGGGAACACAAACTTCAAAACAACCTAAAGACCAAACTGCCTTTCCAACACTGCAAAAAGCCATCTGTCCATTGGTCTCCCAAGTGGCCTGTCACTCAAGGCCACTAGGTGTCTCTCAGCAGAACATCAGGATGTGTCTAACATTAAAAGTCAGCAGCCGTTGGGTGGACTGCCTCAGCCTGTCTGAGATACCAAGCAACACACCCAGGGTAAGCACATGCTTAGATTAAACTAAATGCACATGCTTCGAATTCATTAACTTGACAGGTAACCACATTATTAGTACTTTCTGGAGGTAATTAACAATATAACAGGGTATCTGGAGGTAATATAACAATGCAGTTGTTTATGCCAACACTGACCATCTTGACAGGATAAGACTATGGCTTTCCTATGTTTTGGTCTCTTTCAGTCTTCCTCTTCTCTAAATTATGGGTCATTAAGCAAGTTACCACCAAGGAAGTTTCCTTAATTTACACCATGGAAATGGCAAATCTGATCAGAGGAAACCTGATTTATAAAAGGTAACTAGGTGTAATTATGCAGAGGAGTAGATAATCTCAGTACTTAGATTTTAATTGAGCTCATGGTAACATATGTGCCTATGGCCCTGGAAAAAAAAAAAAAAAGTCAAAATTAATATGTTAGCTTCAGAAACTAGGCTCGAGGCAGACTTCCAGCCCATCACTATGCACAGAGCTACTGCGCATTGCTATTATATAGCTTCATTACAATAGCTAAAGCAAAGTTTTTAAAAACAAAGATTGCATTAAGTATTTTCTCCCATACTTCTCACCATCAGCACCCTACAAGGAACCCTAACATCATTGCCAGGGCTGGGTAATTACATTCCCTTGAAAAGAAAACACTCAAGTTCAGGAGATGCCTTGACATGGCCATACCCACTCAGTTCTGATGCCCACCAGCTGTGCTTTTAAAATAATAAGCAATCTATACAAACAAACTGTACACCCTGGTATTTCTACTACTCATGGCTATGGTTAAGAGGATTTAAGTGGAAATAATAAAAAGAAAATAAAAGCAATCACCATTCAAACCACTTGTCCATTTTTCCCCAAGTGGGTTTATTTTCCTTTGACTAAACAAAGCACCTGTTAAAAGTCTGACAGATCATCTGCAGGGGGTTATATTTTGCAATTTTCTTAGAATAAGCCTTGTCATTTAATAAATATTTTCCACTTCAAAGTTTACAGAGTTTTAGGGAAATAGGGGTTGGTTTTGGTTCCCTTGAAACCAATAAGAATTTTGCCATCAACTCTGATATAGGCAGAAACAAAATATTCTCATCACAGAGAAATGTGGGGGACCATAGTATCTGTCCTAGCTTAATTTTTCAGCCTTATATACCAGCTTTCTCACCTGATTTGAGGCTATATTATCTCCTAGTGGTCCTCTTGGAATAAAGGTTGTGTTCAAGATCAAATACTTTACAGTTAAGCCTGCTATAAAGGGGGACTGATGAGTTTCTACATACAGCATATCATTTTTCATGTGTTAGCTCTTGATGCGTAGACACAGCAGCAGCCTGCATGGGGTGAGCAGGCCCTAGTGAGTATGCTGTGCAACAGGGGAAGGACAGCAATTGTCTCTGGTCAAACATTCCCTTACTCCAGCTTCAATGATGTTTTGGGGAACAGAGTCCTAAGCACCGGCATGACACATCTGCACTTGCTATTGCTACCACTGGTATCACTTGGGTTACTTTAGAAGTAGAACGGCTTGCAAGATTGCATTTCAACTTCCTCACCTTCTAGAAATATTTTCATTAAGTGATAAAAAGGCTGGTTTGTGTTTTTTTTGGGGGGTGTTTTTGTTTATTTGTTGGTTGGTTTTGTTGATGTTTTTTCAGTTAGGCAGGTAGAGGCTTCTGCTGCTCTTTCAGAATAGAGTTACTGGAGAAAAATACGACATTTCTACAGCCTCCAGAATTACTGCACATTACCAAAACCTCCAGAAACAGGTACTATAAGTTACTTAAGTTTCTATAGGCTGTTTGTGATTCCCTGTACATTAAAACTCTCAACTACAAAGATGAATGGAGAGGGTAAATAGGCATCTCTAAGCCATTAGGAACAAAAGTGTTCAGGGAATTTTGAAAAGCAGAAAGAGCAGTAAGAGGCCAAGGTCCCTTTGGGTAGTTAAACAATCCTAATGACCGTTCCCACTCATGACAATGCCCTTCCTACTTACTGAAATAAAGCAATTCTGTTATCAAGGTGACACCACAAAGTCTGCCTTGGTTCAGGACAGCACCGTGTGTGATAGACACTTCAGAAACATTCAGACAGTGCCAGCAACAGCCCTCCCATGAACCCGCTGTTGTAAATCACTGCTGTCAATAAATCTGGTTGCTCTTAATTGTTTGGGTTTCTCTTGGAAGCAAATATTTACCAGCTTCTGGCTTGCACAGTCTTCTAAAGGTCACAGATGTTAGCTCCAAGGGGAGCCAAACTGTTCAACCTTAAACTATTTAACAGTGGCTTCCTGTGCAAGCCTGTGCTGCCATAAAAGCAGGAATTACTATGGGACTTATGTGTAAGGATGAAGGAGTAAACTTCTCCTCCTCCTGGCCCATTTCAGCATGTTATTTTTAAAAGCTTATGTATTCAGTGATTGAAAAAGCCACCTTCATTCTGCCTGTCCTTTTGGATAGGGTTGATGTGTCTGCTGGGAAGTTAGAATTACCTTCTCATATAACAAGCCTGGATGCAGGGTAGAGAAAAGGATTTTAATCGGACTGCTATTAGTGACAAAATTTTGCATCAAGAAGAAAAAAAAAAATCCAGGTTTTCCAAACCCTTGGGACCTTCTATGTATGTCCATTCCACAACTATATATAGTAACCTGTAGCTCCTGAAAAGCTTCTCATCTTGGCTGCTGGCCTCATCTCAACTTCCTAAGATTATTACAAAGATAAGAAACACCTCCCATCAGTTATTTCTTACATCTACTTTTCATTTCATCATGACCAAAAATCCAACAAAGGGAATTACTGGGGAAGCTATTACCAAATTTTGTGTCCTGACCCTTTTCATGCTGTTCATTTAAATCATAGAAATTATGTAATTTCTAATGACACCAGTCACCTGCATGCTCATCTGAACTACTTGGTCTGCAGAGCTAGATCCTCACCCTGCTTCTAAGGATGATTTGGGGCCTGAGTTTCAAACTTTTAGTTCTTTCTCCTTTCCCTTTTCCATCTTTCTTTGATTTTGGTCTTCAGAAAGAAGGCATCAGAGAAAGTGAAGCTTCACATGACTGAGAGCTACATAATTTCTAATGCCAGTTCTCCTGACCAAGATCATTCAGCTCTTCCCTGGGTTCAGCAAGAACCAGCTCATCTTTTTTAAGAGCTATTATTTTTGTCATCTGACCTAGAAGAATCACAAGAGACCAAGGCCTTCACTTAAGAACTGCTTGCATGCAAGTTAACCATGCCTCAGGGAATGTAAGGTTTGCTTTCTCACCCCCCGCATGGAAATTTATAGGATTGACAAAATTTTCTAATTTGATTGCTCAGTGTTACGTTTGCTGCACAGGTATCACTCTTAATATCACACATACATGTTACATTTATGCGGGCCCCTAATACCAGCTTTAAATTAGGAAACAGTTGCTAACAGCAAGGGTAATGAAATGCTAGAATAGGCTGTCTAGGGAGGTGGTAGGGTTGCTATCATGAATAGGTCCTTAAAATATGCTGTAACAAGTATACCTGGAGTTACGCAACTGTAGTTGTTTGAGCTTGGAGGCAAAGATATGGACTGGATGGTCTTTTGAGTCCCTCTGAGGGCTGTAGTCTAAGATTTTCTGCTAATGATAGACCTTAAATCATGGAATCATCTGAACTATGAGGAGTGGTTATTAACAGGCCTTGGTGATTCACACAAGTGATTTTCTAAACAGATATGCTTTTCTCAAAAACAAAAGACTTAAATAGGAAAAAGTTTGGGATGCATGCTGAGGTGTGATGTTTTAGAGACACCATAATTGCTCCATGTGGAAAATTTAGTGAGCATGTCAGTAAGCTGAAAATGTACAGGACAAAAGGTATCTGTCTGAAAGCACCACCTCTCTGCACAGGGAGAGCCATTGAAAGGTCACTGCCCAACATCACTGCTGCTTAAAAAGCTGCTCCCCGGGGATGTCACAACTTGAGCACTTCTGCTGAGATCAATCTGTAAAGAACGTGTTTCTGACAGCTGACCGGAGTAGTACGGAAATGAACTCCACCGTGGCTGAAGTCAGATTTCTTTCTTTTTTCCGGCCTCACGTACAGAAAAAAACATGGGTATTTTTCTATCATAGTTGATTTTTTTTAGAGTAAAAGTAGTACTTGTTCTGGATGACAGGAATTTGCATTTCTGGATGTCACTTTCTTTCTGTTGTTTTTCCTTAAGAGAAGTATGTAAAATATCAGTAAGCCAAAAAAAAAAAAAAAAAAAAGCCAGTAACAATGGCCACATTCTCCTATCTGACTCATTCTGTCCCAAACCAAATAGGTACAGGTGCAGGGGAGAGATGCCTCGCAGAGCTGTAAGCTGATCTTGTTAAAGATTTGCTCCGCAATGCAACACCAGCGTGCATGCTAGGACAAACTGAGGACACAACGAGCCAAATTCTTTAGGAATAATGCCTCTGCATTGACGTACCAGTGTGTTTCCTGAAATAATAGTGCCATCCTGCAATGCAAAATTATTCTCCAGTGTGCCAGTTCACTTGATTCTCAACCAAGCCAGAACGACCTTGCAGTGGAAAAGCTGAAGCAATAAGCTTCTCCATGGGTGCAGGGAGTTCCTTCAGGGTGCTGGGCTGGACAGGGTGGTGGTGGGAGAGGCCAGGCTTGCAGAGCCTTGCTTCTGCTGAAGCAGAAAGCAGGAATTCAAGCACGGAAAAACCACCAAAGGGAAGGCAGCGTCTGCTGCTCCCCAAGGTGCCCTGTGTGTCCATGTAGGCTGTCCAATCCCTGTGGGACACATTGTGCTGACCTAGAGCACCACCATTAGTTCGGCTGCATCTTCTCCCAGGGCTGAGCTGTCCTGACTGGCTGAGGTTGGTGCTGGTCTGAGGGACCCATGTTTCTTGGTACTGCTTAATTAGAGCTCAGGCATCCAGCGCTGCAGCCCTTCATGGGAGGCTGTGCTACCGTGCTCCACATGGGCCCAGGCCTCCCTCCCTGCTGCCACTCCAGTGGGATGGGGCTTGGGAGGCTGCGGTGCCACCTGATTCCTTTCTGGATCATGCTCTTCCTGGGGCTCCTCCAGAGCCCAGGCTCTGCTGCAGCCTTCGGCCAGGTGATGAGCTATGGTGAGCCACGTGCTTCGTAGATGAGGGAACAAGGCTTGCCCTCCTACAGGGTGGAGAGTGCTGTTCGTCTTCTTTACTCCCCAGAGATAGCAGCAGCAGACACTGTTCTGAGCATTTCTCTCTTCAAAGTCTTCAGTCAGAAGCAACTGCCGGTGCAAACCACCATGGCTTCAGCAACTCACGTGGTGTGATGCCACGCTAAATTGGTAGGTGACCTGGCCCTTGTTTTTAGCCAGCAACAGGACTGTAGCACATTTTTCACTTGCCTTGCTGGACAAGCAATGTAGGTGAAGTACTTTCTTCTCTAGGGCTAGAGACGAGCATGGATGTCCCATTTGTGTCACAACGACTATATGAATTTCACGCTGTCTGAATTTTCTCAACCGTGTGGTACCATCCAGTGTCATTTCCCTGACCTCCAGCTCTCAGAGACAGAACAGTCAGCAGCATTTTATTGGAGAAAAAGTCAAAGCAGGGAACTAAGACACGGCCTCATTCGGAGACATTAATGCCTGAGTCATTGGGATGTCATTCAGGCGTGAGGACAGCCTGTGAAGGCTTTCAGATCACATGCGTGCATGACATTTAGAAGAGGTGGGTGACCTCATGGGAGATTATCTGAGATCTAAACTGGCCATAGAAAGTGGCATTGGAGGCTTTCATTTATCCTCACTAACCTTCAGCAATAAAAAAGGAGGATGAGTGCACGGATGTGCATGCAGGAAGTATGTGAGAAGCGCTGAGAACATTGTGAAAGCCAGAGGACTGGTAAACCATACCCCAGCTCCAGTGACACATGGCTGTCATGGGAAGAGAGGAGAAGGGCACTATGTGTTTCACGGGGCAGAGCGTTTTATTTGAAACTTTTTTCTTGTACATTTGCTACGTGACTGTGCAGTAAAACAAGAAAGTATGCTCCTTTCCTGGTTTATGCGGGAAACCATGAGTTTGGATATTCTTCTGACCATAATCCTAGATATGGCCACCAGGTCAGGCCAACCTTGGGAGCAACCGTGAGGCCAACCAGCAAAACTGAAAAGTAGAGTATGAATTATTTATTCCCCCCAACTTCTTCCACTGCTCACCCTGTATCTCCAAATCAGCACCTCATCAAACACCAGGCTGTTGGTAGGGGACAAGGAGCAATGTAGTTTCCCTGGGTTCAGTAATAATAAGGATCCAAAGGGCCACAAGATGTCTCCTCAAGTCTATGGCCTTCCTCTAATTATTCATCTATCCTGTGTCAGGCCAGCAAATACCTTTCTCCAGACTTCCTGCCCTGCTCTGGTGTTCCTGCTGAACTACAAGTTAGAAAAAGTGAACAGCAAGAAAGAAGTGGTATGGGATCTTGGTAGCCCTGAAATCACTCTTAGTCCCCAGCCTGTTTCTCTAGGCAGTAACCTATGTCCTCTTGTGCCTCTCATCTACTGCTTTCTCAATCTCAGTCTCTCCAATTCCATCTCTCTTGTGAGTTCTCCCCCTGCACTTGATGAGTCCATCTGCTCATCAGGTCCAAGCAAGTATGTGAATCCTGCTCAAACTCATCCCACATGGTCAACACCTCTGCTCTGAGAAGGACAGAAAAGGCTGTGTGCTGCATCATTACAACGTCCAGTTCAACCATATGCTGACTTCTGCATTTCTACTCAGGTCAGGGCTTGCATTATTAGTCTCCTGATGGGAGATCTGTTAAGACCCATTCTGACCCTGTAAATGATCAGCTAAGAAAATTATAAGTATTAGATGAAAATGAAGAACTACTATATTAGATGAAGAATACTCTCAATAGAAAATATACCTGTACCTGTAAGAAAAATTACTAAGAATGACACATCTGTAAGGAACACAAAAGTAAAAGCAACAGTAGAAAAGTGCTCAGTTCTCCCAAGCTCCAGGTACATGTGATAGACAGTAGTCATTCATCCCCCTGATGAAATCCCATGTAGATGCATTAAAGTATGGTGGGTTTCACAGGGTAAATGATGGGATCCCATGGCAACTCCACCCTCAGTGAAAGGGTTTAGATTGCTCCCAGATATGGGGCCACGTATAATAGATATTTCCAACTTTGTTAAAGGAGTGGCATGATGTTTTTGGACATTTATTTTATCTTAAAAATATATAAATATAAAAAATATATATATATAAAAAGGTTTTGTCTTAAACTACTATTAAATTGAATTTCAGTTTCAATAAATATACAGCAAAGGATTCAGTAACCTTTCTGGATAAAATCAAATATAATTAATTACCAGACCACATTTACCAACCACCAGCGTGTATGAAGTCCACCATTCAGGGCCAGAATATTGCCACTTCATTACTACATTGCTGGGTATAAGACTTGCACTTAGTCACAAGTCTTCTGTATCTTTGAAAACATCTACTTCATAATTACTGCACAGTAGCATAGTGGGAAGTGAGTATAACATCTGAACAGGCCTGTTTATTTTATAAATGACTTTAGTCTGCTTCCAAGGACTCAGAAAAACTGAATTTTACCAGATTTAACTAATCTTACATCCAACCATTACTTTTTTCTCTCAGGAAAACTATTGGAGTAAAGTAATGAACAAAGCTGCAGTACTTTTTGAGGGCTGAAAAACTGGTATTAGTGGGAGTTTCCTTCATAGTTATTAATGCATCAGTAGTACTAGGCAGCTCATAAACCAAAAAAAGGATTTTTTGTTATTTATTTATTTATTTGCCAAGCACACAATTTAATCTGCTTCACCTATAAAGCTAAAACTCATTCAAATGAAATGTGCATACGTTAGGGAAACCTGGATTTAGTCAGATGAGCAAAAGAAATTTGTTTCAACATGTTGGCCCTAAAACTATTATCAAGAAAAATACAACTACTTTCCTCAGACAGCTCTCTCTGATTCCCTTCTCTCAACAACATCAATTTTTTATAATACAAAATGGCCAAAGTGCAGGATTTTTATTACATATTCCCATAAATAATTCACTGACAACATGGAACAAGAGATAAATGAAAGAGCCATCCTTACCACTGACGTGATCACACTGAGCACAGTCCCGGTAAGATGCCACTGAACTCAGTGAACTGTGTCTCAGGGCTTTGATTTTGGGAGTTCACTTCCACAAACACCGTTGCCTGTAGCTACAGATGTTTTACTGGTAGATCCCATTGTGAGAATATCCTCTCAGCATTTAGATGGGCCTCCCCATTTCTGTATTTTGTCCAGGTGTGGCCTTTAGTCCTTCATTAGTTGGTGCTTCTGCCTGGGAGTCAGCTCCCTGTCATGTGCTTGTAAATGGATGAGTAGAGCAGGGCCTTCCTTTTGCTACTAAATATAATAGCTTATACCACCAGAGAAATACAAAACCATTCTATAATTCAAGAATGCATAAAGCAGAGCCTCCTGAGTTTTAAGGCAAGCAGCACTATTTGTTTTAGAAATACAGAAGCATTATCATCTTTTAATTGGAAATCATTAAACTAGAGTCATCACTTGAATTATATTCAAACTCGTCACAATTTTCCGGGTAGCAGTAATCGCTACTTTTTCTCTACCTTTATCTTTACCTCTAAGCTAAATGTGTTTGGATTTTTCTGTGCAGATGATCAGAGGAAACATTAGAGCACATTTTTGCTCAGTGACCAACGACTGAAAGTGTCTTCCATGTGCTGAGGTTGTGATGTCTCATACTAAATCCTTTTCTGGAGGCAAAGCAATAACTACTTCTGTTTTTCTAAGAGAACTTATCTCCACCATGTTATTGAATAGTCTGTCAGACAAATATATTTGATTAGATTAAAGAAGTCCGTCTTTCAGAATTTGTAAACAAACAAACAAACACAAATTACAGTGCAGAGAACCAGATAGAAAGTTAGCAAAGGAAACTCCTCCTCCACTGTACATGAACTGAGCTTAGTGATGCCAGGGCAATACTATCCCTTTGATTTACTGCTGTGCCAGCACCATGCAAAGAACAGAGCAAAGGGATGATATTTAAATCTGATAAAGTATGTTAGGGGATTTGGGGTGGAGGGGAGTTTCTCTCTGTGGTTCATTTATGATAAATGTCTATTTTGCTGCAGCCATTTCTCTATCTTCACTGTCTAGAGGTGGTCGTGTATCATTTCATTAGTGAGGTGTCAGATAGCTCTTAGTGAGTTTGGTTCACACCCACGAAGGCTGATGTGTAACCAGATGAAATAGGTATGATTTTAGCAAAATCTGTTATGTATTTTTGTACTCATCCTGCATTGTAAAACCTCAATCTTTTCTTAAATCTGTGATAAAATCTAATGTTTGGGGTGCAAAATTTTGCATGCCAGAAGAATGCAGAGTTAATGGGACATCTTTCACTGGTCTGTGTATGTGTGTAAGCCCCACAGTCAGACCCTTACATAAGATTTAGATGAAAAGTAACAGAACTAGCACATGCTGGTTCAGACCATTTGTTATCAGTTTACTAGCTAAGACATGGAGATCCTTCATGAGCTCTTTTTGTGTTATTTTTCTTTTTCTTTCTTTCTTTCTTTCTTTCTTTCTTTCTTTCCTTTTCTTTCTTTCTTTCTCTTTCTCTTTCTTTCTTTCTTTTTCTTTCTTTCCTTTTCTTTCTTTCTTTTTCTTTCTTTCTTTCTTTCTTTCTTTCTTTCTTTCTTTCTTTCTTTCTTTCTTTCTTTCTTTCTTTCTTTCTTTCTTTCTTTCTCTTTCTTTCTTTCTTTCTTTCTTTCTTTCTTTCTTTCTTTCTTTCTTTCTTTCTTTCTTTCTTTCTTTCTTTTTCTTTCTTTCTTTTGCTTTCTTTCCTTTTCTTTCTTTCTTTCTTTCTTTCTTTCTCTTTCTCTTTCTTTCTTTCTTTCTTTCTTTTTCTTTCTTTCTTTTTCTTTCTTTCCTTTTCTTTCTTTCTTTCTCTTTTTCTTTCTTTCTTTTTCTTTCTTTCTTTCTTTCTTTCTTTCTTTCTTTCTTTCTTTCTTTCTTTCTTTCTTTCTTTCTTTCTTTCTTTCTTTTTCTTTCTTTTTCTTTCTCCCTCCCTCCCTCTCTCCCTCCCTCCCTCCCTCCCTTCCTTCCTTCCTTCCTTCCTTCCTTCCTTCCTTCCTTCCTTCCTTCCTTCCTTCCTTCCTTCCTTCCTTCCTTTTTCCTGACACTTAGTTTCTGACTCTATGCTTTAATAGAGATTCATTGCAGTGCTAAGACATAACGTGGGGTCTTAGTGTGGGAATCTCACTGATCCCCTGTGCCCCATAGTTTTCAACTTCAAGACAGTTTAAAATTATATATATATTGAAATTTCATTTAAAATACAAATCAAGCTAAGAAGATTATTATCATTATTATTATTATTGCCATTAAGATGTTTCTATGGTCACCAGTCGTACTACTCCACTTTGGAGGAAGAAGTTGAAATATGGCAAAAGATGCACACTTCTGTGTCAGGGATAGATATTTTCTTTTACTTATTCAGATGCGATGACTTACACAGGAGTATCTGAATCTTTACAGTCCTGTAGGTTTTATAGGTCATCCTACAAGAAGATAGGCAATCTTCTACAAAAGCAATTATGAAACAGGGCTTGTTCACTTCCTGAGTGGAACAGGATTTCCCTTGCTGTGGTCTCTGACCACATGCGATGTGGGTCTAGCCTTTGAACCATGGAGAGGGCAGGGCTAACGGGACATCTCCCACTCATCCTTGTGTAGTGCACTACTAACATACAGAAGAAAGCAATAGGCATCTGCTAAATAAAGGACAATTCAAGGACAATGATAAAAAAAACCTTTTGTATGGGAAAGAAAATTCAGAGTGGATTGAGTCAGTAGGACTAAACAGTTACTCAGTTTATTTTATTTTATTTAATGGGGCTTCCCCATCGCTCCCAATTCTCCCCATGCCCTGCAATTTCAGTTATGAATGTTCCTAGTTGTGAAAGGAGGGGGAAAACGTGGCTTTACCTTTCTGCAGTTCTCTGAAGTATTTTTAAAGTGAGTAAGGAATAATAAAAGCCGAGTCCCTGACTCATCTCGCCTTCAACATGCTTTTGGCTCAAAGGATTGTGTTTTCTGCTCTTTTTATCACTTCCATATTGGCAGGAACAATGCAGTCCAATATCAGTGACTGATAGTGCAGTGTGTGGGAAAATTGTTCATTTTTGATTGAATAGACACGTTAATCTCATCAGTATGTAAATGAAAGGTGCTCCTGAGGCATTCTGCCTCTTGACACTTTCACTTCAACCTGTCTTTTGGGGATGTTCGCCTCCAAGGAATGCATTTAGAGAAATCAGCCATAAGCATATAAGGATGAAGCAGGATACTAAGCAATGTTGGTAGCACATATTGAAAGTAAAAAATACAAGAATGTCCTTTGAACTAAGCTGCAGTGAGTAAGACTCCTTTCTAATTTCCTGTACAAAGCCATGCAAGTATGTGTAATAACTTAAAATATAAAAATATTGCCAGTCAGTATTTGTATTTTGTCAGGTAGCAGACAAGAATTAAATGGATGTCATTGTTAGCAACATTCAACTTGAAACCTGTTTTCTAACCAGAATAATCTTCTTTATTTTAACTAAATAAACAAGAGCCAGGCAGAGAGTTTCAGAGCACGTAGAATATTTTCGATCAGTGGTAGAAGAATATTATTACAAAACAGCTCCTCTCATCCCTTCACAGTAAACAACACAAGAGAGACCAAGGAGACACAGTGTATTAAATTTCTCTGACAATAAGATTTCATTTCCAAAAATAGAATCTGCATTGAACAGTCTTCATTTATGTACAGTTCCATATAAAACAAGTGTCAGGGACTATTCATTATATGTTGGTGTGATCATACATGATTTTCACTTAGCATCAGTATTTCAATGTCCCCCTTTTATTTGTGCTTTTGAAAATAGTGATCCTTGAGCCTGCATTCATGAGCATGTTCCTTCAAGGCTGGTTGACCTGTTTATTTGTATAAAGGTTGCAGGTTTTTTGTCAGCCAGTTCACATCGTGTACCTTTATTGTACAATGTAAGGGTGAAGCATAAATATCAGAACATCAGCACATTTTTAAATTCCCAGGAAAAAGAAATACTTCGGCTCTGCCATGAGAGAAGAATTTAACTAAACTCACTATAAAGACCACCCCTTTTAATATTTTATCTTCCTATTACACAGGATTCATGATTCCCATTCTAAAACCAGGAATACAAAACTAGAAATCAGACTTTACATTCCTCACTCATTCTGCATTTTGTGAAATCATTTTTAAACTCTTTTTTTCCATGTTGATTTTTTTTTTCAAAAGGAAGGAAACCAAATTAATTGGAAATAACGATTTTTTTAAAAAAAAGTGTTTATTCCACCTTTTTTCAAACTTCTAATTACACTATTCCCTGTTCTCAGATTAAAATCATTCCTGAATATATACACATTCAGTATTAGTTACTGCATTCTGTTTTATTTCGTCAGTGCTTTTCTATATCAAACAAAATGGACAAGAAGAAAATGTTGACATAAATGTACAAAGAAGATGCTTCCTATGGGGCATTGCAGAGTTAGGAAGTTCATAGTCTTCATACAAATATATAAAACATTTCAGACGATCTCCATTCATTGCAATCTGTTCAGTTTCTCTTGTCAGACCTGTGTGACAAATACAAGACCAGAAATTAATAATTTATCAGGGAA
This sequence comes from Anser anser, assembly GCF_964211835.1. NCBI lineage: Eukaryota > Metazoa > Chordata > Aves > Anseriformes > Anatidae > Anser > Anser anser. The sequence goes on along the minus strand of NC_139720.1, from coordinate 127,246,451 downwards.
CTAACAGATGTTTTGAGAGAATGCAGAGAAGTACCCGTAAGTTGTGAGGGGGTGTGTATTCCCAGCACCTGCAATTTTGCTTTCACTGAGTGTACTTGTTTACACCTGAGCTTGGGGAATACGGAGTGGGCGTGAAACAAATCGTTTTGATCCACTAGCTTTTTCCACCCACTCTCCAAATCTCCATCTGATGAAACTTCATGACTCTCTTAAGAGCTCATGATCTCTTTGCAGAGTAATGTTTTGTCCTCAGTACAGGGTATCTGCCACTCCTGCCCCATCCTATTTCCTTGCTGCCCCCAGCTGCCTGGTGGGCCATGGGGGGCTCCTGGGCTCCTCCAGCTCCAGCCCCAGCCCCAGCCCTACATCAACCCTGGGAGGCCCCTGCACTGCTTCTGCAAGCGCAGGCAGCAAATCCTGCAGCACGGCACAGCAGGATTTAGGATTTAGTAGGGACGCATCAGCTGGTTAGAAATCAAAGCAGTATTTACTTTTACCAGTGGCACATGTAAATATTTAAGATGCATATAAATATATATATATTTTTTCAACTGCATTGATTATCCTCTTCCCTTGCTTTCTCTGTTCTGTCCATTTGACCCCTGAGTGGTAGCAAGTCTCCTTCTTTGTCTCCTTTCCAAACTGGACAGTTGCAGGGTTTTTCAACCTGTTTTCTTATGGAAGTTATCTGTCCCTATAACTATTTTTGTCACATCTTCAATCCTCCCCTCCTTCTGCTTTAATTTCCAGGAGTTGCCAGCACTGAACACAGTATTCTGGATGTGGCAGCACAGTATTTTCTGTCCTGATTTTATATATCCTATCAGTGTTCATTTATTTACTTATGTGAAGCAACATAGGGGGGTGTTTAGCTGCTGTCTGGAGAATGAGCAATTTCCATTGACCTGTCTGCAGTGACTCTTCCCTATGTTGCCACAGCTAATCTGAAACCCAGCATAGGGTCTATTCCTGTTCTCTTTGAAGTTAAGAGGTATCAGTGGTTGCTGTTGATATCGGTGGTTCCAGATGGCTCAATACTGAGGAAAAGAGGTTTTGAAAGTAACTTCCAAAAGTTCAAGACGTTACCTTTCACAGGGTATACGTTTAATTAGATAGGATGTAAATATTTGGGGTGAAAGATTCTCTCTAATTTCTCATAAATTTTCTTGAACTCATGAACATATATGCTCAGAAAATAAAGAAAAAGTCATAGGGCAGTGAAAAATTACAACCTTCTATATTTGATGATGTGTTATATAAACTGGAGTTTTGCTGCTCCTGAGCATGCTGGGGGCTGCACACATTTGATCAAATATTGGAGGGACATTCAAAAGGCTGGGACTTATAAGCTTTGATAAGAAACAGTTCACTGGAGAAAAGAGGTGCTCGTCAGAAAAACACTGCATGGCTTATTCGAACTCCTTGAAAGTGTTGGTGACTTTTGAATAAAGAAGTTAAAAGTTAAATAACTGGGCTTGAGAAAAGTGAGGGGGTGTCGATGTCCTAAGGAAGGAGGTCAAAAAACAACACAGTGCTACTGGCACACTCCTGCCATTAGCAATCAAACTTAATCATCTCTTAACCTGACTCAGTGAGGCAATGTGCTAGTCTGCTTCAGCTGAAATTTCCTTCCAATCAGGTAATTTTATGTACTTATTCTTCAGATCTCAAAACCAAAATCAAACCTTAGAGCTGTATTTGATGGCTCCCCGGGATATGCACGCACGTGTAATCCCGTCCTGTATAATTACCGCCTGCCTACACACGTTCTCCTTGCGTTTCAATCCAGTATTCTCTTTCTCTTTCAAACTGTGCTGTGCCTGTTCCTGAATAACACAAGGTGACTGTTTTGCAGTGGTGGGTGGATAAAACATTACTAGCTATGATTAAACACAAGCACTCGAGCCTGGGCTCAGAATAGAGGGTATCTATTAGTGCCGGTGTGCACAGCGCAGCAGGCACCCTGAAGCATAATTGGGCACTCGGTTTCACAAGGGTTTCCTGATCCTTCCACCAAAAGAGGCCAATGCCATGCTCTGTCTCTAAATATATTGTGGGCAGGTTCACGGAGTGAGTGACAGCTGTAACTCAGCATTCTCTTTTATGGGGTTATGACATTTGTTACACCGTTCCAGCAGATTCATTGCCTCAGATGACAAGGCTGTGTTTCCTGCAGGTGTTAACCTGTAGGAGACGTGTGCCCTGCACAGGAGAGCACCACGCTCATCTTCCCCTACCTTGCTCTCCAAGTAGTTCAGCCTTTCCTGAGCTTATAACACCAACTGTTCTGTGCCATGCACACCAAGGCACCAAACCCCAGCGATTTTGGGTATGAAGACAATAGAGATGGACATTCCTCAGAGGTGCCCACAGACAGGACAGGATATAACAGGCACAAACTGAAATACAGGGAATTTAATGTGAACAGGAAAATAATTATTTTTTGTTTTAACTGTAAAAGTGCTCAGGCACTGGAGCAGGTTGCCCTGAGAGGCTGGGTAGTCTTCATCCTTGGAGAAACCCAGCACCTGATGGGACACAGCTTGGAGCAGCCTGCTGGAGCTGCCACGGCTCTGAGCAGGGGCTGCACTGGGTGATCTCCGCCCTCAGCTGGTCTGTGAGTCTGGGCAGAGCCTCTGCTGGTCCCAGGAGAACTTGTCCTCTGCTTGCAAGGGTCAGGATGGTTTTGTGATCAAGGTGCAAGGTCCCTGTTTGCCCCTGCTTCTCTGTTGGCCTGCCAGTGCTAACAGACTGAAACAAAAATGTGTTAAGTGCCATATTACTGAGTAGGGTTAACAAGCCAAGTAATCTGGCTACTTAAATTACTTTTAGCCTCAGGCTCCATTACATCAAATACTCCCTTTTCCCTCCCCAGTTTTCAATCTTTTTTTCCTTTCTTCTCTTTTCTTTTCTTTTTCTTTTCCTTTCTTCTTTTCTTTTCTTTTCTTTTCTTTTCTTTTCTTTTCTTTTCTTTTCTTTTCTTTTCTTTTCTTTTCTTTTCTTTTCTTTTCTTTTCTTTTCTTTTCTTTTCTTTTCTTTTCTTTTCTTTTCTCTTCTCTCTCTTCTCTTCTCTCTTCTCTTCTCTTCTCTTCTCTTCTCTTCTCTTCTCTTCTCTTCTCTTCTCTTCTCTTCTCTTCTCTTCTCTTCTCTTCTCTTCTCTTCTCTTTTCTTTTCTTTTCTTTTCTTTTCTTTTCTTTTCTTTTCTTTTCTTTTCTTTTCTTTTCTTTTCTTTTCTTTTCTTTTCTTTTCTTTTCTTTTCTTTTCTTTTCCTTTTCTTCTCTTTCCTTTCTTCTCTTCTCTTCTCTTCTCTTCTCTTCTCTTCTCTTCTCTTCTCTTCTCTTCTCTTCTCTTCTCTTCTCTTCTCTTCTCTTCTCTTCTCTTCTCTTCTCTTCTCTTCTCTCTTCTCTTCTCTTCTCTTCTCTTCTCTTCTCTTCTCTTCTCTTTCTTCTCTTCTCTTCTCTTCTCTTCTCTTCTCTTCTCTTCTCTTCTCTTCTCTTCTCTTCTCTTCTCTTCTCTTCTCTTCTCTTCTCTTCTCTTCTCTTCTCTTCTCTTCTCTTCTCTTCTCTTCTCTTTTCTTCTCTTCTCTTCTCTTCTCTTCTCTTCTCTTCTCTTCTCTTCTCTTCTCTTCTCTTCTCTTCTCTTCTCTTCTCTTCTCTTCTCTTCTCTTCTCTTCTCTTTCTTCTCTTCTCTTCTCTTCTCTTCTCTTCTCTTCTCTTCTCTTCTCTTCTCTTCTCTTCTCTTTTCTTTTCTTTTCTTTTCTTTTCTTTTCTTTTCTTTTCTTTTCTTTTCTTTTCTTTTCTTTTCTTTTCTTTTCTTTTCTTTTCTTTTCTTTTCTTTTCTTTTCTTTTCTTTTCTTTTCTTTTCTTTTCTCATGGCTCACAGACATTTGACACCCAGCTCCTGATGAACTCAGTATCATTTAATACTTTTTTGACCTCAAGCCTTAAGGTTCACAGCTGGCACAATATCCCATCCAGCTGAACAAGAACCTCTCTTCTTCCCCCTCCCATGGCACAGGACTCTCACTAGGCATTGGATCCCCCAAAAAGGCCCAATGTCTCTGCCTCAGAGCTCAGGTGCTGAGGAAAATCAAGCCCACTGTTCTCAAATTTTGTCTGAAGCACACTGCTGGCAAGCATTGCTATTTTAACATCTGCTAATAATATTATCTTTCTCTCAGGTGTACTTCCCGCTCTCTGGTTGCTTATAATTGCCACCTGAACTCCCTTGGCAGTCAGTGGACCCTCTATTATCTCCCCGTGATGTTCCAATCCACTCAGACCTCCCTCTGGCCAGCTACAATTCTCTCTCTCCCAGCTCCCAAAGGCATGTTATTTTTAGAGTTCAAACTCCTCCAGAGATCAATGGGAGTCTGTAAACTCAAAAATAGGTTGCTTATGGTACATTAATAATCCTCACAGTTATGTTCCCTGGTTATTCTTTCAGCCGCTGCAGCTTATCTATCAGTGCCTCTCTTGCCACTCCAATCAACCTTATTCTACTGAACAACACTCTGCCATTTAAAGAAAACAGAAAAGCATGTACTTGACAGCAAATGCAAGCTTAAATGTTGTAGTGATTAAGGACAGACTTAAGCACAGGCTTAGGAGCTTTCTTGAATCATGGAATGAGGCTTTTTTTTTCAGCCCTTGAGACTTTCTTCATTCCCATTTTGACAATCTGCAGGGCTCTGACTGTAGTCAATGAGATGCCAGTGCTAGCCTCTGTGGCAAAAAAGGCTGGGTCCCAGCATTTTCCAACCATGGGAAAATGTGTTACTATTTTTATGTAAGAAATCATTTAATTTATGTGTTGTTCAACATAGATGCAGCTTGAAAACAAATATCTAAATAAATTAATGAATTTTAAAATCTCATTTTTTTTCCAAAGGCATAGTTTTTCATGTTGCATCTCTTTTTTTTTTCCCCCTGAAAATGTACCCAAACTAGTTAACTCCAAACAAATGAAAGATTTCCTCTAAAAAAAAAGCACCAGTAATTCCAAACTATCAGTATTTTCCGTCCTCCTAAAACTTGCTAGCTGAAAGTAGAAGAAACAAGAAATGAACTCAGATTTTGGCTGTATCTCCATATATGCAATAAAATGACCATGTTCAGCACTAGCATTATATAATTAAAGACTGAACATGAATCACCTGAAGGCTAAGTAAAATGTGTCTTTATCTGAACAGTTTCCAGCCCTATATGTTTAACCCTAAGATTCTGATAATGCAGCTGGTTTTATAAGAAGTTCCCTTACAAAGGAGAAAACAGACATATCCCATTAGCACTTCATAGAAAATCAGTGATTATAGCAAGTGCACAAAGGTTCAGTAAATGCCTCCTACTCAGCAAGCTTCCAAAGTGAACGACCACATGATGTTTACTCCTCACCAGAACCCATTTATAGATCTCTTACTCACCACTATCACAGTCATACATGCAATATTTAAGAAAAGACAGCAAGAAGTCTTCTATTTGGGAGAGGATGGGGGGTTACAGTGGGAGAACGGGGTCTTTTCTTTAGAATATTATTTCACCAAGCAGTGAAACGTGATTTAAAACATATAAACTCTAAAGATTATAATAATCTGAAAGCATTCATTACGTACCCTGGGCTATACATGCTGTCAATAAGCATGACTACTTGGAGAAAATTTTGCACAGGAAAATTTTGATAAAAAGGATCAAAAATGTCTCTTCAAAAGAGCAAGTGGGAAATGAAGGTAACAACTTCCTATGGAGTTAGGAGACCCGGGAAAGGCTTTCATTCCCACAACTTTTAAGTGACATCTGGGCATTCCTGGTGAATAAGCACCATGGGAATGAAAAGGGTATTCATTTCAGTAAGGTAAGAAGGGGACAGAGGTCATGAACTTTTATTAGTGTGGAGCAGCGTTAGCCTAGAATTCCCAACACACCAGTCTTCAGAAGGAAAATTTTGTGAAAAGAAGGTAAATCCAGCGACATGCTTTCTCTGATTACTCTAGGGAATTAGGAATGTGAAATAAAGTTGGACTATCTTCTTTGACTCCCCAGTTCTATTACTCAGCTGATAAAAGCCTTGTCCTTCCTGAGATAGTAACCTGAAGTGCCAAGGGATCTGCTTTAATTCAACTGCCCTCACTTCCCGTCAGTGGGCACCACCTGCAAAGATCATCTTCTCCTGCGCAACTGCTCCAATATTTATATCATGTCTGGGTCACTGTCTGTATGGACAGCGGAAGAAGCAATAGGAAGTCAAATGTGCTCCAGGTGAACATACTTATACTGTGACGGGGCATCAGAAAGAGGGTTCGGGTTGCAAAGGGGGGGTTCATCCTTTGAATCCCTCTCAGTGGTAGCTGGTTGACTAAATTAAAAAGTCTACTTTAAATTAAAACATGTTTTGCTTTCTTGCGTGCTTTTTGCAAATTATTTCAACACATTTGTCAAGTTTCTATCAGGATAAAAGTAGTGAGTCTCACATATTCGAGCACCTCTCATACATCTCAAATATATTTTCTCTCATATATATTTTTTCTTGATGTGCTCCTGGGCAACCAGCTCTAGCTGGCAGTGCTTGAGCAGGGGGGTCAGACCAGATGACCTTCAGAGGTCCCTTCCAACCTCTGCCATGCTGACACTGCGTGATTCTGTGAAATACTGAAAACATTAAATAGTTTCTTCCTTTTTTCTTCATCTTACGTAAAATGAAATATATTGGGAAGCAGCTAGAAAATAGAGATTCAGGTTACACACATACACACAGAGTTTCAGTACAAAGAGGGGCAGTTTTATATTTTTTTTGAGACTTATCCAACAAAGAATGTTAGACACAAGTGTTGAAATATGAAAGTCTTTTTTTTTTGTTTGTTTTTGATAATGAGCTTTTCTTATCTTTGTCATTAAAAAAATCCTGAAAGCCATATGTGCTTTCTCACATGTGTTGTTCCTCCAATTAATTTACATCTGTCTTCAGACAGTGTAGGATGGGCAGCTAAAGGCAATGTTGACCCTTTGTACTCTCTGTAGTTCAGTATGTGCACAAGGAAGCTGTAGCAGAGTATTGTGTAAGACCATGTCCAGTCAATAACAATGGACCTTTTCATTTAGGACAACAGCAAAAATAATAAATAAATAAAAGCCAAGCAAAAGCATTCCACACATTATATCTTGCTACCTACACTGACACAAAGCTTAGTCAGCAAAGAAACTTGCAAAAGAGAGAAATTCAGTGTGGTGGCTCTGAAGTGACAGCTATTGAATGGAGGTCATTCAGATCAATATGTTATGGCAGCAAATTTATCTCCTGCCAAGTAAGGAACAAATCTCTGACATTTCTGAAAGGTATAAATTGGGCACTTAGCCAACATAACACAATTAAGAAGAATGGCATTGCGCTGACCTAATGGCTGCCATAACAGTTTAAGTGGTAAAAAAGACAGATTAGATAACAGTATGTGTTGGAAGCTCTTTGGAGGATTTTTGGCTCAGTGCAGTTGTATTAAACCGTGCATGGTTTCCAGGCTGTTCTCTTAGTTATTTGGAGATAGCAACTACTTGGGCACAGTGGTTGCGTTATGCAAGTGGTTCACGGAGAGCTAGTAAGCATGAACAAGAAACACAAAATCGTGAATATTTTTTATGGTGAGGTTTGTGCATGGACTCCTGGTTGAAGTCAGCTGAAGGAGCAGCTAGGCTTCTTTACCTTCTATACATCAGATATTTTTTAACTTTCTAAAGCAAACGATCAAGCACTGTGTAAGCACAGAATCCTATCAGTTCCGTCAATGACCAATATTTGCGATGAGCTGTCAGTCAATTAATCATGTAACAAAGGTAAAATCTGTGATTTTAGTTGAATACTAAGGAATCTCTCACGCTATCTTAGTCATACAAAGGATGGATTGGTTGTTCTTTGGGAACAGTTCTTATTCAGAAGGAAACAATCCATTATGAATTTTTCAGGTGGAAAATTTGTTCTTCACTAATTCAGCTGCAGGCATCTCATCTCAAGTAGACAACAGTGCAGCTGGCTCACCCAGGGTGTAACATCTTGAAGTTTTCCTCAAGTTACTTTTCTTTTTTTTTTTTTTTCCTCAAGCCTTGATCCCTGCAATGGGCTGGATAGCCAAACAGAGATGGCAGCTCTTAGAGGGTCCAAGCCAGGACAGTGTCCCACAAACTTGGAAACTGAGGTCCTTCCTCTGTCTAGGGATTTCAGTTCTCTTACTTACATGTAGAGGTTCTGAATCACACAGAAATTCTGGGCTCATCCAGATTTCTGGTATCTCCAAGTTCCCAGCCCAGCTGTGGATTTGCAGTAAGGAGCTGGGCAACCCTCCGATCCATAGGTGGAGCTGGACCCCTCAGAGCTCCTTGATTCTGTGTCCAGAATGAGGAGTTTCAGGGCAGCCACCCCACACCTGGAAAGTGCCCAGTTTGCCCTCACCTCCCAGGACATGCCCAAGAACAAAGACTGATGAAGTCCTTGGGAAATATAAAACTGAAATATTTGTATTTTCTATGATTCTTCACTGAGTTACGCTGCTTTTCCTTTCTGTTGATTATTGGAACCAAGATGCAGACAATGCAAATTTCATATGCAGTTTCTAAAAGACCAAGGTGTAGCAACTAGTAGCAGTTTCAAAAGTGGGAAAAAAAAAAAAAAAAAAAAGGACCAGATTTCAGTCTTTCCAGTGAAAAAGAAAGAAATTCTTCCCATAACAAATGCCACTACTTCTTGACTTGTACTAATTCAGAAGGTTTAGTATTTGTATCATGTCACAGACATTATACTCTCTAGATCATGGAAATGTGCTCTGAACTTTTCTATCATTTACTCAGTTGCATCGGTCTTTTTTTTTTTTTTGGTCTTTTTTTGGGGGCAGCTCTTGGCTCAGATCAGAAAGCCACCAAAAGCAATACAACATGGGCTGCTAGTTATCATCATTTAAATGAAGTAGCACCTTACTGAACACATTTTTTAGCTTAATGATTCACAACAGTAAATTTGCTGCTATAAATATGTTGGTTTTCAGGATGAAAATCAACAGTTTCTTAAAATTGGGAAAGCATATCTTGAGGTTTATCACAGCCAAACAGTTCATAGAAACTGAATTGATAAGGACTGATAATGCATAACATTTCAAAATGGTATTACAAAGAAAACATATGAGCTCTGATACAGTTTTTATTATTGCCATTTCTACCTCTGCTGTGACTTTCTCTGGAACTACCTTTCACATTCTCTCTGCACAGTTTATGTGTCTGAAAAAAAAAAAAAAGTGCTTGTTGCATATGTTTACATCATGTTAAATTCATTTTTTTGCTTCATTTTTTTCTTCAATTTTATGATTTTCATTAATGTTTACCCTCTGATGTCTTTTAACCTAAAATGTCATCCCTATAAAAAGATTTTCAGACTCAATTTCAATTGCTTTGTGAGTCTATGAGGTCATTTATGATTTTTAATGGGAACCAAATACCGAGCTGTATATACTAAATACTTTGATTAACATTGTTGATGAGAAGCTGCAATAGCTCTTTCTACCTCTGTCAGTGAGAACTGTGCTGCAGTACTCACTACCTTTGAAATTAATACCTTCAGAAGGGAAAAATACAGCTTTTCCTTTGTGGCACTTTACTAAGGCCTGTTAGGTTCATGCAGGTGTGCGCCTATAATTACTATCCTTTGTAATTATAAATCAATATAGGGGGGAAATTGTTCTCTGAATGCATATTAAGCTATTTTCATCCACCTATACCACCTCTGCTTTAAAAAAGCATTTGAGTTTTCTATGTAGGATCGCTCAAGGGCTTGTTCCCCTTTAAGGTATCATCCTGATTGCACGAGCAAGTATGTCCAAACAGCCTGTTAATGAAGCCACATGACTTAAAGGGCTTAAGTAGTAAAAAATTTATAGCACTAAGATTAGAAAGGAATTTCCAGGACAGTCTAGTTTTATTTTATTTTCATTCCCCGTAATAGCAATTTGGAGTCTCAAGACAAAGCCTTACAGAGACGATGAAAGTTCAGGAATTATTGTTGTAGCAAATTTATCAGTAAGAAACTAAAGGTCTAAGAACAGAACCTGCAAAATACTTATTGCCTCCTTTGAGGTGCTACAAATCCTATTGATTTCTCCAGTGATAGCCAAAACCACTTATCAGCTTTCAGGCACAGGTGAAAAACAGACAGCAGAAAAGCACCTGGGTGGTGGTGCACCATGAAAATAAAAAGAAGTTGCTAGATCCCACTAAGAAATAATAAAATAAAAATTAGAATTAAAAAAAAAATACAGACTCATAATTTTGATGCCTTCAGATTGAAGATATACACAGAAGGAGCCAGGCTAAGCACTATAAGGAATAACATAATGATTGGCAAAGTATATAAAAAGCAGCAATAAAAATCAACTACTAAAAGAAAAAGTCCAAAAAAGCAGTGCTATTTGAAACAACAGGACATCTTTTTTTTGTGTGCTGAAAATGATGAAGGCTCTGTAAGGAGGCACTCATTGATGCAATATAAAATGCACATACTGAGAGTTAATTACATGACTGGGGTTTCTCAACCAGGATGTGTCTCTGAAAGCAAAGTTTCCAGCTAGGAGAAAATGTATATGGTGGTGACTCCTCTCACTGCACAGACTCCCTACAGTCAGCTCTTGGTCACCCACCACAGAGATAACTGGGGGGAAATTCCTCACAGGTGTCTGCAGGTGAAGTACAGGAGGAGGAGGCAAGAACATAATGACTAATATTGCACTATGTAATCTGGATTAACCATGGGCAAACTATTATAAAGCTAAAAAGCAGAATTCGTGGTTTTCAAAAGTGACTAATGATTGGGGGAGGCACAGCCTTTGGGGAAGGACAGTCATGAGATAACCCACCACAAGCAATACAGCTCCAAGGAGCCAACCTCTCTCATGTCCCACGTATGGCAGCGCAAGCTGTGGGACCAAAGTCATTTTGCACTCCTCAGAACCTCGTCACCTGCTCTCATGGCATCCTCACTCACTTTGGCCATAGCTTCACCCACAATCGCTAATTCCAGCACAACCAAAAGCCCATGCTTCCCATCTATTGATTTTGCCATGGAAAGTGTTGGAAGAACTTATTCTCCTTTTTTTTTTTTAGGGTGGGCAGGAAGCTGGAAATCTAATAAAACAAAGCCTCTAGTGGAAAGTGCCTGATTTAGTTTAAAAAATATATATATTCTTCAACAGGAAATTGAAAATCCTCAGATGTTCTGTGCTTTTCTTTGAAAATTCAGGCCACCTAGTTTTGCTTTGTTGTTGTTGTTGTTGTTTTGTTTAGAAAAAAGGTTGATTTGCGGGGGCTGAAATTTGGAGAAAGGTGACTCTATTTTTACTGACATTTTTATGGTTTTATAATGACTGTTCCAGTTAAATCCTTTCAGCAGTCTTATCATAGTCAAACAGTGCAATAAAAGTTTTGTAGGGATGGGTTATCAGCCTCAAGAGTATGCTGTTTCATGCCATATGAACTCTAAAATGAATAACTGTGCTGTATAGTTAAATGGTGAACAATGGTTTGAGGCACTTGCCTTAGACTTCTTTTATGCTTGCACTTCATTTGGTCCTAGCTCTCCAATCAAATATTAAAACTTTAAATTATACACAAAACTTTCTCGCTACTCTAAATGCAATGTATCATACAGCAAATTGCTGCTGCTGGAAAGGCTCTCCGATTTTACACCTGAATGCTCATGTCTTTTGTTATTGTCACACTGGCTGCCACTTAGTACCACATATAAGTTGGCGTTTTCTTCAGAGTGCATGCCCAGTGGTAAGCAACACTGCTTGGTATCTGCATGGTTTTCACATGCTGAGAAGGGTTATAAAGTCTACAACTTCCTCGTGAGGGGGAGTGGAGGGGCAGGGGACCTATTCTCCGTAATCACCAGTGATAGGACCCGCAGCAACGGTGTTAAGCTGAGGTGGGGGAAGTTTAGGCTGGACATCAGGAAGAGGTTCTTCACCGAGAGGGTGGTCGCACACTGGAACAGGCTCCGCAGTGAAGCAGTCACTGCACCAAGCCTGTCTGAATTTAAGAAGCGATTGGACTGTGCACTTAGTCACATGGTCTGAACTTTTGAGTAGACCTGTGCGGTGCTAGGAGTTGGACTTGATGATCCTTATGGGTCCCTTCCAGCTCGGGATATTCTATGATTCTATGATTAGTTGTATTTTTAAATACAAATTTGTAAGCAAGAGGTAATGTATTTTTATTTTGTGGGAGTGGTAGAATCGCGGGGCAAAGGCTGTGGAAAGTGAAAAATCTGGCATGCTGTGGATTGCCATAAAGTCCTGGAACAGATCCCCTCACTAATGGCATTTCTAAAGTGCCACTGGTCTTTGTTGCCTACTCACATCTGTGGAGTTGGTGGCTTTTTCCTTTTCAAAAAAAAATTGAGAAACTAATTAATAATAAGCACATATTAAAACAGTGTTAAGTTGATAAATGACTCACACAAGCATCAGCTAATCAGTTAAGACTGAACACATAACCTAATAGTGCTGATTTGTATTCAGAAATTAAGATATAGGTACCAAATTTTCTTTCATCTGTACTTCAGGTGTATAGTCAGGTCATTTACTTCAGAGAAATACTGGTATGTACACAAGGTGAATTGGCATTATTGCATTCACACAAAATTTTGCAGATATGAGATGGTCAGAGGAAAATTGTTTTAAGCTGTAGTCTTCAGATAACACTATATAAGGCTGTACAGGATGTTAACTCATCTGCACCAGTGAACACATAAACACGCACCCTTAGCTTCCTGACTTTTCAGTTCCTACCACACTTCAACATTGTCTGAACATTTTTATTTCATTGTTCCTCAGAATTCACATATCCTCCAGGATGCTAGTTCTGCCATTCATTTTTCATCACAGACACTTTCCATCTCTCATGGAACTTTAATGTTTGAGGGGAAAGGTCTAAGCATTAGATGTTAATTCATTAGGCTTTCAAAAGCCACATTTGAACCTTTGCATGGCAGACTTTGTCTTTCATTTGTCCCTGAAGAAAATGTGCACTTCATGCTGTTTTTAGAAAGGAATATTTCCAAGCAAACAGAAATGTTTTACAAAACAAAGTCTGATCATGTGTGTCCTGAGAGTAATTGAATTTTAGTGCCATTTGTACATACATAATTTGGGATTAAAGCTGTATGTATTTATATCATGACTGTTCATGAATTTCAAATTCCTGGGCAATGAAACTAGAAGCAAACAGCATCTTGGTGTACTGCAAACACAACCTTTCTTCCTTCAGTGAAGCGAAAGGGGAAAATGGCAAGAGAATTATTAGGTTGGATAATTACAGGAGAAAAAGCAGCGTTTGCTTGATTTGTTGTTTGAGAGTTGGCATGGTCTGAAGCTGTTGAAGTTTATTTAAAATGCAATGAGCTTTTGTACCTTGGAGTATGCCAAGAGTCAAACTGGTCCAATATTTTCTGATGGAACATCTCTCCACTGGGAAAGGTTTATGCTTTGGAAGTGTAACTTTTTATGGAAACATCTTGCTTTCAGCAATTCTCCTGATGCAGCGTGGAACATTGAGCATGACTGGGCTGGGCAGTTTCTTATCAGCCCCCGTGCTGGCTCCCCGGCAGCCTGCCAAGGTGCTGGTGCAGCTCTTCGAGGTGGGCTTCCAAGGGCCGACAACTTCTGGCCTGCCAGACTCCCAAACCTTAATTCCTGCTCAGCACTCCTACCAGCCAGAACTTGCTGGAGACAGTTCAGTCTTGCTAATCAGGGGAGAAATAGTCTCTTTTTCAAAATCTCTGTAGTATGGTTTAACCCCAGCTGTTCTTCTGTGTTTGTGGTCCTGCTGAGGGCAGGGCCCAGCTCTGCAGAATAACATAAAATTGGCATTTCCAAACTGGCCCTGCAGCCCCCGCCTCATCTCTGCTTCTCGCTACGTTGATCTCCAGCTTCATTCAGATGTGTGACGCAAAACATTTAAACACTGCCTTCAAGATTATTCATTCTGACAGCTCCAAGTCCTGAAAAATTACAGCGTATGCCCCATCTCCCCCAGACTGTGAGACTGGCTCATGAGAAGTTAAAACCAGGGTTGGGTGGGGTGGGGCTCTGTTTGTTTAGCTTGCTTCTTGGTGTTTCAGCCACATAGGTTCACTTCTCTCCATTTTCCTCTGCCACTGCAAGGGTCTTTGTAAACATCCCACAATGAATGGGTCAGAAGCCAAGCCCCATTCAGATGCTAAGCAATACTCACACATAATAAAAATAAAAACGAAAAACAAAAACAGAAAACCTCTCCAGTCCAAAGTGATTTCCAGTACACAATAAGACACAATTGATGAAAATAACCACTTTGAGACATAGGGAGGGATAAGGAAATGCCAACTCAGTTTTACTGGATATAATAATTAGCAGAATACCAGCTACTTGGCTGTTGACACATAAAACAATGAATATATATATATATATTTATGAAATAGGCTTCCTGAGCCATATTAGGAAAGTATTTTGAAAGTATTTAGCCAGTTAAAGATGCAAAACCCCCACGAGTCAGACAATTAGCATGTTTTTGGGAAGTCCATGAGGTACACCTAGCTGCATCTTAGCTTGAACTGTTTTAGAAGTCTGCCCTCTAGTTGCCTATAAGAGTTACTGGTCACAATGCATTATTTATGTAACCGTTTTAACTGTGATTAACCCCTCACTAACAATGATTTCATCTTCTCTACATAAAATAAAATAAAATAAAATAAAATAAAATAAAATAAAATAAAATAAAATAAAATAAAATAAAATAAAATAAAATAAAATAAAATAAAATAAAAATTAAATTTATTAAATTAAATTAAATGATAAACTAAAAATAAAAAATACCGCCAGTAATACATGGTGTAAAGCACCTAGATTCAGCATTAACCCTTTGGGCAATGTTTTGCACTAGAATCATAACGTAGCACTGGTAAAAGCACAACTTCGTTTGCAAACACATGTTTTGAAGAACAGCCTTTATTAATGACATAGCAAGCACAAGCACAGAAACAACTGTCAGAAAAGAGCCTTTTGCATTTTAGCACTTCTGACTGCTGAAGGAGCAGCAGGGCATGCCTCTCATGTACATTATTACTGAGGAGGGGGGGAAATAGCATTGACTTGTACAAATCCCCTTCCTAGAAGGACAGAGAGAAATGGCAAGAAATGCCCAGCTGCCTGTGTCGGTAAGCACAGAAAGCTCTCTGGCAGTTAAAAATCACCATAACAAAACAACAGCAATAAAAAGGAGCCCTGGAGTCAGTGCAGTGCCCAGCGGGGCTGTCACAGAGCTGTCCTCTGGCCTGCAGCCTCGGCCTGCCTGCCCAGCCAGGCCGCAGCAACAGATAGGGCTACAATGGGGTTGTTTCTGCTGGTGGATTGCTTTGTTTCAGAGGCAGACATCAGGGTAGCAAGCACTCTGCCAAGATCTGGGTTTATTTTAACGGGATTTCACCAGCACTCGGACAGTTGAAACACAGCAAGGCACACCACACTGCACCATGCTGCTCACCAGCTAAAAGAGAACATGTGCCCAGCAATGGCAGGGCCAGGCCTGTTGGGTAAAGCTCTTCCAGTGGCCCTTCCTGAGGTGCCAGGGCAGAGTGGCTTTCCTCAACTGGGAGGGTGATGTGGAGCCATGTGGCTCGCCCTGTCAGCGCGGCTGCACTGTGGGGCCGAGGATGGGGAATGCAGGGGTGTCAGGGCTGGGGCAGGGCAAGCGCCACCACTCATGAAGTAATACCCATCACTGAGCTCTCTCAACTTGATTTTATTGCTGTTAATGCAAGAGCAGCAAGTTGTTTGATCTTGGAGACACCGAGAAGGGGCTTCTCTCCAAGAAAAGAAATAGAAATTTCAGCCTTCTCTATCTCTGGGCAGCGATATCCAATTTATTCATCATGAATTCTGCCTCTTCTGCCACCTTACCCAGGCTGTAATGCAGATAGCCCACGTTTGACTATCTGTGCTACTTATAGTTACTAAAAATGCTGCTTTCTCCTGGTCATATGGCTTCTTCTCAACAGAATTCATAATGTGTCAGTGTCATTCTATATAAATATAGTGCACATCTGATATGTCTACAGATAATATCACAGCATGACTGAACTATGATTAATCATGGTACTATTCATCCACCTGTTTTACTTCAATATAATTCTAGCATGTGCAATAAAAAGGGGGCTGAGACAATGGTCCTATCCCTGCAAATATAGTTACAAAAGAAATGGAAGTTGGGTATGGTATTATCAAATATCAAATCAGGACTGGGAGGTTTCTGTGCACTTTGCAAATACTATTTTTTTTTAAATGCTTAGCACTTAGCATGAAGCAAATCACAATTAAAAAGTAGAGCAAACAGAAGGAAAAGGATGTGTGATAAGAAAGTGATTGCTAGCTGCCAAAAAACAGCAAACAGTCTCTCTAACCCACATTCTCTGCACCCTCTTCTGAGTATGTAACACTCTTGTTCTGAATTTTGTGGCCCCCTTGCCATAGGGAAGAGAGAGGTCTGAACAGGTTTGTGAACTTTAACAGCCATCTTAGACATAACTCACAGGACTTCTTCAGAGATGGATAAGCATGAAGGCATGACATCATACTCATGATGCTAATTTAATTTGACATATAACTGACTGTATTACAAAACTGTGTATTCTGACACCTGGTCTATGCAGTATATGCTTAATTTCTTGCATTACCTTGTTTCTTTAAAGCTACTGCAGGTCATGTGGTAATTATTTCTTCTTTGGAAAGCTTCTAGTTAATATTTTATACATACAGATACACTACATATGAAGCTCTTTCATGTCAGTAAACTATATATATGCATGTTGTGTTTATAGTTTTTCATCATTTATTACACCTTCCAATATACATGTTTTCTTGAAAATATTATGTTTTGGAAAATTGGAAATATTTGAAATATTACATGTTGGAAATTGGAAATGCTGGAAATTGGAAATATTGGAAATATTATGTTTTCTTTTGTTTTCTACTCCAAAACATAAATGAAGGCATTGCAGCATGTTTTCTGTACAAGACTGTACTGTCAATATGCTTCTTGATTTTGCAGTCTATGACAGGCAAGCATTTAGAAATGAGGTATTAGGATTGATTGGAGGATATATAGTAAAACTAAACTTTTCTATGACATCCTGTTTCACAACACAAAACTAGTTTTTGACTAAACAAACTGAAAAAAAAAAAAAAGTATGTTTTCCACAGGAAAATAAAAGGAAAAGATGAGAGGAATGAGCTGCTATTAAAAACAGGCTTCTAAGACTGATTAACTTTTGATTTTGAATTTTCACTAATGTGATCCACAGTTTCTGTGGAAAAGATTTATTTTGCTCAATTAGCTCTACAGACAGGCTTTTCTCAGGATTTACATAAAACAGTTCCTTTTGGAGCATTCATGCAGCTGTATCAGTATGTGTCCTGGATCGGGTTGCAGAAAGACACAGAGGCGCATTCACTCTTAACAATGAACAATATGCAATTCGCACATACAAATTTGGAGTGGGATTTTGAGAAGTACGCACTTAAGTGATTTCAGAGCATAGCTCCCACTGAGTGGCAATGGGATTGTGCTCTTCAATAACGGGGGCCAGAACCCTAGTGGTTTAGCTGCCTGTGGTGCAACAGGGACCTAGGCGCTTACCTCCGTAACTGTGGTCTAACTATACAATAATCTCAAACTGTGCTCAAACTTGTTTACAGATACCTAATTTTTCATAAACTTGCTCAGCTGAGTACCAGGAAGATATGTAACACTGAGCAGCACCCAGGAGCATGATGGGTTTCCACAGAGACCTTCCTCTTCAGCACCTACCCTGTTGAATCAGGCTTTGTACAAAATGCAGCAGCAGCCACCCTAGCTTCTTTTAAAGCACAGCTTGAGGAAACTATTGCCACATGAATTAGCCTTAAGACAAGGCATACAGCAGTCCACATGCTAAGACACAGGGAAGCAGGTTTCCCTACTGACAACTGAACTCCGTGTTAAGCTGCTGTCAGGCTCACAGTCTACAGATTAATTTTAATTCATTTCTGCACAGCAGTCTTGCTTTAGTTCAAAGTCTAGAAAAGGCCCCCTCTGCCAAGGTAGTCTCCAGTCTCCACGGAGGCAAGAAATGTGGGGTTTAATCCTTTTGAGAAGAAGGAGTTGAACTGCTTTATTCCTGCATCCTGGGTGCATGTGATAATCGCTGAGCCAACGCAGAACGGGGGGGGCTACCAGCACATTCCTTCTCTCGCTATGCTTTCAAATTGCTCTTCTGTTTATTTTAAAGAAAGTACTCAGGTGCAAATCTGGAGGAGATGGTTCACACTGCAACCCAGTGTGAGGGTTAATGGCTCCTGGCTCAACTCAGGATGTTGCTGAAGCCCCAGAGAAGACAATATGATTGTTTTCAATTATTTTTCTATTAGCTGTATCTAAACAGCTCTCCCCTAAAGCCTCAAGATGCTGGTTGCAGAGGTGGCTCAAGGATTCTTAACAGTGTATGCAGCAACATCTCCTTGAGATGGCAGGAGAGTAGGCTTCTGCAGGGCAGGTTTCCGAGTGGACCTATGTGAACAGAGACACCAGGGGCTCTGGGTGGGAACTGGGGACTCTATCCTGTAACCTTGTACGTCTCCTTACGGCCAGTTGCCTCTTAGGAGAGACCAGGACTCGTCCCTGAGCAACGCAAGTGCACCTGGCAGCAGAAGATAATGCTGGCCTTCCCCCAGGCCTTGGGACACAGCAGTCAAGGCAGGAGTGGCCTGGTTCTGCCAGGTCAGTGCTGTAGGCTCTGGGACATCTACTCTCCACTCATATCTGCCCCACCACCTGTGTGTATGGGGCATTTGCTCCTCATTAGCTCCCCTCTTTAATGGTGCAGGCAGCTAACCAGTAGGTGTTTAACAGAGGGTAGCATCCAGGCAGTTTTGTCCACTAGACCACCATGCAAAAGAACCACCTCCATGGCAAAGAGAGACATGGGGACATGAAGAGCTTTTAGTGCCTCTCTGAGGCAAATAGGTCCACAGTAGTGTGGTACGTAGTTCTGCCATCCTCCATGGCTACCAGAATCAGCTGCCTACATAGATCGCTGAAGGACAATGAAACTTCAGCTCGAGAATGAGGCCTTTAGCCTCAGGTCAGCCCAAGCTTCTCAGGGAGCCAGTCTTCAGTCACCTCCATGGCATCTATTAAGGTAAGGCATTTAAGGAGTTGGAGCTAATTGGTCTACTTCTCATCCTGCCTTAGGGAAATAAATTTCTTTAATTTCAACCAAACTGCAAATGACTTCACGCTTGGACATGTGATCATGTCACCCCGCAGCTCAGCATGCTGAAAAGCAGCTGAGCAGTGCTGTTTGGCCAGGCTCAGCCTCTT
Source organism: Anser anser (assembly GCF_964211835.1). NCBI lineage: Eukaryota > Metazoa > Chordata > Aves > Anseriformes > Anatidae > Anser > Anser anser. The sequence continues at coordinate 127,227,033 of NC_139720.1, read as the reverse complement.
ATTCACTGCACACGTGAAGCTGAGCATGTACGTCCTCACCGAGCTTTCATGCTCAACAGCGATTCAGGCGTTGTTTACTAATGCGTTTAACTGCAGTAAGTTGGCAGGCAACTGATTTGCCCCTGAAATAATTGTTCAAACATCTAATAGGAAACCCAAGACATGCATTTAGCCCAGAAGAAAAATAAGAAAAGAATATACAGAGCAGAAAGGATTACAAATCCTCGTTGCCTAATGTCATTGCCTAATGTCATTGCCTAATGTCATTGCCTAATCTGGTACTTTTTGAATGATGGGCTTCAACTTTAAAACAAATATGTGAGGTACACCCATCCAAATTAACTCTATTTTCAGCAAAGTGAGTTGAAAAAAAACTGAAAATATGCCCCTTGTCTTCAAAGGGAGAGCCTTTCTTGTCTTAAAGACAAGAGAGGAAGATTACTTTTTTTTTTCTTTTTTTTTTTCCCCCAAATAAAAGCTTCTGTTCAAACCCTGAAGAGACAGATCAATTCAACTATTTTCAGAAAAAAAAATCAAGGAAATTTAGAAATACAGAAGTATAAGATCTGAGATCCTTAAGTAAATGCTCTGTACAACAGAGGACCTACTCTATCCCAGTATTTGACAGTCTTTTGGAAGGATACTGCACTCAAGAACAGCATGATTTGCAAACACAGAAACAAATATAGGCTTGCTTTTCCCTGTGTTCTCCCTATTTAAGCTCAAATGTTTAGTTTCAAGTCTTCAGATTTTTATTATCTTCCATTTCAGCACACACTTTGTGTTGGTTTTGTCTCATACACAAAGGCTGTACCTTTCAGAGCCTTGAAATAACACCATCTAGCTACTGTCATCACGTACTTCCCTTAGAACAAGAGCAGTTTGGCTTGGGGGAAGCTTTTTGTTCTTTGATGTTTCCTCAGCAAAAGCAATTTTGCCATCTGCTTGTGTACGCCAGTACTACTGCTACACTGCTGTCAAAATGCACTTATACAGCATCTGACATGGGCCAGTTAGCCTGCTTCTCCCTGGGTTCATTTGTGAGCAAGCAAGGCTAATGCCCCGTACGGCTACTGCCCACTTCTTCCCTAAGTGCATTCACAGTTGCATTTGTATTTGCAATTGTTCATGCCAAGATTACATTTCTGTATGGTGAAAGACTCTGTACGGCCATGCAGGAGGAACAGCAATTTCAAGACAAGGTTTCCTCTGAGGCAGCAAACAGGAACAAAGACCCAGGAGAATTAAAAGATGAAGGACTCGATTTATTTTTTTAACCAATTGAATAACTGCATTATTAAATTAAAAGCAATGCTATGACAACTCTACCAAAGTGAGGGCGTGAGGTTTGAGCATCAAGTCTGAGGGTTTTATTCTGCTTTTATTGAATCCATGTCCGTATATGGAGCTCAGCCATTTGTGCAAGAAACAAGCACAGCCACACTAATTTAACCACTAAATGGAGACAAAATCCCAGAGTTTATACTCGTTCCCAAGTTTAAGCAAAGTTTAGTTCAGCTAAGTTTCATTTCACGTAGCTACAAGCTGCAGCAAATAAAATGCGAGAAATAAAGTATGACTCACGGGAAATGTTTATTTATGTTGTGTAGTTTGTTCTCCTAGTGCATGGAAATACATTGTATTTGAGACTGCTGCAGCAGGTCAAGGGGGAATTAGGTGGTTAAAACCAGAGCAGATAGGGAGAGCAAAAAACAGATATCTACAGAATAATTTGCAGAATAATATTTCCTCAGTAGTGCTGCCCAATAGCCAACAGAGGTTGGAATTACTGTCATGGTGAGCTCTACCTATTGCTGCCATTATATGATGCTATTTTTTCTCAGAAGGAATTTGCAACCGAGTGTGGAATTGAGATAGCCTTGACACTACAAAGCTGTATTTTTTCAAAACAAGGCACACAAGGAATAATTGAGTGGCTGAAGCAGGCCTAATCCCAAGTATAGAAAAGGGTTTGTGACACTTGTAGATGGTCTGCTCTCAGACGCAGATGACAAGGCTCATGCAACATCGAGCCAAAATCCTGAATGAGATGCCAAAAATTCCAAAGCACGGTGATGCAGTAATTTATGTGGTTCTTGAGCACAAGGCTGTGAAAACATAATTAGGTAGTCTCTTATAAAATGAAACGAATAAAAGCTATAAAACAAAATGATGAGGCACTAAATTTAGGGGAAGAAAATTCATTTGATTATCACATCAGAGCCATGATGTTTCAGATCATACTGTCAGCTTAATTGGCTACAATTTATGTAGGTCTGATAAAACCAGCTGAGCTGTTAATAATGTAGGAAGTTGCACTTCATGTATTCAAAAGCAGTTAGCCTTTTTAGTCTGACAGAGGCACTTGAAAACCCTTGTGCCCAGTTTTAACCCATAAGGTTAGTGACTGGAATTATTTGTTATTTTGGGTTCCGGATGACACCTGTCATCACAATGTCTGAGGGCTCCACACATACCGAAAGCTGGCAGAATGGTTTCTAGGTGCAGAGAAATAGCCTTCATCTCATTCTTTTGTAGTGTTTGGTACCATCTCTTTCCTGCTGTCCAAATGGTTTCTAATGCCCGTGGTTCCCAATTAGCTCTGCATGGTCTCCTGCGTGTTTGCCTCAGGGTAAGCTCCATGTAAGTCAGAGGGCATTCTCCAGATACTAGGGTCTGTTCACCAATAGCCCTAATCGAGGCCTAAGGCTGTAGGGATTTCTAAGATTTCCAAGTAGAATACATGCCAGTCATACTTATTTTTTAATGTTGTGATTAATTCATGCTATCTCTTACTACATATAGCAGAGATAAGCAAGAAAAAAGCCTACTGACTGTACCCCACCTTCACACTTCAGTCTCTCTATATCTGATAACTTCAGGAGGCTTCCGGCCTTTATAAGTTTCATTTTAGGAGTGTGGACACAGCAATAGTGTCCAACTCAGGAATTCACTGAAAAGTGTAGTTCTTACAAAATCTGTTAGGAGCAGCACTGATGGAAACGGGATTATCTACAAGGGAGTGTGACAACAGAAGTTCAAGGCTAACTGATCAACAGAGGGATCACACAAAAGCAAGTACTGACAGCAGAGACTCATTTAAAAAAAAAATAATTTCAGCTTTCCAACCAAATACTTGGACCTTTCTCCCACCCTGAAGACTGATGGTTCTCATCTGAGAAAAGAGAAGAGATTTGTGAGACCAGATTGCCAGTGTGGGAAGTATTTTGTTACTTTAAGAGCATTAATGTGTCAAAGTGAGAGGCTCAATGAAGAAATTTCTTCTGTGTATTTGTTGAGGCCTGTTGACCTCTACATGTCTGCAAACTCTCTGAGTGAGCCCTGAATATGGCAATGGCAGAGTAGTAAATAACACGATCACGTTATAAAAATTAATAGAGGCTTCCTGTCACACTTGGGCTCCTGGGAAAAATGAGAACACTTTGAGTTACTACTTTGTGCTTGTCTCTTCCAGTAATAAAAACACACTGTTTGAAGACATAGCTTGGAAATGAAAGATATTTGTTTTGCATATTTTATGTTTTGAAAAAAAATAGTATCCATTTTTGTAGCTTGCGTTGGAGCAAAATGTTTTCTGATTTTACGGGGTTTGTTTTGAAGTTATTAGTTAGTTTTCAAAACCACAGTATACAATCTTTTTCTGTGTAACTACTTCATAGGGAAGCATTTGCTGTTCATGGAAACATTCCCTGTTCTTTACTCACTAAAATCAGTCTCCAAATGCATATCTTTAAGCCCTGGTAGGCATTTAGAAAGCAGCCTCTCCAGCCCGTTTACCTGCTCAAGTCCACCACTGAACAAGTGAATGTGAAGGCAACCTCTCCTTGATCTTCAAAGGCCCAGGGAACAACATGCTGAGGCTTACTGCAGCATTTCAGCAGTGGTAGAGAAGAGACCCTCAGTTCATAATGGACATCTGCAGGCCATGTTAGAGACAATCAACTAAATCTTTACTTTAAAACCCAGAAATTCTGGGAAAATAAAACATGAGTAACATTTATTTTTATTTCCCTCAAGGAAAAACATGATTCCAAAGGTTCTTCTTTTATCAAACTATATCCTGGCTATTCCAGTTTTCTCTTTTAACAGAAATTTCTAGCTCTTTTGTTTTAAAGTCTAGAAGTAGACTCAAAAAAAGACCTTGGAAACTTTGGCACATCAAAAGAACCTTAAATATGCTATTAAATAAACAAACAAACAAAACCCACAACAACAACAACAACAAAACTCAACTACTTAGTTTCTTAAGAAAATTTTGCAAACAGAAAGTTGCCTGGCAAAATTGATGACTGGCCATGAAATCCCCAAGCACTCCTAATCTGGAATTTCCACCACTGAAAAGAGCCTGGCTCTGTCCTCCTTGCACCCTCCCTTCAGGTGTTTATGGACATTGATGAGATCCCCTTCTGAGCCTCCTCTGACTTTGACATAGAGAGACTGGTAGATTTTCTTGCAAATAAATTCTTTTTCTTCACCCTGTTGTTCCCACCTGTGGTAAGGAAGGAGATCTGAACTCCTGATCTGAACTCCCCAACACCCTCTGAATGTAGAATTTCCATTTCTCACACAAGGTTTGGCTAATTGGGCTTAATCAAATAAACACAATTTCTTAAAATCATGGGGCTGTTCCAAGAGCTTATAGCATGTCAGAGGTCCTCTACTAGCGAGACACTGGATATGTTTGCTGGAGAAAACATCAGTAACTTTGCTTGTTACTGTACAGCAGCTTAACCATGTTCTTCTGGTCTACCTGAGCATAAGAATGAGATGCAATCATTGAAAAGTGTATCAAAGCAGTGATGTAAGGAGAGGTAGATGGCTACCATTCAAGTGAGATGCAGTTTAAAAGCAGTACATAGCATGAAATTGTTATTAACATCCACAGTACTCAGTGGGCAAAATTATAATGTGTATTTTTAGCCCAGGGTAATTGACATTTTTTGCAAATAATTAATAGTGACACCAAGGAACATCTTTTAGTATGGATATAAGAGCTCTATCCTCTAAGGGACTTCTGTTGTTTTCCCTTCCTCTCTCTCTTTCTTCTCCAAGCGATGCCAATTTCAGAGGTTGCTCTGCTGACAAGACTCCTCTTTTTTTTGTGAGACGGGATTCCCGATATGCTGTAGAGGAGGTAATGCTGCAAGTCTAAGCTGACCTGGGGAGCTCTTACTAGCTGTTTGTTCTTATGCCCTCAAAATACAACTCCCATGCTGACAACAGAACTAACATTTGTTGAGCAGTGCTGCTCAGGAGACTTCCAGGTAAAGACCAGGGCTTACCTACAAGTACTGACTATTTCTCATACCGTGAACAGGACAGGCACCCTGTTAGTGGGCAACAGCCCAGGCATAGCTTAACAACCTTGTCTGACCAAATTCTGAGTACATTTGTAATTGGGATTGAAATGAGAGCTTTCTCCAAACATGTCCAGAAGACAATGCCAGAGTAAAGGATATAGAAAGCACCCAAATATTCTATGAGTTCTGGTACTAACTGTCTGCAATTAATACAAACTATACTTAAGAGAAATGACAATTTTTGCTCAATCATTATTTTCATGTGCAATCACCATGCTAGTTATCACATAAGGTATCACAACAATCAGTAACAAATCACAGCCATAGCAGGCTCCTTTTGTCAAATTAAATGCTTCCTACAATGGCTTTCTCAATAGGACATATACTTAGCTGATTAGTGTGTGCTATTGTGTTGCTATTTTATTTTGTGTATGTTTCACTCTTACGCATGTAGAAATGTGCATATACAAAGGGAGCAGCAAAAAAAATGTAGACAGAGAAAATGAAAATGAATCACAACTCATTTGTATACTAAAACTGACTCCATCAAACTCATCGTCTACAGTTCCATGGAAGAAAAAAATTTCATTACGACAAAGCAGAATATGCTAATGAGTTAATTATAGATGATAGACCAGCAGTAAGGGATGACTACAGGAATATCTTAACTGATAAGCACTTTATGACCTTCACTGGATCCAGCGTTATGACATTTTACTAATTATATCCCTCCCACAAACTGTTAGACTCACAACTATGATTTTAGTAAGTCTCTCGATATTCCCTAATTTGGTGAAAGAGCAAAACCAAAAATATTTAACAAAAGTTACTCTAAACTACAAATTATGCAGGAGTAGATTTGTAAATAATGGACCAACATACTGTTATTCATTTTTTATTTTTGCTGATAGGTTTGCACTCTAAAACCAAGCAAGAAAACATGGATCAACATTTAAACAAAATTGGCCACGTTGACTTGCAATTTACTGAAACTATCCATTGGCAAATGATAATACTAAAAGGAAGTGTTAAAAATAATTGCTGTAGTTATAAAACCTTTGATATTTTTGACATTTTTATGTATATTTTTGATACTCTTATGATATTTTATTATAGAATCACAGCATAATGGAAATTATCCAGAGAATTTGGAGTTATTCCATCAGTTTCAGTGGGTACCTACAGCATACCATGAGAAATATAAAAAATACCAACAAAGGGAAATCCCTCGACTGTGAATATCTGAAGAGTTTATTGTACTGATGTGAGAGAGAATTCATTTCCAAACAATGAAATCCAAAGAATGCACTCATTTATCAGTATGCACTCTGCACAGACATATTCTATTGACCAGTCAATGTACCATTCTTTAGAGAGCATCACATCTAGAGGATGGTCAGTAACCCCTTCTTGGACATGAAGCAACGTATCAGGCAGATGTGAGTATGGACTTGTTGCAAAAAAAGATAATCTTCACTGGCTTGGAATGGACAGTCATAAAACAACTCACTGACTACATCACATTTTATATAAGGCTGCAGGCCATGCCTAAAACAACGGAACTGATGAACATCCTGTATGGGAGACAGCCCTTAGATTAGTCTTTTAGTCCCTTAGATTAGTCCTTTAGATTAGATTAGTCCCTTAGACTAGTCCTTAGATTAGTCCTTAGAAAGATACCTTTCCAGGCTGCTGTATATGGCAAGTGATTGATTTACATTTCAATTTTATGTAGAATTTATGCATATGCTTAGTTCTGCACTGCAACTAAAACTGAACTCCTAGTCTCCAGTGAGTACCGTGTCTGAAAATCTTACAGAAATTAAGTTTTCAGATGTGATCTGTGACTGTACTATCCAAAATCTAGAAAGCAGTATTTCTCACATTAGCCAGATAAATAGGTAAACGGAGATCATATTTAGCATCATTGCAGGAATTTTTGGAATCAGAAACACTCCACTGTTTATCTCCTGGCGGAGACACCTCCAATCAATCACACGCACTTACAATGAGTAATTACTTAATGGCTGAATCTGTGCAACCTCTGATCACCTCCTGCTCCCAGCTGGACAATGTTATTTCACACAACCATTCCCTTTTGTCACCCTCCTGTATTTCAGAGTCCCCTCACCCTTTCCTCCTTTCTGCCCTTTCCATGAATGATGTGATCAGCCATCCCATCTGTGTCAGCGTTGGGACCTGCTAATCAAATACAACATCACAAGAAGGACGGAGACAGAAATGACTTCATAATGACCTCACAGCTTTCACTTTCACTTTGCTGATCTTCCTGTAGAAATCTTTTCTTTACAGTGAATCTCTGCATGTGCCCTAAATGTTTTTGTCAGACTCTCAGAAGCTAATTATAAAATAACAGTTTTAAACATTGAAAATAGCAATCACCTGAGACTAAATATGGGGTTAAATTTCTATCTAAATATCTCTTACACAAAAAAATAAATTAAAAAAATCTTTAAAGCCTCACATTAAAAATTCATATTTCTCTGGGCACTGCTTTAGTGTGATGACGACAGTGTTACATTTTACAAAATGTTAATCTTCCTTTTCCCAAGTTTCCTGAAGAGAAAGACTCTGTTGTTGCTTCAAAAATAACATGCACATTATGGCAGAGATGGTTAAAATTAAGAAAAAAATAAACATATTTTCCCTCTAAATGGCATATTTATGCTGCACATAAAAAATAAATTAACGTATAGTGTGTATTGGGACAATTCACTCAGATTATACGCCACTTCTTTCAAGATTCCTGGACCACAGCACTTCTGTGTTCACAGAATCCTTTTGCACTGCTTTTTATTTTCTCTCCTTTAATGTTTCTGTGCAGTAAATTCCAGATGATGTTCTTTTACTCAGCTTAGCTCCTCTGTCTCTCTTCATGATAAAAAGGACTTGTGTCAGGCACAACTGGCAATTCAGATGACTACTCTGTGACACAAATATATTTCTTACTGTTGTTGTTTGTTTGTTTTGTATTGAAACTTCTCTATACAGCTGAACTTTCATTATAACTTCATCTTTACTGACTCAGGCTTTTCAAAGAAAATAAAATGATAATTTCATTGATGGAAAACATTATTAATTATTTTATAGCTCAGAATGTAAAACAACAGAGGTTTATTGGCCTTGTTTGAAATCAGATTAAAATAATTCTGAAATCTGCATTAACATGCAAGGCCCTGCACTTGGGTCAGGGCAATCCCAAACATGATTACAGGCTGGATGACAAATGGATAGAGAGCAGCCCTGTGGAGTTGGGCTTGGGGGTTCTGGTGGACGAAAAGCTCAACATGAGCTGGCAAGGTATGCTTGGAGCCCAGAAAGCCAACTGTATCTTGGGTTGCATCAAAAGTGTAGCTAGTAGGTTGAGAGAGGTGATCCTCAAAGATATGTTGCACGTCCTTGGGTGCCACAAGTGGCACTGAGTGCATTTGTGTGATCAAATGCATGGAGCCATTACTATGTTAGCTTTGAATTACAGAAATAAAATAATATCCAATCTCTAATGCTCTAAAGGAATTTTTAAAAATACTGACCTACTTGTCCCTCACTGTAATAAAATTATTTGCATTGTAATAAATCTATTAGTAGTTAGTGTACAAAAATACAAGTCCTGTATTCAGCAGAACTGGACCTTGTGCTTGTGAAGCATGAAGATGGTATTTGTTAGCTGGCTTCAAAATAATAGCCATTTTGAAAATGGCTATTGAAAATTTTTGAAAAGACATCTTTTGACATAAAAATGTTTCTGGACCAGCCTGCTTTTCCTAGAGCTATGCAAAGAACCTCTCTTACTCACCTGCTTGTTCCAACTACTGTTCAGCTCTGGGGACAAATTTCAGCTCACTCTTTACGTTCTGAATCTCTGATAAGTTGACAGCAGGACCTGGAAGTTTCTTAGCCCCTGGGAGATGCTTCTTTTCTTTCTCCTCCTCTGTAGCAGGAACACTCTGCACAAAAGGATATCAGTGACCTTGCTGCTGCAATAGAAAATTCTTGAGCATGAGCATAGGTCAGTTATTTGAGAAACAGAAAAGGATGTTTTTATACTAAATTCAATCACAATGGAAACCTCTGAGGGGAGGGGGGCAGGAAGAGATGGATAATTCTGTTGGTTGTTGTCCTGAATGTCTAAACACTTTACAAAAAATATTTAGAAGGTGCTCGGTGCAGAGGAATATGGATCTTTTTGTAAATGGTTAAGAATTTACAGTGTTGGATCATTAGCATAAAATTAACTGAGTGAGGTATTAAAGACAACTCCCAGATCTTTCATTTTTTAGAGAAAAAAAAGCTGAAGAACCATTTTTATTATCCAATTTCTTACAGTCTCATAGGTGCTGGCCAAATGGGGAGGAAAAACATCACGCATTTCCCCAGCTCTGGAGACCAGCTATGATAGTAGGTTATGGACCCCAGAAGCTCCATCCAAGCTCAGCTTGAGTTTATGTTTAATTTTTCTTAACCTCATTGGTAAGAACAGAAAAAAATTTGTCACTATATTTCAATTTAAGGTAGTCCCTAATGGCTATTTTGCTGACACTGTAAAAATAACAGCACTTAACACAAAAACAGCACTTAACAGCGAGCATCTCAGCTAATTTCCTGATGGACCACAGCTTTTCACCCTTTGGTACTTCCTCTGATGTACTATTGCTCCTAGGTGAGGTAGAGCATATATTTTAGACTATTTCTGTTCTACACTGAGCGATATTTTGAAGGAGTAGCTTTCCAGTAGGGAGTTTAAGGTCTAGCCAGTCTGTTCTGTATTTTGTACAGCAAACATACAGGGGGAATCATGTAGGATTAGAGGTGAATGAATATTTTACTGCCAATAACTTCACAATGCAATTATTATTTACTTATTTTTAATTACTCTGTGAATGTCTTCTTGGGATGGGCTTTTTGTAGTTTGGAGTTAATTTAGTATTCAGATGTATTAGCCTGTGATCAGCCTGTTCCTAATATTTAACTTCATTTTTAAAATTTCCAAGCTATCTGTCAATTATTATTGGTCAGTAAAAACCCTTTTTCCTATTGACTAAAGGACTACATACTACTAAGGAAGCAGACTTTTACAATGTCAAGTAGCAAATAAACAAAGAATTGTAGAAAACTGGCAGTTTCTTCTTATCTGATCTTTCAGAACTTTCTACAGATCAACATATAAAAGAAAACTGCAGCAACAATTATGTTGCTTGGCTTATTAAATTTGTATTATCTTTTCCCACTTTTTAGCTAATATGATGTTAGTTAATATAAGCTAATATTAATTAACACCATTATACTATTGTTTCTGTTTTGATAATTTAAGATCCCAGTCAGTAGTCCTGCCCCAGCCACCACACGTACTGTCTATTATCTAGCTTAATAATCTGACATCTGGGAATGGTGGCAAAGCACAACAGGAGAATAATTAGACTGACACAAAAGGTGTTTGGAGGGATGCACAAAATTGTATCAGTAGTCAGAGGTGTCATGAGCTTGTTTTGTTTCCATTTACAGTTTTCCTGGACAGCTTGCTAATCTAAAAAACAAAACAAAACAACCACCATTCTAAAAAGAACACAGTTCTTACTAGTAGATAGCAGACACCATGTTAAAAAGACTTTTTCAAGTCCTTTGCTATAGCATTCCTTCTTGTAGTACAAATAGTGTAAACTTTGACCATGTTTTGGAGATTTTGCATTCCATAAATCCATGTTAGTTTTCCATCCCAGTCTCAGGTGTGTGCTATTTATGACTGCATCTCTCCCTAGATCACTCACTCTGTGAGCAAGGAACAGCTGAGATCAGACCTCGGCCTTCAGTTTTATTGAAGGAAGTCTGCAGATTGATTTAGATGTATGACATGAGTTAACAAATACATGCATGAAAATGCTCTGACGGAAGAAAAGTTATATTCTCAAATTCCCACCTCCCATTTCTTTTGCATGTTAACATGTCCTCTCCTTTGACCTTCAAAAATATGCAGTCCCCTGAGACCACACCAACCCATTGAGTAAGAGCCATATTTCACTCATCTCCTTTGCCAGGGTTTTAAAATACGAAGAAAAATGCTAAGGACTGTTAGCAAAAGGTGTATTTGTCTAAGGCTGCTTTAAGGACTCACAAGCTCTATTGCAAAGCTTAACAAAGTGGTAGCATTTTTATTCTATTCACATGAGAAGAGCTGTCTCTGTAGTCTCTGCTACCACTGGTTTGGTTGAATATTGACTATAAAACCAGGAGCAAGAACTTTTATTCCATAATGTCTGTCTCATGTATAGCGCTCACATAATTGTAAAGCAAAGCAATATTCAATTACCCAACCAAATCTAATTATCAGCACTTGTCATTTATTTTATTTCTCAAATACCACCAGAATTCACTCAGACAACATTAGTTGCTGCTTAATAACTTGCATTCCTTCACCAGTTTAATTACTGCAGAGAGAATGTGGTTTGATTTCTTTCAGGGGAACAGTATGTGTTTAAGGTCACTTTCTATGTTTTGTTTTGTTTTCTTTTTAATCTTCTTAAAAAGGAGTTAAATTGGGCTGAGTTTGTTTTCTTCAGAATAATTCTCTGTAAGCAGAGCACTATTTATATCAAATATGTTGAAATTCGGAAAACAAACCTGTCTGATTTAGACTGAAAAGGAAGAATTAGCTATTATGCAGACAAAACCGTCACTGATAAGTGCCTATACCATGTTGGAAGGAGCTGATGATTTGTCCAAAGCAAACCTGGCTGTTTCTAGTTGAGGGCTGCACCACCAGCACTGTCACTGTGTGCCTGGAGTGAAGTGGCTGGTTCCCTCCTTCCTGGCCCTCAGGGCTCTGCTCTGTGTGAGGGCAAGGCTCCCTCCAACCACGACAGCCCTGCTTCACCCAGAGCATGGCTGAGAGTCCGCCCAGCAGAGTCCTGCCAGAGCCAGCCTGGCTGAATGGGTCGATCTGAGCCTCCCCTGCCCTTGGCTCCAAGGAGCATCAGCAGCTTTGGCCCAGCAAGACCAGTTCTGAGGTGGGGATTATGCAGCCAGACTAAGCCACCTGGCTAAGAAGCCCTAAGCACCCATCTTACTTATGTCTTTTTCTTATTTGCACTATTCCTGTTTCTCCACTGTTGGTCTTAGTTCTTATTTATTATAAAAGTTCCTAGTAGATAAGATGCTTTAATATCATCCAGAAACATGATATCTGTGATCAATGTTGACTAAAGAATAAATTTAACTTCACGTTCAAAACTCAATGTTAAATACTTCCAGTAAACATCGCAGCACAGAATTTAATCTGTCAAGGAGTATTTTCATGCTTCTGCAGGTTCACAATTTCTGGTTTTAATTTGCAAACGTATAGTCTTCACATTCAATCTCTACTTATTGACAAATAATCCCAAAAGGTCTCCAAACGTTGGGTTTGAAAACCTGTCTAATATTGTTAAGCTGAAACAATAAATTACACCACAGGGCAGTAGGTAGTAATAGACCCTTCCAAAGCCTTCCTATAACTTTTCCTGCTGTATTTCACCAATTCCAGTCTAGATAAATACTGCTCATGAAATCCTGACAGCAGATATCATCCTGTTGCTTAAGTGGAACTACATACCCTTGAAACAGTTCCTATACAGGCCTCAGCATCAAAAACAGAATGGTGTATATAGGAAGCCTTCAGTAAATGGCCAGTTACTCCCATGAATGATCCCTGTATGTCAGCTGCGGTACCTAAGATTGGTAGGTAGTGCTCTAAGGTTGATTTAAAGGCTTTCTTACATTAATGGTAGGGACTCCCTTAAAAATAAAAATCAAAAAGCACCCTTTTTTCTTACCTCCTCCACTTCTTCAGGTGTTAGTTCTTTTCTTTTATGAGGGTGGCCTGCACCAGGTCGAAATGCTCCCATTGGGATGTTAATATTAGCCTGCGAGAAGGAAATTAGGATGTGTATAATAGCAACCGATAGATAGATGCACAATGGTAAGTGGCAAAACTCCAAAGGGGTGCAACCAGGGTACGGACATTATTGTGGTTTCTGAGCACTTACGGCATCATCACTATACTCCCATGGTGAGGGCAGAAAACATTGCCTATGGAAGAACAGCAAAAATGTATCTGTTTCCTCATGTGACCCAGCCTGGCTTATTTTAAAAGTCAAATGATGTGATCAACTAAATGCACAAATTATACCTATTCTTATCTCGTGATCTCAGAAGAGAAGCTGCTCGTAGGAAATGTCATCAAAATATCATGACTCCCACTTGTAAAACCAGCGGGTGAATCGGTAATGTTATTGAGAGTAAACAGAGAACCTTCAAACAGCGACCTGCTTTATTGTCGTTTACCATCTGACTGGTTTGCACAAAATGAAGATGAACAATCCCCTCCTTCTGCTCAAATCCTGGCCCTGCAGATCGTGCCCCAAATTGGGTAGCCACAGGAACACAGCCCACTCTTCTTAGTACCAACAAATGTTCTGGCAGCTGCAATCCAGCATCAAACAAATTAAGAATCCATTTGCCAAGAAATAAACACCTTTCCCTTTTTTCATTTTTTTTCACTTTTATTTATGTACAGTGATGTTACCATCTCAGTGGGGCTGGCAAATGTCTGTAGAGCTGTGTATTTTATAGACAACTGGGCATTCATTTCGTATGCTTTTTCACTGAGCTTTAGTTTATATATTGCAAAACCTTTCAGCTGCACTTATTAAGTTCCCAGGAGACAAGGCATTTTCAGCCTCACAGTACTTAACCCATTATTTCATTTATGAGTGGAAAAAACCTGCTCTGCTCTTTTTAATTTTAAGCATCTCCCCAGCCAGGCGCTGGTATCTCCAGTCAGTTGCTTTTTTTGGAATAGGAAACAGTTTAGTGCTTTACCGAGAGCGTGGCCGTACAGGTTTGCAGAGCTGAAATATCAGAACTATTCCCAAGACAGATCTCTCCTCCTGGTGCTTGTTTTGAACTCAGTCATCCGTTCCCCTTGGAGTCAATAAAGCAGAAGTCAGCCTCCCACTGCCACCTGAGGCTGACCACAAAACCCTAATTCTGATACCTGGTCCTTGCATTTCCTACTGTGACTAAAAATGGTTCAGGAATAAAAATAAATCAAGTGCCAGACTGCTAATTAAATTAAATAAGCCATTCTTTGCTCTGCTTCAGCATTTTCAGAGTGCTCTGTGTCACACTACAGCAGTTTGAACTATTTTATCTGCAAAGTGCATTCACTTCAGAGTTTGGACAAGACATAAAATATTAACTCGGCAAAACAAGCAGCCTTTAAGACACAGTTTAACACTGTCTGGATCTGGTAACACACCACACTATAACACACAATAAATTAAAATATTCCTAGTAAAAAATAAAAGTGTGCCTAATTTCCTAGCAGCTCCTGACCAGAGATACCAGAATCCTGAGCCATAAATCTCCCTCTTAATCCAAGGCCAGTCCATGCCAGTGGATAATCTGCTGTGTTATGGGTGAGTGGTGGACTAAGTCCTGTATGCCAGTGCAGCTCTGCAAGGACTGTGCTGTGCTGTGATCAGCACAAGTGTGCTGTTGTGTTTTTAAAATCCTCTTCGGAGCTCTTGCCACGTGGCTGCTGGGATGGAGATACGAGTCTTGGTGACCTCTTCTTTGCCTGCTTCTCTATCTGGTAAATTGCTAAATAGGACATTTTTTGTTCCACACTCCTGAAGGAAGCTGTAAATAATAATTGCTGTAGACAGACTTTGTAGATGTGGTTATTATTTTTAATCACACTGATTCTTACTGGGCTTGCATCTTTCTTTGTTTCTGGAAAGTGCCTACCATATTTTGGATGTCATTGTAGTTTTCATGAGTGGAAATGTGTACTCATCTACTCTACTAAGATCTTTCTGAATGGACTTAAGGAAAAATATCTGTAAGCATGAAATACAACATAAATTTCTGATTTGTCTTGATTAAACCGATATTTAGAGATTTGTTGGTCTCCCTTTTTCTTTTACAGAGAGAAGGCATCTAGATTAGGAACTTCTGGATCTTATACCACTGGTAGCCAAGCATGAGCTTAGGGACTCCAGTCTTCTGTTACCCCAAACTACTCTTGGGAACCAGCTGCTACCCTTAGCTCTCCCACGTCTGTATTTAGTGGCTGTGGGCATGTGAAACCTTTAGTGTATGTCCAGTACAGTCAGAAAGAAGCCACTTCTGACACGGAGCAACATCGGATACTTCAGTCAGTAAGGTGGCATTACATTTCCATCACTGTAGCACTATGTTTATCCTCCAGGGGATGTCGATTCTACTATAATAGCACCTAATGGCAAAGGATCCTAATATATGAATCACAATATATAAAAGTAATGTGACATTTTGAGTCACAGTTCTCAGAGTTTTCAAAAAGAGATAGGCATCAACTCAAGGGCATGTCTCCCTGCTGGAGCAACCTTTGACACAATGTTTAATAGATTTATTTAAGTTTGTGCAGTAGTTTTCCTAGGGATTCAAATTGCCTTTGCAAAAATTAAAGTTTCTTAAAATATTAAACTTATTGCACTTTCTTAAGAGACAAACTAGATGAATTCATTCACATTTAAAAGTTGGAAGGTCATCAGAAAACTAAAAAGGAGTTGCTACTTAAAGGAAAAGAGTAAACCGAATTCATTCCTTAAAAACCATTGTACATACCTATGAAGTTTAAATGTAAAATGTAAACACTTTCAAGCTAAAAATTATCTACAATTTTTCATTAGTCATACAAACATTTCCATAGCCTCTATATGAGGCACAATTTCAACTGAGTGAAATCAGTGGCTTCTGCTAATTTCAAATGAATTAGTATGGTAGCTTGAATGTCTCTTCCAGTACTCTTGATGATGATGATGGTCAGAATTAGCATTTTTATGTTGCCTTGACACTTCAGTATGCTGTGTAGCCACTGGGAAATTAGTCTTGATGCCCCAATCCACTAGTTTAGTATTACCTTGGGGAAACAGACGGTAGGTCAGAAATTCTGTTTAGTGCTTCTTACATATTTTCAAAGGAACCTGAACTCATGGGAAAAGTTGATTGCAAGTGCATTTTACAGAATACATGGAAATTCTGCACAATTCTGCAGCTCACTAATTATTTTTGCTTTTAGAAAAGAATCAATGATAGCATGACTTCAATGCAGTTTAGCTACTTTATGATGATGCTGGGATAATTCTACAGGTGTTTCTTTTACAAGCATGTAACAATAAACTTCACCCTTATGAGCATATGCCATTTGAGGAGGTATGTGACATACAAGATTTTTTCTGATGAAAACATCAACTTTTCTCTCATTTCATTTTGGCTTTAAAATGTTTTTAAATAAATATTGGAGGTTTTTTTTTCACTGAGGAAATGCAGAAATGAAAAACTTTAATTAGCTATGCCATCTTTTTAGCCTTCAGTTCTTCCAAAATTACATAAATTCCGTGGAAAATCCAATAGTTGCAAGAATTAGTTTTACTCATAATGCTGATTGGTTTTGCAAAAGTATCGCCATGTTTTACTTAGCTGATACACCAACAGACATAAGCTAACATTGGAAAGAACATAGAAGCAAGGAAGCAAGCAAACAGCCTGTCTAATCTGTCTTTTTCTCAGCTTAGATCATAAGATGCTCTTCAGGTCAACATTTTTCAATGCTTTCATAACTACCAAGCTTTTCACTTTGAAAGAATAATTCCCAGTTAGGACTTCTGCAGTGTTTTGTATGATCAAAATGCAGTTGTCAAACAATGAAGGTTGAAATTTATTATTTTATTGTATTAGAAACATAAATACTGTCTCTTACCTGAATGGCTTTGACATGTGACGCTGGCTGCTTTGACATTTTTAAGACAGAGTCTTATCCCTGCAAGCAAAATGGGAAAGTGTTACAGGCTCTGACATTCTGATAGCTAGGAGAGATAAACTAGAACTTAACCCATGCTGCTTCTTGATAGGCATCCATTTCACCTGCCCATCTCCTGTTTCTGTCTCAGTTTCAGGGTTGCTTAGGTATTCCTTCTGAATAGCAGAAGGAGACAGAACACCTGAGCTTCTCCAATTAATCTTTCATAGCCACAAATGGAGCTCTCTCTTTCGCATTAAAAACAATAATGAGTAGAGATAAGGAATCTCTCAAACCTTTAATGGCATCGTAAAATGAGCAAGAATTAAAGGAAGCATCTGAGGATAAACAATGCATGGTTATCTCTGTCATGGTATGTACAACAGAATTATTAGAACTCTAAGTTTAAACCTTCCTTCAAATAAAACATAACATGCTACAAAGTTTTGATAAGTGAAGCAATAACCATTTTCTGACTCACACATTCGTGTAAGTCTTTAATACATATAGACCGAAAATGATCAAGATGGTTAAACTGTAAATTCTCTTTGAGAATTGCTAGGGCACAAAGTAACTTCTTTTCAAAGTTTTAGATTTATTATTTTTCTTAGCACTAATGCAAAAAAAGGAACAGAGTTTTTCATATAATTTTATGCATGTGTAGAGATATGGACTGGTACAGAATTAATATGCAATAACAAAGAGAAACACAACAAAGTCAAAGGATTTTTGTAAAGGTCAAAAAAAAAGGCAAGAAAGAAATTTACTATCCCTTTAACTTCAATATCGTCTCTGCCTTTTACTCTTTCACTGAGATTTACTACTTTAACTGGACTAGACCTTTATCGAAGTCTGATCATTTAACCCAGCTCAGTTTAATAAAAAATAAGATAGTAATACTAAAAGGTGGTAAGTAAGTATACATCCATCAGAGAACTCATTGATAACAACCAAATTATAGCATGTTTTGGCTACAGTATTTTACCTGAGATTGGAAAGAATATACTGAGAAAAAGAATAAATGATGTAAGAGAGAAGAGCAGAAATATACCAAGAAGTCACAAGTGGGTCAGAGATTCTGGTATTCCAAAGAGCATAACTGTCCCATGGAGGTAGTATCAGAGAAAAGTATAGATCACTTGTAGGTTGGCTTCAGCCCAGAATATCAGTCTGAAACTGTATCCCTGGAGCTGCATGGAAGATTTGCTCTTGCCTACTCTCACATCAGCTTTATATCTGTGCCTAATTTGGAACAGAACTTAAAGTGCAAGTGACTTGCCATTAGAGGTCTCTCTCTGATTGCACACTCAACTCTAAGAGTGCTGGCCAAACCAAAACATAGCCCTAACATCAGAGGGCATAGGTTTCAGGGTTAAATTGGTTCAGCTACATCAATAAATGAATTAAAAAAAAAAAAAATCCCACCATGGAAAATGAAAACAGCACCGTTCTGGAGAATTTTACATTGTGGCAATATTTTGAAGTCTTAGACAGTTAGAACAACCTCAGAATTCAGTTTATGGGATGAAATCTTGGCCATTGGAGTTCATGACAACACTTGCACAGATTTCAATAAGCCAAAATTTCAGCCAAAGAATTTATTGCATTCTTTCAAAATCTTTGCTATGAATGGAAATAAGCATTTCCTCAGGATTGCCATGCAGCTTATACTGATGCGTTGTGCTGTTAATCAGCAGTTGTATTCCAAAGACAAATGCAAAACAATCCACCAGTTTATTGGAAAGACAGGGCTTATAACACGTAAAAGTTTAATTAATTTTTCTTATCATCCTTTCCTTTTTCTAATCAGAATGAAAAATGAAAACAAAAGCACAGGAAATTAATATACAGCATTTTAAAACACTGTGTTTCTACTTTCTAAACATAGTCACAAAGAAATTCAGGCCAAGATGTACTTTTCCATATCTTTTGCATTGCAAAAACACTGTTCTGTGCTTCTTTGGCCACCTTGAGCTAAATGGGCAGGGATTTACATGGGATCTCTACTTCAAAAGAAGCAGAGCAATCGCTCTACTCAGCGAGGTGCTCTGGGCTCACAAGAAGTCTGCACTTGCAATGATTGCAATCAGACACCGGTTCCTAAAGATGGACGTATGATACAATTGTGTAGGACTGCTTTTGGAGGAGGTGATTTTCCTTACCAGTTTGTGCTGTCCTCATTACTGCTGAAGAAATCAGGACAACAGCACACCACTGAGTAAAAATAGACAATCTTTCCCGGCTCTGTCCCCTTCCCTCCCTTTTCTGAGCTTCTCTCCAGAACAATACTGACCATCAGCTGTAGGAAAATAAACCCCAGACTGCAGATGCACCTATTACTGAAGTGATTATTTAATTTTATAAATTTCTGTATTCTTTTGCCAGGTATATCAGAAAGTCCAGCGTGCTGCACTGATTGCGTTATTTCTGGCATCCCAACCAGATCTGCAAAGTTAAACAAATAGTCTCCTCCACAGCCGAATCTCCCACGTGCATGCCCAGAGAAGCACAGAGCCGTGCAGCCTTTATGCTCCGGTGTTTTTTTGGCCACCCCACACCTCACCTCTTACCTTTTATGGTCTGCATGCCGAGCCAAACTTAGGAAGCAATGGCAACAGGATTTCAGAGCTGTTTTATGCCAGGCTGCCCCTGCCAGTTCCCGTGCTCTCCTGACTTCCCAGTGAAAGTGACTGCTACTTTTTGCAGAGTGACATAAAGCCGGATTGTGAAAAGACCCTTTAAAAAACAAAGGACCTATCTACTGTCCATCAGCTAAAAATAATTTCTGACAGGGCTGCAGAAAGATAATAAGCTGACTGATTCAATTTGCTTTAAATACGATTTGATATCATAATGCCATCTTTTGTAATCTGTACAAGAGATGTACAGTAGCTGATACACACCAGGAGGGACACACACACACACACCCCAGCTGAAAGCTGCCCCTTTCTGCCCTGCTGTACTTACGGCACCAAGCACAAAGGGTGTATTGGGCACAGAACTGCAGTGTATTATCTTATTAAAAGGCTTTGACAGGAACTACACCACTGTGAAACCCAGCTAGCACAAATAAAGAAGAGAAGCCCCCACTTCACAGCTTCCAGACTGGTACTACATGATGTAGGCAAACACCATAATATTTCCTGTAATGAAGTTGTTTCCACCACTGTTACCTGTTAAGCTTACAATGAAAGAGCACCATTCTTAACATCAAATCTCCCATGTAACATTTCACTAGCTACAATAAACATATAGAAAACAATAAGCATGTACCTCTGTACATGCTCGAATTAGCGTTCGAGCTAATACAGTTATGCTTCTTATGAGTCAGCAGGTATTTAAATGACTTTCTGTTTTAAATCTTTTAAGATCCCCATAGACTATGAAGCAATAACTATAACAATTTGCTCTGAATACACTGCACAAGACATTAAAACAGGAAGAAAAACAGAACTACTGCAGTCACCTCACAGCCAGCTATTGAGTTTTCACAAGTCTTCTGAGATTTTAATTGACCCCTTCAAGATTATCTACTTATCTACTTATATAATAAAAGTTCCAAACCGTCAAGTGAGTATATACACCTCCTTTCGATGCTGAAAGAGGTAGCCTCTTCCACCAGCTGAGATATTGACTGTGATCCTTTGAATGTGTCTGAAATAGCTCCGATGCTTTCAGCCTGGACGGCACCGAGAGCTGCTCCAGGCTGCAGTGGAACTCGGTTGAGAAGCAAAGTGTAAAAGAGAATTCCTGTCATAGCTTCCAGTTGTTCTTCCTAAATATAGCGTTTGATTCACCCTGCAGCTCAGTCCCCTGTGACACTTGACCGTCGTAAAACCAGGGCTCAAGTGTCAAGCAGTAGGTGTTGAAGGAACACACCTTTGGGTCCTTTTCCTGCCCCCCCTCTCCCTGTCACCCAGGAGTGAGGCATACGATGGTGGGAGGTAATGCACACCTCCTCCACGGCGTGTGGGGCAGCGCGTGCCTCCCTCCTGCCTCACTGGAGAAGGAAATAATTATGGAGACATAATTATGAAGAACTCACCTCGGTGGGACTATCTAGGGGAGGTGAATGCCACACCAGTGTGACTGTATCGCTGCTGGGCTGGGAGCGAGCTCGCACGGCAGCTGCCTCAGGGCCTTGGCGTGGTGCTCCTGTGAGCAGGACAGCCATGATGGCAGGGAGGAAGAGAGCTCCTGAAGCCATAAGGCCATGGCTGCTAGCTATTGAACAGCAGGGGATGTGGATGAAGCTAAAGGGTGAGGGGAGTTGATAGAGTTAATAAAGAAGTGAACTGTTCTTATACAGTTGTGCTCATGCTACCCATGACTGCTGTCAGTGAAGGCTACTGAAGGAGACCTGAAACAGCAAGTCGCATGTGGGGCACAGCCCCATGTTTCCACTCCCAGAAATGCAGCCTCCCATTCACTACAGCTTCAGAGGAGTGAACTTGGGTCCCCTTCGTCAGCTGTGCCTGTTTTCCACTGACCCATAACCCTAACTGCGGCAGCAGCAGTATTGCTGTCGGCAACGCTGCACAGGCCTCTGCTGGAGAAGGACCAGAGAACTTTTAAGTTCAACAATTTTTAAGTTCAACAAGATCGACAATTTCAAAATTACTGCCAAAGGTATATCTAACAACTAAATAATAATGGTTGGGGTAGTGATTTCAGGGAGGATTTTCCTTGACTTTAATTTATTTCGCCCACCACTCTTCATTTCAAGTACCTCCTCCAAGGGGAAGGTGACCTCCCAGACCACTTCAACAAGCCTGTGAATGACTCACTCTCTGCTGCCCTCCTTCCCAAGAGTGCTGCCATCTGGAAGCAGCTTATAAAGTTGGTGACTTGCTCTGGCAGCTTGTGGCTACTCATGGCCACCCCCTTTCCAGTACGGACACACAGGTAGGCATGCCACGGGCACATACATTTTTGCTAGGTCCACACAGGTGAAAATACGCGTGGCAATCAGACCCTTCCTTAGAAAGGCTGGACATGACTGCTATAAAATGTCTTGAGGGGTGGAAGACCATGGCACTTGAAACACGGCAGAGTTTGTAACAGAGCTCACAGTCCTATCTTTTGCCTAGAATGAAGGAGTTTGCTCCGTCACAGTCTAAGGTCATGCTTTCCAGGTGGCTGAGACCATGTTGAAGTATTGTTGGTGCCAGATGAGTGACTTTATTTACCTTTTTGTGAAGGTTCATATTTACAACAGAGGTTCTAGAAGGCAATGAAAGAGATGGCATATTTTTGTAACATGGTCTTGTACATGAATTTATTTCAAATGCTATTACAAATAGTTATATTACAAATCAGCTCTGGGATACAAGAAGCATACGCGTTTCTTTTTCCTGTGTGCCATTAAATTAGCAAAGGTTTTGTAATACAAACCAGGCCATTGCTTCCATTTTATAATCCCATCATCTTACAGATATGCTTGAGGAAGATCAAGTCAACACCGTTTCCTGCAATATTTTTATAATTTAGTAATATAATAGGTAACCTTAGTGATGTGCAGATAAGAAGAGAATCTACCTATGTCACTCACCTAACACCCATAAACTATCACAACTAAGCTGTACTAAATTTTGATGGACTTGAAGGAAAAGCCCATATTTTATCATTAAAATCAGAAAATGTAGCTCTGCATAGATTTTAAAGGAAAAAATATAATTTTTACAATAATTTTGCAGAGTAACACTGCCTTTGAATAACCATTAGGATGCACAGCCCCATGACTTGCAGATTCATCTGCTAAATACATGCAGCCGATGATTTAATAAGTAAATCATGAGACATATGTGCATTTCAGATGATAGATTAAAAGCATGGTGTGTTAGGCCCAGATAGCTGTACACTGTCACACAATGTATAAAATTATTGCCTTGTGTACAAAGATCCAAAAGAAATAGTAATGATATATTTAAAGTAGGAAAATCCCAATATAGTCCAAAATATACTTTTGCTGCATTTCTAGAAGCTTGTCTAATTAATATGCTTCCTGGAACAGCTTATTAGTTTAGAAAATGAAGTTGATGGTTAACAGAAACATGCATGTATCTTACTTCTTGACTGGGATATTTCACTGTATAATGTCAGAATTGTTTCTTTAGTCTGTCAATGCTTACTTAAATGTTTTCCTTTTTGAGAAACCTCATGAGCACAGATATAACTTCCCTGAGGCTCCCAAAAGAAAAATATTTTTCTATAATAGATCAAAATGCTTTAGCTTAATGCAAGCAATGTAACACAATTGAAACTGCAAGTCAACAAAGGAGCGGTCACAATCTCAGCTAGCTTGAAATAAGACTAGTTTTTACAGTAAGAAGTTAAAAAATACATTCCTGGAGTTTTGCTTCAAATTACCAGGTAGTAGCAACATATTGTAATATGTTCAGCAATGCAAAACTTTGCATCCTATCTTAAATTTAGCTCTATAAAATACGGTTTATTACTGGGTAAAATAGTGGGCTCAGGATACTAAGCATTTGGTTAATTAATTATCTTCATTTGAATTGTTTGGCAAAGAATATGAAAAGTTAGGCTGCAGTGCAAGATAAACTATTCTCCTCATTCAATACATTTAGGTTGGAAAGTTATTGATATATTTTTTTTAAAAAAAAAATCACAGTTATGACTAAGGTTTAAAAATAAGAAACCTGCTATCAGACTGATTTATCTGAGGACTAACCTAGAGGATCCTGGAGAAAAAAGAACACCATCTATCTTCTAACTTACATAAATTTTATTTGTACGTCTGGGCTCTTTTCCCTTAGCAAGGATGTGTCTACTGCAAGTAATAACTATTTGGCACGGAGGCTTGATGAAAGAGAGAATTTTAGCAGTGGTACCGTCATATGAGGTTAGACAGAACAACAAAAGAAATTAAAATACTCCAGACCTAGCAATCGCTAGGCATTGGAGCCCATTCCTACTCTTGCTTTAAAATAAAAATACCTTTGCATCATAGATTTTAGAAAGACTGACAGACCTCAGCTGCTTTGTCAAAAGAAATACTGTCTGAGGAAGTATCATCTACTCTTTGATTGTTTCTCCCAGTTTTCCCCAATCTATACGTTTCTTAATATCAAGAAAAAAGTAACTTTCTCTTGAGTTTCTACAGGTACAGCTATACCAACAACAATAACATCAGTCTGTTTCAACAGGGAATAGCATGCAAAAATGTTTGATATTATCTAATGGACAGGAAATCAACAAACACATCTAAATTAGCTGGTTTTGTTTCTGTGACATTTCTGAGCTGCTAAATATTAATTCAGCTCCTGCATGCTCTCTTTCTTTTCCATATGAAAGCACGGTGATTATTATCACCGACTTTTCCATCAAGAAATAATTAGCCTTGTATTAGGAAGATGGTCTCACTAGAGGCTACCAGTGACCTTGTTCTAAATTTCAGAGTTCCAGCATCTTTTAATAGCTTTGTTAGCATCGTAAGAATTTGTATTAAGTTCTAAAACCCGCATTATGAATATAACCCAAACAAACATTAGAACATCATAGCTTTAACCACTGAATTACCCAAAAGCCATATTCTCTGTTGCTTTGTATTCTGTAAAATTCTTACATGCTTTGACTAAATGAAATATGATGGTGACATAAAAATAACAAATTTGTTTCCACTTTCCTCCTGGGAAATTTTAGCCACTACATCTGGCAAAGCTGATATCATAATAAAGAGCACAAGTACTGGCAGATTTTGAAGGCAATATGAATTTTTAAGCAACATGTTGATTTTGTAAACATCCTGTCTGCTATAATGATTCAGCATAATTTGGAAAAGATATGAAAAACATGACATTGCACCATCAGATTTTGTTCTGGGCAGACAAGTGTGACAAAATAGGAACTAACCGAATCATTACTGAAATTCTGTACAGAAGACCATCCATCTTTTTCACAAATCAGGATAATACAAATCGAGATCTATTATCTTTTTTTACTCTCACAACAGGTTTCTTCTGATGAAGGCCATCCCCATCAGTAAATTACATCTGCTGAACAATATTACATCTCACCTTCAATGGTCAAATGAAGAGGCCTCACCAGACAGATGGTAAGGAATTTTGCCATTGTATCCACCTGGCCCAAAGATGAACGAGAACTAGGTGCAGATATACCAGGGGATCTGGGGGCTCAGCACCACACAAAGCAATGTATTTATCTCCTACAATAAAGCATGAAATTAAATTGCAGCTGTGCAGGTGTTCAGCTCACACACAGCTATGATCCCGCTGTGGGAGCAAATGTAGTAGACCTGAGTACAGCAATCAGCCAAAGTCTAAAAAAGAGAACGAAGACTAATTTCTGATGATTCTTCATCTAAATGGCAGATTAACAGGAAAAAGGGCATGGCTGGGACATGAAAAATCTGCCTGGATAGAAAGATGGGCACAGAACGAGGGAGATAAGGCAATGGGCTGGAAGAAGCAGAACATCAAGGGCAAGTTAAAGAAATTAATACCTTTAGATTAAAACAATGACCAAATTCAAGGACAACTGCACCAACCTGCTGAGTCATACGTAATTGATCAGTTGCTATCTTTGGTTTGTAACTGCTGAACAGAAAATAAAAGATGAAGATTTATAAACTGTGGGTGTGAAGAATTTTGAAGTTTGAATCAATATCAAGACACTTATCTTAGTTTCCATGAGTCATAGGGAAAAAAAATCCTTAACTCTCATAGCTCCAATGTTCAGAAAAAAAAGAAGAAAAAAAAAGAAAAAAAAAAAGACAGGTAAGAATGAATGCTTTCCACAGTGAAGATATGAATAAATCTACTAGTCGTACCTATCTATCAAGCAGTCAAATATGATCTATATCAAACCTTACTTTTATTGAATCAGATCTGCTACAGGAACATTTTTCAATCATTTGTGGTCTCCTGCCATGCAAATATTGGACCCATTCAGAAAGAAATTGTCAACAGAGATCAGTGCTGGCACAGGCAGATCACTAAAGTCTTCCAGCTGCTAACTTCTAAATGATGTTTCTTGACACAGTATCAAATCTCAAGTGTTAAAAATAGTATAAACAATTTCTGTTAGGAAATTACACAAAGTATTTTTAAAACCTTCAGGTATTATTTTACACCCATATGAAGTAAGGTTGTGGACTGGCAATATCTTCTATCCAAGGGTAACAAGGAACCTCAAAAAAAAAAACTATAAATACTAAGCTGCCTTACTCAATCAGATCAGGCTGCGCAACACAGGGGGTAGCCCTTTGAAGTGCAGTTCAGTTCTCAAGAGCTGGAGGCTGAAGCTAACAGTGGTGCTTGAAAATCATCTGTCCTGAAAGTGACTTTTGAGAACTGCCAGCCACTCTGCATCTCCTGTGCCCACCAGCCATTGGTGAGGTGGTGGAACATATATCTTTATATTCTGGTTAGAGTATGCAGGAAGATGCTTGCAGCCGACTTGCAAACTGATCATTTATTTTTATTAGGAAAA
This sequence comes from Anser anser, assembly GCF_964211835.1. Lineage (NCBI taxonomy): Eukaryota > Metazoa > Chordata > Aves > Anseriformes > Anatidae > Anser > Anser anser. The sequence goes on along the minus strand of NC_139720.1, from coordinate 127,200,399 downwards.
AAAGAAATGTTCTTTATGTTCCTAACATAGATAAACATATGTTAGGCCAACAAAAATGTGGTTTTGTTATAGATAGTCCCCAGGAGCTATGAGTGACGAGGGGCAGGGGGGATTTGTAGCACTGGCACATCAGTGAGGATTCAGTTTATCTGCTGCCTGGAGAGCTAGGTGGACATGAAGCAGCTGCTCCTTACAGCCCGGTCCTGGAGGCAAAACAGAATGAGTGCTGGTGTAGCCAAGTGCTATGCTGTATGCTGAAGCAGCTCAGGAGCTGCTTCACCTTCTGTACTGTCAGGGCAGACAGCGATAACCTCACCTGCTCCTCCTGTGCAAGACATTCCCGTTAGAACAGCTAAATGCCGTATATGCAGAGGAGAATAAAAGTGCTACAGGCTTGAAGTCTGCTCAGCAATAAACCAAAACCTGCTTTGTCTTCTTCAAAGTGTTATCTCACTGTGACTTACTCAAGCTAAGCGCACTTTTTTCTCAAGGGTTCAAAGCTGCCCTCCAGGTTTTGGGATTCAAAATAGATAGGTCTAATACTATCATGTGCGTTCATTTCAGGTTACGGTGAGCATGAAACAATACCCATTAGAAGGAAACTATTTATTTTGCATTCTGCTGTAGAATAGAGGTTTGTGTACCTAGGGACTTCACAGGTAATTTAAAGCACAGAAAAGCAGAACAGCTGTTTGGCATCATCTTCCCATGTGTGCTCCCCTCCTGCACTGACTGAGCTCTTTGTTTTCTGCAGTTTTGATAAATCTATTTGCAAGGACAGAATCCTAATGTTGTAAAAGTATCCAAGCACAGGAGCTAAGGCTGAATAGCTACTCTGCAGAAGATATTCCATGCTTTTTCTCATGTATATACTCTAAACAGTTGCAGAGGATGCAAAGCCAAACAGTCTAGCAAGCAAGACTATCAGCTAAAATGAGCAGAGGAAGCACAAAACTAATATTCTTACAGCACTGAATTCTAGAATAACATCTGAACCATGGCTTTCAAGTTTCTACATTTCCTTTTTTTTTTGTTTCTTTCTGCTTCTCTCCTTGGAGTGCAACATCCTTGGAGGACCTTTAGATGTAATTTCAGTTGTAATGTTCCTAATAGAATTGTGATAGATGACTAAATGCTGAGCATTGATAGCAATTAAGAAAGACCTGTAATTTGTTTTGTCATAGATCAAGCACTAGTAATCAGCAATTGCTGAAAAAGCATGTACAACTACTCTTTGCGGCAGGTGAGTCCAGTAAAGGCACATTTCTATGAATGCTTCTGCTTCTCTTTTATTTACATTGTTCATATGAATAGTGCCTTAAGAATAAATTTCATTTGTTGGAAGAGTCAAAATCCCACCTTTCCAGCACATATTTTTGATAACTGGGTTAACAAATGCAAACAAATTGTGCTTAATTTAATAAAAAGGCAACTTAACAGAATACTTTGATCTCAGTTGTATTTAAATGAAGATTGTTTTGTACTTTAACTGGAACACAAACTATCAAGAAAATTGTAAAACATTCTGCTATTGTTTTCCAGGCATAGCAAGGATCAGAGATTGTTTTTTCTTTCCTTGTCTGGGTTTCACTTTAAAACACCCTGTATATTACATGTCTCCATAATTCTCATTACCTGAATTTCTTTCATATACTGAGATTTTTAGATAATAATTGTAGTAAGTTAAACGAAGAGATGGGTAGTGGTTGTTCAAACACTTATAAGCAACACAAAAGATGTCTCTGTAGTGTGCCAGTCTCTGTATCTCTCTTGTGGCTCAGATTTATTCTTTACTCTGATCTTTTTATTCCCTCCAGCAGCAGAATCCAAACCTGCATAAGTGCTGAATAGACCACCCATTTCCTCTTTGCCCATCCGTTTCTTCTTTCATGCATTCTTCTCTGTGCTTGAAGTTCCAGCTAGACTTGGGTGCTCATTCTGCAAATGTACATGTGCTCCATGAAAGCACCCCTTCATTTCAGGTTAAGCTACCACATGAGGTTTTGTAGGATCAAGGTCACATTTTGTTCCAGCCTTCCTTTCTTCTGCTTAGCTTATCTCAACACCCAACAACTTAATATCAAATACTACTCAAAACATACCTAAAAAACCATTTGTTGTCCTCAAGTCTCAAACTCTTGCCCAACCAAGTCACATTCTAATTGTATTGTCTTCAAACTGTCAAATTCCACATCTTAGCTGGTTTTAGGTCTAAGCCTGAAATGAACTGTGAGAAGCTGCAATTTCTCTGGAGCCCAGCAAACCCCTCTAATGTTAGAGCTTTTGAAAGCATTTAGGCTTATTTTATTTTTAGTTTGCCATGCATCATGTGTCTTGTATGGCAATATCTGAATAATCCCTTATAATCCCTTATCTGCTTCAATAATAGGTGAAAGTTGAAGAGATCACCGATCAAACATGTTCATAATTAATTTTTTCAATAAAGATATTTGTTATTTCTATAAAAAGATGCTTATGATATTAATCCACTAACTTGACAGTGTCTTCACTCATGTATTATTTAGACATTCTCTTTGGTATTTACTTGCCAAATTGCATTTAATCAATATTATTATGCTTACAAGGTTATTCTTTTTCTGTCTCAAGTTTTGGCATGGACTTAGATACACTTGCGTGTTGACTGGAATGTATCCTTTTCCAACAATCTTGGATATCAGCTCTGTTGAGGCCCACCCAAGTCCTCCCATTAGTACACACCTCAGCTGTGACTTCTTAAACTGTGAGTTAGACTGCCTTGTCATAACTTCTGGATACTGTGCACTGACCTGACTGCAGTATGACATTTTGATTTAGTCAATACTTTATCATTGTATGTGTGTGTGAGAAAGAACAAGTTGTAGTAAAAAGCATATATCAATATCTCTGCTACCTCCTGAACCATTTTCAGGTGGAAATCTTTAATCATGATTATCTTAAAATAGCAAAATGCATTCTCTCCCTGTAACACTTTACAGTCTGCAACAGTTTTATTCTGTCAGAATATGTATTAATTTTGCCTTTCAGCCACCAGCAAAATATCCACTAAAGTTATGTGAGTAAAAACAGTGGGGCTGACAGTGCTCTAGTTCACTCAAAGTATCTTCCACATTCCAGAAAATTCTCATTTTTGTTTGCTTTCTTGTGATGAGCTTTCCAGCAATAGAATAGACTGTGCATTTTAGTTGTATTCCTTTTTATCTGCACTGCCAATTTCTATGCAAAGTCAATAAAATTAATTTTTCTATTTTATACGGCATACTAAATAAACATTGAAGAAAAATATAATGTTACAAAAACTGTTTATGGACTGGATCCATTAAACAGGAGGCACTGTGTCCATTTTACTATGCCTGCTCTCAGTGAGACTATGTCACTACTGTAAGTACTCATGTTCTTAGCTGTTTATTGCCCTCTATTTCTTCCAAAGACCACAATTAGAATATTTTTTGTATATTTATATTAAATGCATGTTGGTCTTTGGAAAAACTTGAAATTTCAACCAATAAAGTGTAGAATTAACCATATTTGCATTGCTCCTTGATGATTTTCAGTTGAGTATAATAAATTGGGGACCATGGCAGAAAAGCCATAGCCATATCTGATTATTTCGGGACTCTGCTGATGATTTCCTTTAGATGCTGGGGACATCCCAGAGTTGTCTATGTCATTGTACAAACTCTATTTTGATTGCATGCAGGGCTGAATACATTTCATGTAATTCTTCTGCTTTTACATTGGAACAGAATCCTTTCCAAAGTTCTCATAAGGCGTCAGTTAGCAGCTCCCACCAAAGTGTAATGGCTTAAGGACAATGGAAAATCTGGAGCTTGTAGGAAAAGCACCTTCAAGCTGAAAGACAAAGAAATTCACCACATAGAGAACAAAGAGAAGCCAGGTATGTATTACTAGTTCTCACGCAATCTAAGGGACTGGCCAGGGCTGGACTCCTATCTTACAAATGTAATAAAATCTAGATTTTGTCTCCCCTTACTTCCCTGCTTGACCTACCCACCATGTCCCTCACCAATGCTATGTTATCAGTGAAAAGAAGGGAAGCAAGAAAGAGCAATGAAGTTCAGAGCTGAGATGCTTTTCTTCTTGCTGGTACTGGTGAGTAAAGCTCCCACCAACAATTTTGTTAAGGACAGGGTGAAGATGCATGTGCAAAACAAAGAAAGAGCTGAAAAAAATGAAAAAGTGGCTGAAAAATGGCATTAAAAACATTTAAATTCTAGCAAAGGGAGGGCTTGTCTTATATTTTGATTCGAAGCACAGACACTGGCACAGCTCTTGAAAATACAACTTCTACAGAGCTTTCTGTGTGGAAGTGCAGGTTGTGGTTGGTTTTATGAACCTTACTCAAAACAGCTGTCCCACAGCACAGTCTGTGAACCCACATATTAACACACTAGAGCTGAAGAATGGATGGAGTAAGCATTTTTAGTAGAGAGGTGTCCTTCTGAGTAATTTTTGAGAAACTGAGGCCAATGATATTTTATCTGGAGCACGCAGGGAAAGGCGGACTGGAAGCCACCATCTGCAGAGGGCTCTCCCACCACTAGTGTCTTCATTCCTGAAAAATCTTTAGAAATAATGGGAAAACTGAGGATATGATGGTACTTTTTTTTTTTTTTTTTTGAGGGGGGGTGGAGGTTCAATTTCACAGTTTGTATGGGCAAATAAATACAACTTTTCCTTATTGTTCACCAAATCCATGTACTTGTGTACCTTTGGTGCTCAAACCCAGAGTTAAAGTATTTAAACTAGGGAAGGCCCAAAGAATCCAAATTTTATGACGTGACCTCATGGCACGTCTCATTCCTAGTAAGAATGAGGGCATGCCTGAGAGCAGCGAGGGATCAAGAGGGGCACAAAATGAGAGAATTTGCATGATGGTGGGAAGTAATATAATGGTGTGGAGGGTGTTTGGCTGGAAGGCACTCACAACCAGCCTCACAAAAAGCTTTCTTTGTGTCATGAAATTTGTGTTAAATTATTTCTGGAGGCATTTTACTAGTTGAAGCGAACTTTATTACTCCCTTGTCAGGGAAACGCTTCCACGATCTCCTTGAACCCCAGCATGGCAGAGGTCTGCTGTCCCCCGCCATTTTCTTTATGGTTCTCTGGGAGCTGCGCTCGGGAGGTCCGCGCCCGACCTTCAACAGGCAACGTGAAGAGACCATGCGAGCACATCACCGTACCTCTTCACGAAAATAAAGAAATAAAAGAAATAAAAAAGAAAGAAAGAGCTGAGGTAAATTTAGAGAGGGTGGAGCCGGCCGGGGCACGGCCCTCAACGCTGGGGGTGAGGGGCGGGGGAACGTCCCCCCTCAGTCAGGGTGGGGCGGGGCTTCCCGTCCCATGGCCCCGCCCAGTCAGTGACAGGCCACGCCCACATAGCACATGGCACCGCCCACTCCACCCCTGCCGCCATGCGCAGGCGCGGTCAGGCCCGGGTCTCGCAGCGGCGGGAGGGGCACCGCTGAGCGTCGCCTCGCCGTCACCCGCCCCTCTTCCGACGCGGTGCCCGGAAGCGTCCGTGCGGGCGGCGCAGCCGATGCACAAAAGTTCCGGGACTGCTTTAGTTCCGGGGGGGGGGGTTCCTCCGTCCAGAGCCGCGGCCGCCGCCGCCTCGTCGGGTGCCGCCATGATCCCGATCCCGGTGGTGGTGTGCGTGCTGGGGGGCTGGTGCGCCATCTACCTGGCGGACACGATGCTCAAGGTGAGGGCTGCGGGCGCACAGCCGGGCGGGAGCCCCGGGCCTGGCTGAGAGGCCCCCCCCCTCTCCCCGGGGACCAGGGGCAGGAAGAAACCCTCCCGCGTTTAATTTATAAATGTGCTCTGCGGAGCTTGTGTCTTACGGCGTTTCTCTAAAATTTAGGTTAAAAGTAATGTGCGTTTCCTTTTGGGCGCTCTCAGTTTACTGGAAAAAAATATCAGCGCCCTATGGGGCTATCTTTCAACTAAATAAGTCTTAAGAGGGTATTGTCTGTCCTTCAAAGAATTAAATCCTAAAAGAGCATTATCGGCCTCATCTTTTTCCTCCATGTGGAGAAGGAAAGGTTTGAAACCAAAATATGCCCCTGATGTTATATTTAGGAATGCATAAACCAAGATATGCCATCCGTGTGTCATTATAGCCAGGAATGCATGTGTGCGGTGCATGAGTTTCATTAATTTTTTTATTTTTTTTTTAACGCTTGATATCGATGTGAGATATGGATGGAGTTGCTTACTTTGTATTCAAAACAGGACTTGTGATAGTTAAGTACAAGGAAAATACCAAACGAAACATTCAATCTGTAATTCCTTCGCTTTTTGAAATTTGCATTACAGTCCAGGAACTGCATCTGCTTCTGCTGAGTGTAAATAGGGCTTAGCATTATTTCAAAGTAACAAATGTTCATTTTGTCACTGGTGTAAAATACAGGAAAAAATGTTATAAGGAAAGCTAAGTTTTGGGTGGTGAGGAAACTTGAAAGATACGTAGCTCCCCCTGCTGCTAATTGTTATGGAGCAAACAGCTCAGCAAATGATGAAAGCTATTCTTGTCAAATATTAGCCTGTACATTTTAATGATGCAAATGACAACAACAACAACAACAATAATTTATTTGAAGATTTTTGAAATTTCATTATACCAAGTGAATATCACATATTATGTTGAATAAGAAAGGGGAATGGCTGGAATTTTCTAGCAGGCAGGAGAGTCCAGGAGTTAAATTTTAACTGTGATGTTTAACTAGAAGTTGACGAAGGTAATTAATCATCAGGAACAAAGTGTAAGCTGTTGGGTTTCGGCAGATTTATTAGTAGATCTGATGTCAGTACATCTCAGTGATAAGTTTCATTGTGAGTACCACAATCAAAATAGAATTCGGATTAAATAACCAGATTTATATAATTAGGAAATTCATGTTTGTTTTATTGGTGGTACTCTTAATCTCCCACCACACTCATAACCCTAGATTGCTAACAACTGTAGCAAAAGGTAACCCCTGCTTAGATCACCAATTATTTAAAATTTAAGTACACCAAAACGACACGCAGAGCATGAATGAAAAATATTAGAGTATTTTAATTTATTTTTAAAAATATTTTTGGCAACAAAAGTATGTGTGCTATAACTTGCAGTTGATGTTTATTCTGATAATTTGTTCAATGTTGAATGTCTCTTGCTCAGTTTTCTCTCATACAGTTATTCTGATTTCCAACGTTTTTGGGTGGGAGTCTCAACCCTTTCAAACTCTTTGGTGTGAAAGGAGGAGCTGTGTATATAAATGTCTTTTTGCACAAATAAACTAACATAATATTGCTTGAATTACAAAATGTATTTGCATTAGCAAGTCAGCAAGGAATCAATGTGGGACTTGGAAATGTAAGCCCCTCTTGTTGCTCTTTACTGAAGCACCGATACAAAAGTTTCCCAGCGAAGCTTGGGTCTTAAAAAAGGGAATCACGTAGGCAGACCCCTGAATTCCTGCTCCCCAGCATGCTAAATCATCCCATTTCATTCTGCCTGAAGGATCAGGGATGTGAAAAGGGTGGAAGGTTGTCCCTCCTTCTGCTATCAGAAATAAAAGATGCGTTAGGCGCATTCAGTCAAGGTTAGCCTTCAGCTTTTAAGGTCAGGAAGCTGAAATGGTTCAGGGCTCTTGAACAGACTTTGTCAGCGCGAAAGAATGTTAAGGGCTCCTGCTTGCTGGCAGACAGTTATGGAGCTCCCAGCGTATTCAGCAGACATTCATTATTTTGAAAGCTTGCATAAATAAAAAGGGTATTGCTTTTATAGTAAAATTAATATAACAAAGATCACTTAGAGCTCAAGCTAAAGAAGCAGAGCCAAAGTCCGTGGAGGGAGCTTGAAATGAGACATAAGGTACCAACATACTTCATACCAGGGAGTGAGGGTGCACATGGCAGTGGGGTGATCCTATTGGGCTCAGGGCAGGAGGACCAGAAGTAGAGCTTTTTAATGCATTTTGCAAAGGAATGCAGTCATTTACTTCTTTGTATTAAAGGGATGCCATCATTTAGTGATTATGAACACCACTTACTCAACTTTTTTTGAGAAAAATCCCAAAGGAATATTATTTTTGGTGTCTTTTGGCCAAAGTATTGGTCAGTAATCTTGTATTTCTCATTAAGAACTGCGTATTTGTTTATGCCTTGCTGGTACAGTGGAGCTGTGGTGTGGTTGCAATGAATTGATGGGATGCATTGGTGGAATTTCTAGGGGAGAAGTTTCTAGGTTGATTTCGTATGTGATAAAGAGAACAGCTATTTTTGAAGTGCCAAATTTCTGTTTCCAGTTCTAACATTTGTGAGTTTTTTTTGTTGTTGTTCGTTGGTTAGTTGTTGGTTTTGGGGATCCTGTGTGAATAGGATATGTTTGTTTCCTTAAGTCCCAAAAGACGGATGTACTTAATGTTGTGCATATTTTTGCTCTTAATTATTCAAGATTATGCGAAGAGGCATTTTCTTCGTTTCTCTGGCTTACGTATGATTTGTAAAAATGTAGTATTCTTTGTGGTCTCTTCTGTTAAAGCTAGGCTAGCAAATGCTGATATGGTTGTGGACAACGTAGTGATGTTGTAGGCAAAGACCAGCGCTGACTAGTGGATGCGTTATGATGAAAACTTTTATGGTGGTCCTCAGCTGACTGAACAAAAATCTAGTGAAATCAGTAAATTGAAGAAGGAATTTATGCATAAACTTATGGGTAGCAAGGATAAAATGGTGTAATAGGTAATAAATGAACGATGAGCAAGTGGCTCTGGCATAATGGAAGGCTTTTTTAGTGCTCAAATTTTAATTAATTCAACAAAATGAGAAAAGCTATGGCTGTGCAAGATGAGCTGCTTATTCCCCACCGTTGCTGTGGAAGGAAAGGAGGAACGCAAGGAACTTGGCGAGTTCTAAATTTGTTTCACCAACAGCCAGGAACTTATGGAGTTCCTTCTGGGGGGGCAGAAGGGAGCCCCTTGTGAACTGCGCATTCCTGATGTCTTCAGTAGGTGCTGCTGCTCATAGGGAAATTCGGGAACGATGCTGTAGTTCAGACAGCTCTGAAGACTTGTCTGGATTATGTCAGACACACTCCTGCCCTGGGAACGGCCCAGAGTCAGAAGGCTCACAGCTCTGGTACGCTTTTCCTCAGCTGTGAATTCCTCCTTCATCTCTAAGGAAAGCTGTCCTTCAGCGGGCTTTCTGATGCTAGCTTCCATGAATTAGGCTGAGTAAAGACTATTGAGAAGACCACCACCACATACTATAAAATAACAGTTGCAAAACTACTTCTTTCGGCCTATAATATTGGATACTGCTGCAGTAAACTATTAATTACATAGTCCATAGGTCACATTCATTGTAAAGGCAAGTTCTAAAGAGAAATCTTTGGAATTAGCAGGAAGGAGTTCCAACAGTATCTTGAAATGCTGGAAAATGATCATAGTGAATGAAATTGTTGCAATATATGTTGGTAATTTTAAAGTCTATTTGGCTTTTTGATAGTGTGATCAAATATTTCAGATGCTCTTAGTCATTGAAATAGTAGATTCATTAGTCATTGAAAAGTAGACCTTGTTTTTACTCTTGCTAAATAATACCCACATTTCTGATCCACATCTCACCAATGTTAGAAATAAGCTGGTGCCAAAAGAAAGCCAACAGATTGTGTTTTTCTTTGTTGTAGTTTTAACTTTTAGCTTTTACATTTACTAAAATGTAATTGCATATAGAAAAATACCATCAGCAGTTCATTCTTTAGCCTTCTGACCAGGCAGGTGAAAATTACGGAAAGTGATTTAACACTAGGAAAGATGATACAAGATTGTAATTGCCAAATTACACTGGATGGCTGATCTCTCTTCCAATCCTAAACTTGTGATTTGCATCATAACAGTGGTGTAGCCTTTTTGTATTACAGGTCACACCTATATATCAAAATATAAATAATGCACAGGACATGTACTTGAAGTTACACGTATGTCTTTATATAAGTGGATCTGATTTGCTGCTTGGCCACATGATACAGAATCTTCCTGAAAGTTTTGGGTTAAACTAACTTTCCATTGTTTTGCAGTCATCCAGCTCTTTGAAGGCATCTTATGAAGACTGGTTGCTGACATATGGCTTGAGCATCTCTCCTTTTCACATGCGATGGCAAACAGCTCTCTTCAACCGCCAGTTCTACAACTGGGGGAGATGGAAACCCAGATTTCTCTATTTATGGTATAAATTCATGATTTTTCTTTTCCCTCAAATACAGAGGCAGCAACTATCACCACATCTGTGCTTTTCATCCTTAAAAGTGGAATGCCTAGTTGTGGTTATTTCTATAGGCTAAGGATAAAACCAACCAAACAGGGTTGCTATAAAGGTATTGTGCCAGCCCTCTGCTAAAAAATATACAGCTAAATTACATATGGGGATGCTGTAAAACAAGACATCTATAAACTGTATTTTTACCTATGGTTTGAGCTACTCATAGCTCTTAAGTATAAAGATATTACATATAATACTCTACAGAGGTAGATCTGAAAGCAGCTTCTCGTATCCCAAATCTGCCCATTACTGTACACTGAGCTCTCCCCTGATCACTAGAGTTTACAAATTATTCAGAGACAGTTGTGCCCCTGCTGCCAATCGTTTCCCAGACATTCAGCAACTGTACCTACTCAGAAGGACATTGCTCTAGTTCTGTCTTTTACCTACCTGCACCTTTCCTTGCGAAGATTGCACAGACTGCTGGTAATAGGTAAATAAGGTGGATGGTTAATATGGATGCTTTTGGACTGGTTTAGAAAATTATTGGTGAATTGCCTCCCTAGTGTTGTTTTATATCCACTCTGAAAATAACAATGAGTAAGGCATGAATTTCTTTTCATTTCCTGTATTGCTACCATTAGTGAGATAATTGTGAAAGAGAAGTCTGCTTCATGTTGGTTTCTCTGGTATCTAATGGTTTTACTTTGGTTTTAAGTAGTTCTGTATCAATCACAAATTTTTAATGTGTGTAATTTATTACAGTATAATGTTTCCATCGGTCTCTTTAGTTAGCATTACAAGTGCATATTGCTTAAAATAAAATTGCTAATTTCCAGTGAGCCTTATTAAGGATGGTAAGAGAACAATTATGTGATCGTGAGAGGAAGAAGGACTGGTAGTGAATTGAAATGTTGCAGCTAGAAAATAGACTTTATCACATCCTTCAACTATTGAATAGTGTAAAATAATAATAATAATGGTGAATAAAAGTTTACCATTAGGTGGACTAAAGTAAATTGAAATGATTTTTCACACTGATTTTAATGAAATATGAATGGGTGAGAAGAAGAATGTGTTTTAAGTAATTGATTTTAATCTGGTCTTGCATTTGTACCTTTTAATTTTTCTTCTTTAAAGAAGTTTGATTCTCATTTATTGTTCTTTAGCACTTTTTATTGCTGGTGAGGAAGATGCCAAATTTATTGAAAAAGCTTATATAAATATGTATGCCACCCCATCACTTGATCCAGATTTCTAAATATGTGATGGTGTGGCGCAACATGGTAAATTATACATTGTAAAGTTATGTTTTTATTCATAGCTAATGGCAAGTTACTTGTGTTGGGTAACTGAATAAAAAATAGAATGCACAAGGACTGCATAAAAATATTTGAAGATGAATCGGGATGTGATTTGGATATCAAACACTTACTAAATAAGGAAAATATTATATATTATTAAATATGTTACTAGTATATGTTATTAGTGTTATTAGTTTCCTTTAGCTAATATTTACTTACTTCCTTGTTGATGCATGAATAGTAGTAGCCCCGGGTAGGTTTTGCCCTGTGAGGTTTGTGTGCTAAGTTAAATACCCAGAGAATATGCACGAGCTTCCTGTGCCTATGTATTACTAAACTGTTTGCCTGTCTTTGCAGGTTCAGCATGGGAATGGTGTTTGGTATAGTTGCCATGTTTGGCTCTGTTATTCTTCTTGGAAAGACACTGATGCAGACACTGACACAGATGCTAACTGAGGCACCAAAAGCCCAGAATGATCGTATGCTACAAGTTGTGGTAAGTGTTCTCTCCTCAGGTCTTCATTTGAGGGCTGTGAGCTGATACTAACCAACTTCTTAATGGGATATATGATACTTAAATCCTCCCGTGCAAGGATAACCTAACTGCTAATATTTGTTTAAATAAGAAATTGCTGGTTTGTTACCAGCCTTACAAATGAAGGGTTGAGGTAGTAAAAGAGGGGAAGGCGAATGCAAATATATGAAAGAATTTATATTAAATATTCTCAGAAGTGAGAACTGGTCAGCAATTTTGAAAAGCCTTAAATTATCATAGTACTAAGAATACAAAACAGCAATAAGAATTTACCTTCTCTGGGCCATGTGATGCCATGCAGACAATGGTGGCCTTGAAGCCTGCAAAACAAGTCCATAATCCGCAGGAAGAGAAGAGTTCTCCTTCATTTATTACAATACAAAACATCAGTTGAAAAGGAGAGAAATGTAAAGAGCTTTGTGTGATTGTGGAAACAAAGATTCATTAGTGAGGAGGTTGCATATTTTTGGATTGTTCAGAGACCTCTGCCTAATTTACACTGTGAAATTGAGTGTTCTCTTTCTGACAGTATCTAGTCAAAGGCCTAATAGTTTATTTGATTGTTTCATGGATTTGTGATGCTGGACACTACTGTGTTGTTTTAGGAAGAAATGTAGTTTATAGAATGTGAAAGATTGCAAATACTGTCTTTATGTCTTACAACAAAATACATAAGGCAGTAAAGGAAGAAGTATCATTACCCTTAAAACAGGTTTAACCTGGAAAGGTTCCTAGCTAACCTTATTTCACCAAGCATGCTGTCTGGCCAGAATGTGTGGTCATTTTCCAGGAAAGCAAAAAGTCCTATAAGATTGCTCTGCCTTCTACCGTATGGCTTAGAGCAGTGGAACCCAACCATTTTGCTCTGTTGTACTACTCAGCTAGTCTAGCAAACAGAAGTTGGGAATTGTGTGCTGCCTTGACAGACCTTCCCATAAGTGCTAAATTGACCGTATGCCACTAGACTTAAATAAATTGCATGAGCGTGAGCAGCCTGATCGTTAGCATGTGTTATAAACTCAGTGCATTTGGGATGTTTTGGGTTTGTTTCACACACGTAGGGTGAATGCAGCAAATGCAGTATGTGTTGGCAGAAGCGGTAGCCTGGGAGAGAACTGCTGGTACTGCCACTGTTAGTCACCTGGTCTACAACCTGCTCCTGAATTATCTCCAGAAGCAAGCAGTAGTGAGTGGGAAGTCTTGGTGTTATGCTGTGTGTCTAGTAGAGCACAAATTGAACACGGGACTGAAAATTTCTTACCTGCCAACAGGGTCCATTTTAAGCATGTGTGTCTATTGCATTCCAGAATAAGAAATAGCTCTCTTATATTTTCATTTTTTGAGATCACTACATGAATCCATCCACTTTGTGACGCCAAAGTAGTCATTTGCAATACTCTGCTCTTCTGTGAAAGTGACATAAGTAAAAGGTGAGCAAAGTCAAGATGAGCTTTAGCAAATAATCTGGTGTGAACTGTAACTATGAAAGCAGAAATGTAGCACAATATTAACAATTTCAATGTGGAATGGATTCTGCGATGACTGCTCATTGGCAGTATCACTGCACTCAAACCAAGGACAGATCAGTACTGAAAGAGATGGATTGTATACAGATAATGTAGTGTCGTGTATGGAGATAAGGTTACTTCTCCTAAGCTGTGAGAACCTGTGTGGTTCTCTTTCTTTTGTTTCGTTTCTCAACGGTCACAGTCCTGTAATTCTGCATTCAAAGAGTTTGAGTATTCTGTTGACACTAAAAGTGACCCAGATGTGGTTGCAAAGAAGTGAAGAACAAGTGAGGAGGACCTTCTCATCATTTAAATTAGTCATCAATATGTTTCATAATTAATTGACTGCCTTGGAGGAGAGAGAGCATTTTTTTTGTTTTGTTTTTTGTTTTTAATTGTTAACTGTGCTTTAGCCTTTGGCATGAATCTGCTTAGCCTTTATTCTTCATCTTTGGAGAAAGGGAGTTATGCTTATGTTTCATTGATTTAGATTTTTGCACCCATCCTCTTTTTTTTTTTTCAGCCATATACTTTATTCAGAATACCCATCTGCAGATAACTGAGTTGTTTTTCTTTAGCTTCCTCCTCTTGTGTTGGTTGCCTGTTAGCAAAAGTGGGGAAGAAGCAGATCGGTTATTAGGAAAGGACCTTTTTTTACTAAAGGCATTTCCAGAAGACCATGAAATATGAGGTGACAACGCTTGTTAACAAAATACTGCGTGAATTCTTCATGAGAGTTAGCTTCCTCTTTAGGTGTGTCATAAGCTAGCTTCTTTGACATGATATGTGAAAGCACTCGGTGTTTTCTAATGTGATACAGTCACAGTGGTATTGCAATAGGAACTTTTGCTATAGCTGTCTGTCCTCCCATGCTCCTGGAGCAAAGAGCCACTGAGAATGCCAGTTAAATGATCTATTATTAATGCCGCCAGCTAATGCTTTAATGCCAGCAATGGAAGCCTCACGAGTGAAGAGCAGCTGTCTTCATACAGGGAGGTACAAAGTTTGTTCCAGTTAAGATAAATATCTTGGTCACGATCACACTCTGAACAGAATTTGTGAAATGATTCAGTGTAACACTAGTGAAAACAGTCCTCCAAAGGATTTCTTTTAGTTAGATTGTCTCATCAAGCTGTCGCAAGGTTCCTCATGATAGCTGAATGCACATAACTGAGCAACAGGCGGGACTGAATGAAGGTAGGGTTGTGTAGGGTCTGCTCAGTTGGATCCCAGAGAAGAGCAGCCAGGAGCTGCAGCCTTTTGTGTCAGACAAGGTCATTTTTAGACAGTCTTACAGGCAGGTCAGAAATGTTTGCCCATCGCATCTCTTTTCTGCCACTGGATCACAATTCATGCCATGTGCCTAGCAGCTGTTAGCACTGGGGTGCTCCCTGCCTGGAGCGTGGGGAGCAGCAGGGACAACTGTCCCTGAGTCAGCAGCAGGTCTTCCTACTGCAGCCCCAGCAGCTGAGAGGAGGTGGGAATTGAGCAGTCCTCCTCCCTGTCTCATGGAAAGAGGGCAGGCTTCCTCCTTCTGACTTGTGACTGACTGCTTTGGAGCCTGGCTGGAAGGAGCTGTTGTCTCATAACTAGTGCAGAGAAGAGCTGGGGAGCGGTGGGAATCCACAGCAACAGGAAGACTGGGGGGGCTGCGTGTTATGTCCTACATCAGTTAAAATAGTATCTCCATTGCAAGTGCTTTTTTTAATCTTAATCTGTTATATGCAGACTGCCAAAGCTTGAACAATAGACAGAAGTTACTCTTTTTTTGATCTTTTCAATTTGGGGTGGTGTCATGTTTTATAGAAAGAGAGAAGGGAGACTGACAATTCCAGTTTTAAATGTATTACAGTTTTGTTTTGTTTTTTTTTAAGGGTGGATCTCAATAACCACATGACTATCTACAGGGTATTGTAAACTACTGCTCACAGTGCCAAGCCTGTCTCATTTTAGTTGAAGTCTGTGTATGTTTTTATAAACTTCTGGAGCTTAATATAGAGTAGGGCACACTCTGTCATGGTTGTGGGGACTGAGTAGGGGAGGGAAAAGGCTTTTCACCTGCAGAGCTTTTCAACCTTCAGCAAAAGAATATATATTCAGTGTATTTTAAACTATTTTGAATAAACAGAGAGAAGAGGTACAAACCAGTAGTGCTGTGTGTGTGGCTCCTGTTGTGTTGGTGGGCTGAGAAAGCTGAGTGAGAGCAGCAAGGTTAGAGGCAGGATGATTTGTCTTTGTACCTCTTGGTTTCCTAGTGTGTTTTGTTTTGTTGTCATGCCCACATGAACAGGTGCCTGGTGTAAATTTGCCTGTCAGCCAGCTGACCTATTTCTTCTCTGCAATCCTCATCAGTGGTGTGATACATGAAGTCGGCCATGGGGTGGCAGCTATTCGGTAATACAAACTACTTTTCTCTTACTATGTGCCAAGAAAGACTAATATTCCAATTACAGGTGAACGTTGTTAGCATTTCTTCAGTTTATCTAGGGAGTCTGTTTATTCTGTATTTCATAGCTTCCTTAGATTTTAAGTCTGGAAGGATGTACAAGAAAGGACAGAGTTTTAATACAGTGCCTATTCTACTGATCATGAGACAGGACTTCTGCTTTGTAAATATACCACGCTGCATCAGGTTTAAAGTAATTCTGCTCATAATTGATCTTGTTTTTCATACAGTAATTTCATTTCTGCAGCTGTGGCATTTGAAGAGGACCTGCATGCTATTGTAGAATGGAACTTTAAAATAGATTTTAAATTAGTTTGTTTAAATGCAGCTCATGAAGTAGCATCTGAACAGCAGTAACTCAGTCAAATGTGATTTGCCCTTATTAATCTCAGAGATGTGTTAATTTTGATCATGGTTGAAATTTTTAATGTCACTATTAACTGTGATGGTTACTTCACAAAGACGTTATTTGATGATTAGTCAATTACTGTTAAACGACACTCCAGCATAAGAGGGTTAAGTGGTGGTTACCAGAACTGATATTCAGGTGTCCTCCACATTTCCTAGGGACTTCATAGGCATTATTTGTCCCATGGGCACGAAGCCCTAAGCTGTTTCACTGATTTTCTTGAGAATAGGAAGTCATGACTGCATTTGAACCTGTTACAGCCTGTTTTATAGCAATGAAAGTTCTCAGTCAAAGGAGTGATGTGGGACCCTGTGTGTTTCATATACTCTGTTTGTCTTTAAGCTTGGTTTCTGTAATATCCAGTGGGTGTTTTTTTTTTTATGGAGGATGAAGCTCTTTGCTCTTGCTCATCCCATGACAGGAAGAGACAAGAAAATTTCCTTTCTCTTACAGTGCCTTCATGTGCTGCTGGCTAACTGCAGAGAATCCAGGAGTAACTATGGAGCTGTTTTTAACCAGAATTAATAATTCTTATACCTTAGTGGTATGATACTTTCACTCAAGATCTGGGGCAGTGGCTCTGAATATTCAGCTTTGGGTTATGTTTTTGTTAAAAATCGATTCCCATCTATTTCAAGGAGAAAAAATTGGATTGTCCATTGTAAAATTACTGTCAATCAAAATTTGGGAGATTATTTTTTTTTCCATTTACAGCAACTTGCTGCTGCTGTTTTCTCCTTGTCATTTTGTTGTGTTGTGTTTTTATGTTTTTGTTTTTCTCCTAGTACAGATTGGGTCTATAGTGCTGTTAAGGTCCATCCTCAGGCTTTACTAAATAGCTGTGCTATGGGAGAATTGTATGATTATTGTATATAATAATAATATTTTCTGGTACATCATTTCGACTCCCTACATACTTTCACCAGCTTCAGTTCAAGGTAGTATTGGCTACAAAAGCATAAAATACTCGAGCCTTAGCTTAGTCAAGGCTTATATCAAAAAAACCTTTTTCTCCTTCCCTTTATGCCTTCTACCCAAGTCGTGAAATCTGGCATGGGCAGGAGATTACCCTTGCTATTCTGTAGTAAGGGCAGTTTTTATGAGTTACCTGCAGAGAATTCATGTATTACTTTGTTCTGATTTGTTTTGTGTAATTTTATGTCTTCTCCTAATTTTATGTCTCCTTTTATTATATATGTGCTTCATTCTTGCAGCTGGGATTGTATGAAAAGTGACTAAATATAATGCTTTGCCCAGTGTACTGTCACAGAAAAGATATGAGATTAGCTGATTTATTTGCAATAAATGTCTTGAAACGTGATTGTCATGCCTTTACAAGTCCCTTCTGAAATATCTAGCTTCGTAAAGTCTTCACGTAGATATTCCAAAAAGTGCCCTTTAAAAGCAATTGTGAAAACTCTGAAACTGTTATCTATATGACAGTGTCAGCTACTAATATATTTAAATAGCATTTGTCCTTTTACCCTATTGACTTTCAGATGACATTTCCCTCATTTTTGTAAGTTTACAATTTACTATGAATTTCACTTAGGACAAAGAGAGAAATGATAAATTCCAGAAATCTCTAAGTATTCCTGTTAAAGGAAAGGCATTGCTTTTCCAGATAATTTTTCACAGATTATTTTGAAATTTCAATAATAAAGCTTGCCATTTTTTACCTAATAGACTCCCCCAATGTTAAAATATATGCTACAATGTATATTACTTAAAAGCAGATTTTTTTTTAATATTTCATGTGTTATTGCCAGAAGGCAGAAAAGAAGTTGAACTCTAGCATTTGTTTTTTACCAGCCTCATAAATGCATGTTATTTAGAAGTGGCAATTAACGCAGAAAATATCCTCTAGTTTATCTTTCCATCCTTCATGTTATGAGGAATAAGTTAATTTGATAATTGTAATTTTAATTATTCTCATAGTCAAAAATGTGCGCTATGCAAAATCTCCCAGTTTTTCATTTGTTGTGTGCAATAACTGCTCTTCATTTTTCTTTTCTTTTTCATTTTTTTCTTTCTTTCTTTTTTTTTTTTTTAAAGAGAACAAGTACGATTTAACGGATTTGGGATTTTTATCTTCATTGTCTATCCTGGAGCATTTGTTGACCTCTTCACAACCCACTTGCAGCTGATATCACCAGTCCAGCAATTAAGGATATTTTGTGCAGGTAATAGTTTGTGCTCTTATTAAATCTCTCCTTAGCACAGTTACTTATTCTAAAGGTATCATTTATAAATCCTTGATAGAGGACTGAAGGTTTAAAATGAAGAAGCATAAAAGCTTCTCTTCACCTAAAGGTGATCCTTCTGCTCTGAACATGAATTGTGATGTCAGAAAATCCTTTTGATCATTGTCCGTATTGTGCTGTCTTCTGGGGGAGATAAAGCTGTTTCCAGGAACATAAATTAGTACGAATTTCCTGACTTGAGAAATGTTTTGTCCTAAATCAGACTCAGAATAGTTGTTCATATGGTTGGGGAAAAATGGGGTTTCTGACCACATTTTCCCACTATTATAAGCTCTCATATCAGCTGAGGTGCAGAAGTTCCTTTAACTTTCTTTGCATATCATACGGCTTAAATAGCGAAACATCGGAGCACAAAAATAAATAAATAAATAAATACTCAACCAGAAGATTGGTGGTGTGAGAACATGACTTGCTGTCACAGGTGAATACCCTTGAGCGACCACTACCATCTTCTGCAATAGGAGCAACCTATTATGTGATTTTCAACAATAGCTTGAGTGATTGTCAAAAAAGTCTGAGTTACATTGTTATATAGGTGACTGTATTTTGGCGATGCTATCAGAACGAAATAAAACACAAACATCCAAAGAGAATTGCAGCTTATAGCTCCAAATAAACTTCCAAGTGGTTTTGATTTAATGCTTTTTGTACTAAAAATTCCTTGGCTATTGGGAAGCAGAGCTCAATTGCTGTGCAAAGCTAGACTGAGACTGTTATGCTTCCTCAATTGCTTATATTATTGACTTCTAGAGAAAAAGGGGCTTCCCAACCTATTGAAATAAAGACAGAAAAAATAACATTTTTGTTTAGTTCTTGATACTGACGATTTTCTGTTGCAGGGGGCAGTAGAAAGCAGCCAGCCTGCAGTACTGTGTACGTGGTAACACTGTTAATTGAATATTATAACTATACGAAATTATAAAGAGTATTTTAGACTGGGCATACAGAAGCATTTAGCAAAGCTTATTTTCAGGTTTTCATAGATCAGGTAAATGAAGATAAATGCTAGGTAAGTAAAGGTATCTATATTCCAAATACCGTAATGTACCAAAATCATTTGATGCAATAGGCTAACTTTTATGAAGCCCTTTTTCTCAAATTAGTCAATTTCCATTTTCAGCTAGTGTGAACAAAACCAAAAGAGAAGACATAATTTTCAAAATGAGTTGTTCACTTACATTCCTGGGAAATGATCTAGAAAAATGAGTTTATAAGCTGCAATAGAAAAGAATTGCTTTCATGGCTCTGATGACAAGTAAACACCTATAATAATTTTTGGGAAACCTGATAGAGGGAATGCAAGGTAGGAACAAGCACTTTGCAAGGCTGTTTAGCGTTAATGGCTTGTGATCAATTTGGTATAACAAATACATGCAGTTTTTACAGCTAGTGCTATGTGTAGTTTAGTACGAGGATGTTTGAGGTCAATAAAATGTGATATTTGGTAAACTGTACTCATTTATTTTTTGTCAGAGCAGTTGAATGAACCTATTACCAGATCTTCAGTGTTCTGAAGATTTGAATTTACAGGGCAAGTTTTTAGATTTTTGTACTGTAGCTACCAGAAAGAACTAAAAGAACTAAAAGAACTAGAGTAGAGAACCACACTGAATATTCCTTTTATAGTCCACCTGTACTCTGGAGTTTAAACAGTATATTTGTTGTACAGCAGATGGCATCATGAGTTCAAGAATAGCGAATGAGACTTGTGATGTTTTTAGCCTTCACTGCATGCCTAATAATTAAAACGTGCTCCTGTGCAGTCCTTGCTTATAATTAGTTCAAATATATGTGTTATTTTTGAGATTATTTTTCAGATAATATTTTTCAAAATGTTTTGTCTTTAACAGAAAAAAGAGCTAAAGATTTTTGAAGCATGATTTTAAGGTGTTTTAAGGGCTGTGTGAAGTGTGCCTTTTTGAATATAAAGAATTAAATTTCCAAGGATGAGGCTGTTCTAGCAAAATGAAATTGATGGTATACTCATCAGTGTGCCTCAATAGGTATTCTCATTTCAACGCTGTTTATTTTTCTAGGGATCACCTGGGATGAATTTGAAGCCTTTCTATTTTAGACTTTTCTGCTGTATTCCACACAGCAAATTGTGTAGATTATTGTATTAAGGCCCATGTTTTCCTAGCTATTGGAAAGCATTTTTTGTCACCCTCCAGCAGTTCCATCACCTCTTTTTTTTATTTTTTTTCCCTCCAGCTTACTCTCTCTAGTGGCCACACTGTTGCAAGGCAATTTTGTTTCTGTCTTAGATTTTTATACTTTGTTAAGCTGGAAAAAATAAAGTTTATTTTTAAGATAAAAAGGTTCAAACAATTAAGTTCAAATATTTACTTAATACTTCTGTTGTACTTGTGTTTGTATGCACATGCATGCATTTGTGTGAGATAAAGTTCTTCAGCATTCAATTCTCTTTATCTATCTAATTATCTTTCAGTGAGATATGATTAAAAACTTACAGAAAGAGAAATCACTTTAAGAAGTATCTATTAGTGGAAACAGCAACAAACTCTTATTTAAAGTACTCCAAAAATGTTTCTCATTTCTACAGCATCAGAAATGTAAAAGACTGGGTGGCATGTGAAGATGAGCAGAGGAAATAAGAGTCTCACATGTTATGACTGCTATATTATATACAGTGCAAGAAAAATAGGCTTAATATGTTTTTAAATACATTTATTTCAGTTCCTGTCCTGTAAGTGTACTGTAAATATAGAATTGAATCAAACCATCTTAACAAGATGAAGCACTGTAAGAAGGGAATAAGGAGTCTTCGATACTGAAAAATTTTCCTGCATGGGTCATAGAAAACGTTTGTCCAAGAGCACAGAAGGAATGAAAAAATTTGTATAGTACTAGATGTTGAAGGAAGGCAAGCCTGCCTTAGACAGAGGTTTGTTTCATTCTGTGGAAAACAGCATACTGTAAAGATTACCATTAGAAATATATTGGCAAAAATAATGTTAGGAATTGCTGATTGGTGAACTTAGTTTCTTGGTGTGGTTTTACTGACCGTCTTGTAAAAGAAGCCATTTTTCAAATAATTTTCTAACCTTGTTTGGCATATATACATGTAATTATTTTTATTGATACAACAGGAATAACCATGAAAAAGTATCAAATGTCAACTAAATTTTAAGCTTCTTGCTGACAAACAGAAAAAAAGCATTCATATATAAGCCCGTTTATTAAGATTCTTCAATTCGACAGTTTGTTGTGGTAGAAGGTGACAAGTAATACATTTCTTTCCACTAGTTTTTTAATATTTATGATTCTTGACAATTGTGTGGATAGAAGCTGTAGCTTAAAATTGATTCAGAGGCTCGTATTTTCTTCAGGGTGCCCTGCCATGAATTAATTTTTCATCCATTCTTATAGTAATTATTTCAGAAAAGTTAATTAGAAGTTAACTGTAAAATCTTCTATTTCAAAAAATACTTTTTTATTAGTAATATTAATGTTTTATTTAGAAACTTTTTTTCCTTTTTAGGAGTGTGGCATAATTTTGTTCTTGGTGTTGCAAGTTTCTTGGTTTTGTTTCTGCTGCCAGCCATTCTTTTCCCTTTCTATTACACGGGTGTTGGGGCACTTGTCACTGAGGTAACAGAGGTAAGAAAAGTTCTTTACTGATTTCATATTATATGGCTTGTGATTTGAAATGTACCCGAGTCTGTTATTTTCACAATTAAATTTGGTTGGTGCAGCACTCTTCAAAATCTAATATATTGTGCTTTTTGTCTGCTTGAAGTTGCCTTCTCAATCTTATGTTTTTTAGTGTTAGTAAATGAATGGATATGGCATGAATAATTACAGACTGCTAAGCATAGTATAAGACTATTTAGATATTTGAGATAACTTTGCAGGCTTATTTCTTTGGGGTTGTTTTGTTCGTTTGTATTTGATTTGATAAGTGCTGGCACCAGGTAAATCTACTCAAATGTGCCTTATGACTAGCTTATTTTTATCTGTTTTTAATGTTAAAGATTATTCTGATTTTCATGCGTCTTTGGTCAGCTGGAAGCAAAGCAGAAGTAGACTGTTGAGTTTCTGGAAAGGACTGATTTTTTTCTGACTTAATCAAATACGGAACAGTTGAAGAAGAGCAGAGCTGGAAGGTCTCAGTCTTTCTTGGGTTTAAAACCAAACTGCTATAACTTAGGAAAAGAATGACATTTATTGTGCTTTATACTTACGACGGTATAGGTACACCCTACTTTGATGGAACATTTAGGGTACCAATTTACGTTTCTTCAATTTGAAATGATAGGAAAAAACACATTAACTTGTATGAAAATAATTGCTCAGATTTGAAGAGGTCCCTTGAAAACACTTGGAAACTTGCCCTTTTTTTTCCCTTTATGCACTAAATAAATTATTCTTCATGGAGTGTGTTGTTTTTGTGATACTCTTATCATCAGTGAAAATAATCAGAGTTCTAGTGGAGCCTAGGTTTTTCTGTTTCTCTGAAAATAATGTCCTAACCTAAACATTTCATGGATGTTCAGCATCCATTAAACTGTAAGCAGATACTTATAGTTTCAACTATAGCAACGTGACTGACTTCAGTGTTTCTTCTCAGGATTCTCCAGCCAATGGACCAAGAGGTCTCTTTGTGGGGGATATTGTCACTAGTCTACAGGACTGCCCAATCCATACTGTAGAAGACTGGAATTCGTGTCTGGGAGATATTTCACAGAAGTCACAGATCGGCTACTGTATAAATACAGCCACCCTACAACAATTAAGCTTTCCAGCTAGAGGTATGATTTTAGATGCTCTCTTTGTTATTTGTTATAATTTTATCACATCTTAAAGACTACTTTGGATTTAGGATTTGTTAGTGGGGACAGACTTCTCATTGAGTCTGTTGTCTTCTCTTCAGCAGTGACCAATATGCCATTCCTTATTTGTGAAATAAAAAGCGGGGAAGGGATGGATAGAAGTTCTCTTGTCTTCCAGTCATCCTATACAAATATTCTGTATGATCTGAATAATGGAACTTGCCTCTTTTGGATATTGTATAACTTGGTTATTAGCAGTAATACAGTTATCTTCTATATTTTTAGTTCAGTTCCATGGATCAAGTCAGTGATCTTTTGCAGCTGTAAATTCCACACATCACCTTACTGCTTTGATTAGCGTGACATTACAAATTGTGTGGCTTAACCCAATGATGTGCTTTATTATGGCCACTTCTTGTGATGTTTCTCACTAAAGAGGTTTTGTGTTTCGTATGTTTCTTCAACTTCACAATGTCTTTGCCAGTTAACTTAGTTTCGTCTGGACTGCACATATTGCTTCTAGAAGTCAGTCTGTTTCTTTCTGTTTTCATTTATACATTAGAGTGCTGTTGCTGTAACAACTTACCCCTGAGAAACAACAACAAAAAAAAAAAGTGAACTGAACTAAGCTAGAACAATAAACAAAAATTAAGTAGAACAAAAATGAACAGTCAAGTTAAATTGGCTGAATGTCTTGCAACATGCCCTACAGCTCTCCAGAGTTTGGTTCATGCAAGCATCCATGGAGACTGAATTCCAAAGCTAAGGGACTGCAGCTGAGCAAAACCTATATGATTCTCGGAGCTTGAAAATTGACAATGCCATTTTTTCATCATACTGGGACAGATGGGTCAGGCAGCTCAAATGCCTATATTTTCGATGCATTATAGTTGTCATGTGAGACTGAAAAGGTAATCTTTTGATTTTTTTTTTTAATATGTAAGGAAAGTAATCTTACAGCTGGAACTAAAAGAAA
The DNA here is from genome assembly GCF_964211835.1 of Anser anser. Lineage (NCBI taxonomy): Eukaryota > Metazoa > Chordata > Aves > Anseriformes > Anatidae > Anser > Anser anser. The sequence goes on along the minus strand of NC_139720.1, from coordinate 127,175,898 downwards.
TACTTAAACTGGAAACTAGTGGAGTATGGGTAAGATCCTTTTAGATATTTAAGAGTTTGGATAATCCTTCTGAAAATGAGGGCAACTCTGGAAATGTTTACAGCTGGGCTGGGATGGCAAGTAAGAACCTATTCTTAGATGCCATAGCTATACATTCTGAGATTCTGCTGTTCTCTGATAATGTAATTTCAGAGTAATAGATAATAAAACTGCATATTGTGCAACTGAACCAGTCCTGTTTAGATCGGAATACCAGGGACTTAATACTAGAGACTTAATATTGCATCCCAGCTTGGTTTGCTGTATTGTGTTAGCAGCCCATTGTCCCACTGCTGCATTCTAATCAGACCAGTCTGCCTGCATTTTCAGAGCCATAAGCCTCCAGCAGTGAGAAATATTCCTCTGAAATTAAATGAACTCTTTTCAGTCTCTAGCAGCTGTTATTTGTCAAAACCGTGACAGTTCACAACTGACATAAATGTAGAGTATCAATAAAAATATATATAGCAAATGGACCCTATCTACTTGACAATAAAATAAATGGAGAATAAAATATTTGAGTATGAAGCTAGACAAAAAAAACAATGCTCCAGGGATCTTCTTGAAATTAAAAAAATAAAATAAAATAAAATTCAGTGCAGTTCATAAGGGAACTAATTTCATGGTCATTCACTATTCAAAAATATATGTTGGCTGCTTTAGGGTACTTGAAGGAAGGATTATATGGCACAGTGCTTACACCTGTAAGCCCCAGGCATAAAGCTCCATGTTAGTGGACTGCAGTTTATGCAGTGATAAATCAGCAACCAATATGTCAAGCATGATCTAACTAAGGAAGGTACTGCAATGTTGCCGTGACACAGATTCTTACAGTAACTATTCTTTTAAGTTGTTCTTTTCTTTGTTTGTTTTAAAAAGCTGTTGCTGTAGAATGTTAGGTTGTATTAACAGTATCCATGGAAGGATTCTGCACCACACTAGTTAACTGGGTTTTAAAACATCATTTATTCACTGCTGCAGCTTTCAGTGCTTGGAAATCTTTCAAAAACTGAATCTTGTAAAGGCTTTCGTGTTTTAAAGAGGACATCTTGAGTCTTAGTTATCTCAATAGTCAGCCAGTGAATTCAGTACAACAGTAAGTAACAAATTTCTATGCTAGCCCGTAATGCAAGTTGGAGGCAACAGCCAATTATTTTATTTTATTTTTTTTGTAATTCATAATGCTCATAACATGGAAGTAATAGATCTGCCAGATCTCAAGGAGATCATTAAGATGAAAAAATCAGCATGTGACATGTTTGAAATCTGTGTTCTTAAAGTGGTGAAGTTTATTTTTAGTTGTGACTGAACCACAAGTAGAATCTGTGAATTACTGTAATTCTTGAAAGCTGCAGAATGGTTGTTCTCTTTTATTCAGAGACTAATTCAGGAAGTTACTATGCTATAATATCATTCTTTTGATCTATGCCTATGTTCTTTAGTCTATAGAAGACTCGATGGCACAGTTGAATGTTGTAGTAACAACAGCCTCACAGACATTTGCTTTTCATACAGCAATAGCTTGGACAGCCATCTGGTAAGTTACTTAAAGTGCTAATTCTGTTTGGTAAATATGGAATTGTTTAAATGAAACTAGAAATATTTACCAACATTTATGCAGCATGCTCAAGTGCTTAAGAATACCTACAGTTTGTATTAAAGGTTAATATGTACACTACTTTTCTCATTTACAGCTTACAAGCCAAAATACTAGTTATAATTTTTCCCATGATTAGTCAAGGAGTCTCTGGAAGAACCAGAGAAGATTTTATACCCCTCATTTTTTAGGCAGAAGGATACTTTCCTCATCTTCACTATTTGATGCAGAATATTGGTGAGGAAAAAAAAAAACAACTTTTGAGAAGTTAAAATTGCTTATTTTCCTTATTTCAGTCTTTGAAGGTAATGAACACTACAATGAAAGTAAAGTACTGGATTATCTGTTCAGTTATTTTTTGTGAAGTCAGCAGTGCTGTGCTGCTCACTAGATAAAACTTAAACCATGCAAGACAAGTTCCTAGAGATTGCCTAATTTTTTTTTTCAGTAAGGCCTCTATTTGATTCCTTTTTCACCACATTGTTTTTCTTTAGCATGTAGAAACATACAAAGTTTACCAGCAGGATTTTGTGTTACTCTCTTTAAAATATAGAAATGTTTCTTAAAACATATGATCCATATTGACAGTGATGGAGTATTTTTAATAGTTCTGTTTACAAGAACAAAGAGCACAAGTTTGAACTGTGTAAACTTTTCTACACGTGCCAGTCTGTTATTGTTCTAACCTGTAGGATAGATACCTAAAGAAATAGAAGTGTCTGTTACTACATCTGCTATATTTACAGATTCTCTGTAACAAATACTCCCAACAAAAAACAAACAAAAAACCAATATCCAGTTTGTGGTATTTAGTCACTGAGAACTGAGCACAGACCAGCAGTTCATTTGAAATATGACAGTGGCTGGTAACATCCTGGCGTTCAGCAAGCTTTGATAAACACTGCCCTACTGAGCTTTGACATTCTTAAGCTCATAGCTGGTACTTAGGAACAGCGAAGAAATAAAAGCATCCAGAAGCCTGTGACCTTCAAATGTCCTTGGCATGGCTGTGAGTTTTTGGACAATTATTTTAAATAGTTTTTGCAGTGCTACACAGCAATATTTGAAAATGTGCCCCTTCCCACTAATTAGAATAGAAGATCTTGTATTGAGGTTAATGGAGTGTATGACATGCGTGCATCTATAAGGCAGCGTAACTGTCAGGCTAAGAAGCAAGAAGGTCCTCTTTTGTCTTTCCTAAGGCAAAAAACAGATGAAGAACTTTCCTTGCTTGTGTTTAAGAACAAAAGCAAAATTGCCATGGAGCTTTTATGAGAGACATGAGGGGAAAAACAATTTCCTGTTCCTTTATGCTGTTCTCTGCTTGGCCTGTGGGGAGCAAGAAAGATCTGGTCTTTCAGCATGCAGAGAGTGAGTGAGTGTTACATAGGTAGGACCTGGGACATAGCACTGCACCGGGTACTGTGTTCATCTAGTTCAAAATGGTCACTTCACAACCACACGGTCAGCGCAGGGTGGTTGGTTGCTTTCCTGAACAATGAAAGCAACCTGATCTTCAGCCTAATCAATGAAAGCTGAAGTTTCTTAAACAGATAAGTCAGTTGTACATTGATGAAGGCTCTGTTCATTAGAAATCACTGACATACATGTAGATGCCTTAATACTTGTTGTGTGTCTGTAGTTCTTTAAAAAGTTAGCTTTTATTTTGGTACATGCATCTTTTCTACATTCCACTAAAAATGGAATGACAGGTTGAATGCATATCAGGTAGAGGTTCCGTAGGATCTGGAAAAAAATAATCGGATTCCAGCTCTTTGTGGGCTAGTAACATATCAGTGAAATCTTTGCTTTAAAAAATGAATAAATAGTACTTTTATTTCTGATCTGTTGGAAAATACCTTTAAATTTGACAATCTTTTTAAATACCCTTTGCAGTATGCCTGTCTACCAGCACGAAAAGTTATCGAGGCCAGCAAAGTTTGTCGAACCAACGTGGACTGCCAGAAGGACTTTGTTCCAAGCTTTTGTGTGACTCCTTCTTTAGAAAATCAAACAAGGTTAATCAGGGTAAAACATCCACCCCATATTGACATGCTGTTTGTAGGACACCCTATGCACCTACAGTACACAGGTTCGTATTACTTATTAAAGCAGTCTAACAAAAGAGTTCTAATATGGTTTACTTTTCCTGGCTGCTTGAACAAGGTCTTGGAGCGCTTGTCAGTTAACTTATTTAATGCAGAATCCATTTCTTGTTACAGCCAGTGGAGAGACATGGACTACTCAGGCCTAAAATGAAATGTGCACAGTGCAGTGAGTTACAAAGGTAATAGAAACAATATGTGATATGAGATAGTTGTTTATTCAGAGAAGTATAAAAGGGCTATTCCTATAAAAGATACCGTTCAGCTTAGTCATGGGAAACAGACACCTGTATTTTGCTAACACATACACTTCTCGAAATGCTGTTGCGAAATCTCCAGGGCATCTTGCTCCAACGCCTTTCCTGCAGTATTAGCACGACTGCTTGAATCAATAATATCCAAGTATGTATGACAGATTCCCATGACTACTAAACCACAAGTACAATCACAACATAGTTTTTTCCCGATTTTTTTTTTTAAGTGCCCTAAATTAAATAGCATATAGCAGTTTAGTTCCTTATTTTGAAGTGGATTATGGCTTTCCTTTAGACAAGATTTTATCCTTGAGTCAGATATACAAGGAAAAAGTAATTCTCTTGGAGCAAGTACAGGAAGAATTAACAAACTAATCTTCATGCCTACTTAGTAGCTTGAGTGGCAGAGTGAAAATGAGCTTCAGAAGGGCTTAAAAAAGTATTAAGTGTTAAAATACTGTCCCTTTCTGTAAGGAACTTGTCTGTTACTCAGACAGCTCTACCTCACAGGGAGAGGTTTTGCTTCAGGCATCCTGAAGTATCTCCTTAGCAAGGCATTATGCTTTTCTGAATTAGCATTGGAATTTAGTACAAAAGAGCTTTAGAAACAGTGATGAAATCTGGTTGTGTAAATCCTCTAGTGTTCTTGCATAAACATATCTTTTGTTAATCTGCCAGTCTTTATCTTTCTGTGCTGGTCTTATTTTGATACTTCTTGAAAAATCAGGTTATTTATTTCTACTTCTTTGCACCATAAGGCCATTTATAAGCATAAAACAGGATTTCTTCACTTGTTATTTCTGCCTTTTTGCCATTCAGGAAGAAAAGCATTGGTCAGCTGTGTGATATTAACACACGGTTCAATATTTGGTGACATCTATTCCATATGCAAGAATAATTTGTAAGAATAGTATTTGTTTCAATGTTTGTTTTAAGTTCCTTTTCTCAGCCCTCTAGTTTAACAATACATATCTAGGTATTAAAGAAGAATTGATACTGTTTTCTTTTTCAGTACATTGGAATTTTAGTGTTTCCTAGTACGTGGTAATTCTGCAAAGCAGTCAGACCTGTCTGTCATTCCTTTAGAAATGAGGAAATAATATTATTGGATTTATCTAGAGAGGTAGTTCTAAATTAAGAAATCACCATGTGAAAATAAATAAATTTTAAAAAAGCATATGTACATGGATATAATTTTAAAATGATTTACTATACCCTGGGAACTGCCTAACAAATGTGTTAGTTTGAAAGCTAAAAGCTGACTTTATTACAGAGTTTGCTGACATGCAACCAATGCTTTATGTTCCCCTTGGAGAAACACCAGAGCTAAAGTTAGTTACAGGAGCCTGGCCTGGGCAGCAGTTAGTCCAGCTGCCGTGTTCGTGCATTCCAGTGAAACAACTTTGATGTATTTCAGACTTACTTTGCACTGTACAATACTGGCTTGGGGCCAGCAGATTGTTGTTGTTGTTGGTTTTTTTCAGATGTGACAATCAGAATATGGTAGCTATATATATATTTTATTTTTTTTAATTAAAAAAGGGAAAATAATTTCTTTCTCTACTGTGTGAATTTTGAAATAGAAATAAATGGAAATAATGCCTTATTCTTTAGCATAACCTTCCTGCTTGCAGGAAACACTACTTTTTAGAGAAGTGCTACATTTATCATGCAGCCTGACAGGGGAGTTGCACGAGTGTGTTCTTGCTCTAGTAATGCCACTAAAGTTATATTTGAAAAACATTCTGGGTTTATGCATGTATTATTTTCTGCTTAGGCTTGCATTGCTGCCATGGTAGTCCTGGTTTATGGAGAAGCAGTGATTCTTTCATATTTTCATTTGAAGCCAATTTCAGGATACGATATTTAAAATATATATATATACATATTAGCTATTTACAAGAACTAGGCTGTGCAGCTAAATGTTTGAGAGTCCCTGAATGTCTTATTCCCTGAAGTAAAATATAATATCAAAAATGATTTTTGTTAATGTGGATTAACATCTATATTTAGCTCTTGTTTTCTGTGTAAAATAACTGTAAAGAATCACACTCCTAAATGAAATTATACTGCTGGAGATATGGCTGAAACTGAAACAGAAGAAATGATTAGGAATGTGCGTTGCTAAGTATGGACACGTTGATTAATCTTTTTAATTGGCATCCTCTCTGTGAATAGTCTCTAATGTATTCTAATGTAAATTCATACTGTGGGTTTAATTCATGTGGTAGTACTCAAGACTTTCAGACTTTTCTCACTGCAGGCCTGTTATACTCTAGAAGCTGTCCTTATGTTGGACAAATGATATGTAAGGTTGAAATGGAGTACCCTGTTATTAGTGTTATGCAACTTTGCAGTATTTCTTAGTTATTTTGATTTTTTTGGTTGTTAGTTTTTATTATTATTCCTTCATGCAATTTCTAGTATTGCAAAATCTTGACTTCCTTTCCTAAGTGGTTGGGAAAATCTGGTGACTAACATTCACATTTGGAATTCACACTCTTTGAGGGAAGACCATCTCCCTCAATGTTACTGTACCTCCATCACCCATCAGAAGAGGGATCAAAAAATTGCAAGATTTTCTTCATGAAAAGAAGATGGAACTTACCTAGTACAAAACTGGACCAGCCTCCTACCTCTGTTTTATCAAAGTCTTCCCCAAAAAAGCCACTTTCTAGCTCTGGGGAGTTTATTGGGCAACAGTCATAATCTCTCATGAAGGTCTGTGTGGCAGAGTCTGGTTTCTCATTCTTTTAACACTTGTTTCCCATTATTGTTGAGGATAGTAATTCTTTCTATCCAAATGTAAAAGGTCTGTTTGTTTTCTTCTGGAGACCATACAGAAATATCTCATGCCATACTTTCTCCTCCATAGCATGTGTTGTCTTTTCCTCTATTAAGAGATTTTAAAAATCTCGTTGGTCAACCTAGTTACTAAATCACTTTATCAACCCTTCTGATTAAAATTGTGTCCGATGTGCACACTTCTCAAAATTTGCAAATGCCATCTAGCATTAGCCAACAAAATAAATGTTAATGGTCGAAGGATTACTCACTTCAAGTGTGGAAAACAATGACTGTTTTCTCTCAATCAGCTTCATTGCTGTTCACCTCTTCTCAGCATTGTCCATTGAAGACAAGCATGAAGAACATTATTTCTACAATCCTTATCCCTCAAAGGGCAGGCTTGCCCTCCCACCATTAGTTTTGATCCATTATAGCCGCTAGATTCATTGCTTCATATTTCAGTGTCTGGAGGTCATCCCCGCAACTTCCTGAAGAGTTTTGCGGTGCTTTGGAGAGATTGCTTCAGCAGCCAGGTTTGTAGTTTTGATCCAGGTCTGGAAGCTATTAGGGACAGGTAGTTTGTTGTATCAAAGGGGGAGGGAGATTGGTGAACAATTCTGAATGTAGGCACAACTTCAGGATGGTGACTTGTTAGTAGCCATTAGGTGTTTGTCAAGAGGCAATCAGGTTTTGCAATTACAATATATTGCAATGTATGTCTTTTGAAACCTTTGAATACAATGGCTGTCTCAGCCATTTTGCTGTCTAGCTCATGAACAAGACGTTCGATCAGATGTTCTGATACCAACCTTCAACTTAATGAGTTGTTTGTCTTGGATATCATTTGACTTGGATGCCTCTGGCTTTCTGAGCTGGATTGTGTCCAGGATTTCTGACTGTATGTTCTTCACTCAGTAGTCCAACAGACTTACTTATTTGCTCACAGACCCCTAAATTAAAGGTCTTTCTTCAGCTAAGGTAAGAGAGAACATGATTTTCAAACCGTCTTGGTTTTGCTGAGGCAATTCTGGTATTGGGAAGTTCTGTGCTTATTGCCGCACCAAAACCACTCTATTTTTGGGACCCCCTTGCTTTCCAGGTTTCTCCTTCTGATGGTATGCTTACTTGCTGTACTATGTTTTACTTTTTTGATTACTCATCACAAGGGCTTCAGAAAACAGAAGTAATGTTAATGCAGCTGAGTGGACCAGTTCTCAGCCTCACGTTCCTTTGGAATTGTTCTTTCTCCTCTGTTCTGTTGTTCTTCAATTTACTGAACCTGAAGAAATCTGATCTGCTAACAAAGATACACGAAGCAGCAATAATGGCGTGTTACATATTAATGCTGGGATTTCCAATGTTCTCTTAGCCTATGGTTTTAGAATTTCTGAATGGGTAAGTTAATCTTGTTCATTTCCCAAGGGATGTTACTGTTAGAGTGGGATTGGAACTCTTCTGCTCAGAACTCTAATCAGTCTGTTCTTTGAACTCTTGCTTTCATGTACCTCTGAGGAAACGGTATTTCTTACGGATGTATTTTTTTCCAATGTTAGCAGGGAAAATTCAAACCATTGTGGCTTGCCTCAACTCTGTTCAAAGTTGTTCTTCAGGGACAGAGCAACTATTGCATTTGCTGTGCAAGCTCATTCTTAAGGTGATTTTCTGATTCTACCTGAAATTACCTGAGCCTCTTTGCTCTGGGGATAAGAGTCCACTATGCTAGAAGTGGAGCTTTATGGTAGGAAAGGAGCCTCTCTTTCAGGTATCACAAAACTAAGGCTTTCAAACAGTCCCTGAAGCTGATAGACTCAGACAACCCAGGTAGAGCATCCCTGTACTAACAGGATGGGAGATCTCAAGCTAACTTAGTTTTCTTTGAGGATAAACTCTCTCATAAACATTTGACATGTGGTCAGCTGAAATTTCATCTATACCTTCAGAGAAGTTATGGGACCAGAGAGTGTTTCAAGGTCGTGTGGAGTTTGACAATGCTGTCTTCCAGCGCAGAGGAAGGTATTTATACAAACGGTACTAAGTCTCGTCTCCCAGGCTTTTTTGTTGCACTGAGTTAAAACTTGGAGTCACCTGTGGTGTCATCTGAAGATAGAAGGTGCTGTTTAATTACTGGCTAACTGGTGTTAAGAAGTGTAATGCACCTGTGTATCATTTCCCAGCCTTTGCTTTCTCAGAGTTTCTCTGGTGCTCTCCTCCCTGTTTGCCCCCCTTCCATGCAACGTGAGCTCAACTTCAGAACATAGTAATCTTCTGTAGGTAGTGCAAGAGAAAAATTTGGGGGCCCTGAGAGAAAGTACACATGTGCACCCGCAGTATGAATGTATAGATGTGGACAACATATGTTGAAAAAGCCTGGTAACTATAATCTCTTTTTATATGATTTTTTTTGGGAAGGGACTTAAATTACACCATATGGTCTTTATGACTACAGATGTCCAGTTGTCTCTGAAAATATACATCTTAGATCTCCTTTTACTAAAATCATGCTAGTTGTATTTTGTGGTATGATTTTACTATGTTAGCATGTTTAAGAGACATTTAATGGCTGCACTGTGTCTTTTGAAAACAAGCCAAGCAAAACCGTATTTAGATTGGCTATTCGTGCTTGAAGAACTGTCATTTAAAATGTGCTTTTTTTCTGGAAAATTAAAAACTCGAATTCATAATATTATATTTCTGCAACAGCTATTGATTCTTTGTGTTACCTTTATGTTTTCATTTCAGTAAGTCTCAGCAGTTTTGTACCACGACATAACTTTCTAAGCATCGATCTGCCTGTGGTGATAGAGACGTTTTGCAAGTATCCTTTGAAGTACGTTCGTTCTTTTAAGACAAGAAGAAGACTGTTTAGAATTTAGTGAGCCAGCAAAATTTCACTTGGATATCATTTTAGACAGGATGCTCAGAAACATTTCTGTAGAGTTCTGACATCTTTATCTCATCTCTGCATTGATTATTGTCCATGTGCCAAGCCCAGAATGAAATCTCCCACTTCCTTGTGCTTAGCGGGATATTTTTGGTCAGCTTTTTTTTTTTTTAAACTCTTTCTTGACGGTGATTTTTAGCAGCTCTAACAAGAAAGTCAAAGTAATCCTGAATTTATGGCAGGACAAATGTTACTGCTAGCTTTGATATGTCAGAGCTTTATTAACACCATTTCTAAGCCATTATGCTGAACTAAATAACAGAGTATGGTTGTTCATTTCCACTCTTTTTTGCTATTGTTGTAGTAGTTTGTTTTGGTTTTGTGTGTTTTTATCTTCAACAGAAAACTTGTCCTATTCAAAAGCCAGGATGATAATGCATTTAAATGTGTTTATTAATGAGCAAGATCATATATGTACTTGGGCTTGTATATGGCTAATCTAAGACCCTTAGCCTTAGAAACTGAAATGTTTATGGGCGGTTAAAATACATTTAAGCAGATTTGTCCATAAAAGTATAGTAAAGATGCTACCTATAAACTTCCCTTTTCTGGAAACATGCCAAGGTTCACACTGATCCAGCTCCTTTCTGAGTCATGTGTCTTTTTGTCCAGCCGGTATAGGATGGAGGTAAGTAGTAATGTTAGCAAGGCTTTACCGGCAATAGAAATGATCTACCTTTGTCTCATTCTCACATGCACATGCATGCACAGAAATAGACTCCACTTCCTGGCTAACAGGTAAGTAGAAGAGGCCAGATTTCAAATCATATTTTAGCCATGTGCCTACACCAGTAAGGGAGTGTTTGGAAAATATTCCTAATCATTATTGCATATTAGATCATAGGTCTAGAATACCTTCTTACCTCAGGTGTGGTGTCAGAGCTGTAACCTTGCTCCAAAACCACACAAGGCAAGGGAGGAAGATGGGCAATATTAATTGTGCTTTTGCTGTCTCCTGCTTTTATCTGAGTTATGAAGAGCACAGATTGTTGAAGTATCAAATGCTAGTGCTTTTTTATTACTTTAAAACGAACCCGTAAGGGCAGTTCTGTGGGCATTTATGTTATGGTTATATTATATATAATTTATATGAAACAGAATGGCACCTAAAAATAACCCTTGTGTTTCTCTTTGCATACTGGAAATAAGAAATGCATTTTATATTAAATTTGGATTTATATTTTCTTGGATTTTATTCTTGAACCTTAACTAATGTCAATCAGATACCTAATTTCACTGTCAGGAGCATTGGCAGTTATCAATGCTGTACCCTGCTTTGCTTTGGATGGTCAGTGGATATTAAATTCTTTCCTGGAAGCCACTCTGAGCTCCTTGATTGTAGAAAAACAAAACAGAGAGCTTGTTGGCTTTTTAATTTTGCTTGCTGGTAGTACACTTTTGGCTGCCAATGTTGCACTGGGACTTTGGATGGTGACAGCACGATAGAGCATTGGTTATCCATCAGTTCTCACAGTACACGGAGAGAATGAATCCATTGCCTTTTAAAACTTGTTCAGTATAGAGATTGAAATAATTCCCTTAAAATGACACTGAAAGAAAATCACTGGTGGCTGCTGTTGTAACTTAAATCTGTACAACGTTTTGTCTGTCGTCATGGGAAGACTAAGAAAAAGCAGTATGAATCTTGTCGTGTACTCTTTAAGCACTGTACTAATTTTAGAGAAGTTGCATTGTAAAGCTTCACAGGAAGAAGCCTAATTTATTAACTTAAATCTCAGAATAAGGGAATTATTTGGCCTCAAACATTTGTAAAGTGGGAGGAAAAATACACTTAGGTTTTATTTTATAATCTGAACAATTTAAAAAAAAATTGTGTGGCCTCTGATCATTTTTCAGTCAGCATAATCTTCAGTGTCTTTGTTCTGTATTTTAATCTGGTGTTGTAGCAAACTGGACTCTAAGAAGCCCTTAAGTCTCATATCAAAATGTTGTAAAGCTAAGCAAATGATTGCCATGTGTTAATGAGGGGAGAGAGGCCATATGGATTAGTATCTTTCCTTTTCAGCTGGCCAAATGACTGGAAGCATCCTCAGGATGTAAATTGGAAGTGCCAATGTCTGTTGAGAATGAGGTATGTGGGAGGATAACAAAGCCCACATGTTTCTTACACATTCGGTTGTATGTTACCACACATAGCTGAAGATATTTTCAATATCTCAAGTCAATATTTCAAGTTTCAATATTTCAATATTGAAATATTTCAAGCCAATATTTCTCAGCAATAGGGAGACGATAAATGAAATTCAGTTTCTGAATGCTGAAAAATGCTGTGCACAATTATTGCTAAATGGTAAATAATGTTCATGTACTCAAAAAATAATACTGTATTATACCTGTTTACAGTTAAAAGTGAAGCCTGTTTTTACAGTGTCTATCTTCTGATTCTGTGAATGCAGTATGCCCAGTAACTCACTGACATCTCTGTCTTTCAAAGGTTTGTTTTCATTATAACTCACAATAACAAGTTCATAGAAGATTTTTTAGTTTATAGAAGATTCATTATAATTGAAGAAGTTTAGTTGAAGCTGGTCTTGTATCAGAATTGTTTAGAGGAAGAATATGATTGTGAATCTAACTGTTTTAACATTTGGCTTTGCTTTCTGAACTTAACATGGACCTTGTACTTGTTTTTAAAAGAACAATGGAAGAATGACCAGTGTATTGCTGACTGAAGTATGTGTGACTTATTCTGAGACCCTTTAAGTCTCTAACAGTCTCAATATGATTATACACTTAAAAAAAAAAAAAAAAAAAGGCTCTGGTTTGGAACCCCATATAATTGAAACAGGGAAAATTTGAAAAATACTCTGCAACTTCTAAACTGTATAATGCTCCCACCAGGAGCTGCGGCAGCTCAGAGTTCCTTTAATGAGGTGGCCTTTCCATTCAAGAAAGTAGAAGCTAAGCTAATGGATACAGGCCTGCAAAGAGCCATGAAGTCAGTGCTTCATGACTGGCTTGATCGTGGCCAGTTCATAATCAGCTAAAACAGATTCTCTTGGCACTAGAGGTAGAAGCCTGGGTAATTTCAACGGCGGGGTTGGGTGCTATTCCTGGTGCTACTGCATGGATTCCTAACTCCAATGTTTGCATTTGGCCACTGATGCATTACTGTATTTTTGCACAGGAGCCTTCACACTTACTTAAGATGTATTCTTTTCTCTTAAGATGACGCAAACAGTAATGAGAGAACGTACTTGCTTGTTTGTTGTTGTGTTAGTTTACTTCTCTCCAGTGCTGTCAGAGGCTCAGCCTCCTGAAGTTCACCTCTGTGGGGTGGCAGGCCTGTGCCTCTGAGTTTCAACCATTTCAACCCAGGCTTCTCTGCACAGATCCTGGTAAGAGAGAGTAGAGTAAATCCTTCAGCCGATCAAGCAGGAGTGCATCCCCGTGGGGACTATTAAAAGTCACAAAGTGCAAGAAAGGAAAAATAAACTAGCAGACACTGCCAACAGGCATCTCTTTCTTCAGGAGTCACCTGGAAAAGTATGGTTCATCGTCACTCTCAGTAACTTGCAGAAATTTCAGAGTAGCCATTCTGATGTTCTGTTCTTCCCTCTCTCCTTGGACAGCAGTGACATGAGCAGCCTGGTTCTTACTCAAAGCTTGGCTCTGAAGTGATGCTCTAGAAGTCTGTTCGCTCACCTAAGTAACTACTTACTAATCTGAGCTCTTCCTTTCCAGGCACAATGCCACTTTCCTCTGTGTCTTGTCCAGTTGCCAGTGCACAAGATTAATTTGCACTTTAGGAGTTTAAGTGCAAGTTAGTAAGAGAGATTATTTACTTTTCAAAAAAGCTACTATTTATGTATCAGAGTTGCAGTGCTGTCTTAATCTCTAAAGGAACAACAAATGCATCTAGGGTGATTTAAAAAATATTCTGTGGAGAACATTTCAAGTTTGATGCTTTATATATTCAAGTTGAATCCAGCTGCTTGGGATAATCTGTTTAGCATCGTACTCCTCCTGGCAATGGAAAAGAGAAAAAAATTTGAATAACATACACAAGATACAGCTACTATACAGAAGCTGGCAGGTTGTTCCTTGTTATTTAATGTGCTACAAAAACATGATGTTTTACCAAAAGAATTTATTTTACTTTATATAATCACAGAAAGTCACTTTCACTAAATAAAACTTCAATCTGTGTTTGACCTCATAATCAAAACAAGAGTGGAGAAGACACATTGGTCATGGCTTCACCAAAACAGACAAGTTAGCACACTGTAAAGACCCTAGATAACATCTGTGGTAGAGGTAGTACTACAAAGGTTTAAAAATATTCATGGGTCCATTTCTCCATGTACTGGAATTCTACTGAATAAGGGTTATTATGTACGTATAGGTGCTTTGAATCAAGGCTTTAAGCAAACTGGGATCACTTTGTATGAAGGGTGACCCAGCACGTATCTTAGATTACCTGTGGGCAAAGGGAATAGTTAAGCTGGACCACTCTGAAGAAAAAGTTGTTGGTTTCAGTGGTTCCATTTTATTTTTTATATTTTCCATTTTGTATTCCGATAAGCAATTGCCGTTTTTTGCTTACATATAGTTATTGGGAGTTTTATTTCTGTTTTGTTTGTTTAACAAGATTGACTACAGAAGGGCACAGAATGTTTTTTGTGTGATTTTGATTTTTACTCTGGGGTATTTGCGACGTTTCTTCTATTTATATTTTTGTAAAAATTAAAAATAAATCTTTCCTTAAAATAAAATATTTTCAATTCTCATTCTAATTAGCCCCTCAGAATATAACTTATTCTTTAATACAGAATCTATCAATGTCATTATAGAGGACAATGACTCAAGTGTAAAACATAGCACTCTTAAAGATTGGATGGATACTACTATATATGTATATACTATGCTTTTTAAATCTGTATCAGATGGAAAAAATAATGTGTAACATTAGGAGGTGTTGTATGCTTTTACTTGATAATTGTCAGAATTCCATAAGTGTAATCAGTTGTTCTGATTTATTTGTTTGTTTTATAAGATTTCTTTTATATCAGCAAAGACTTCCGTAGCATGTTCTGATAATGCATGATGTGACACGATAATGCGTAACTTAGCATGTAGGATGTTACACGGTCATTGTTAATTTAGGAAATTAAAACCAGCTTGATTCCTTACATGTTAAATGAAAGAGACTTCACTAGGAAAATTGCAGATAGCTTTAGACTGACTAATCTGCTAGCTTATGAGTCAGAGTGAAAGATCTATTAATTTATCCTTTTGAATTAGAATGAAACAACCAACTGTGATGACAATGACATTTATCAGTGTGATGATTCTGATTTTTTGTGTATATACATACATATACATCTACATACACGTATATATGAGTGTATGTGTGTGCATATACATATATACATACACAGCCACAGTCTATATCGCAGCTTTTTTAGGGATAACTTCTGGCAGTCCTCTAAATTCTGCAGTGTTGGCATTTTTCTTTCTCTGTATGAATTCCTTGGCTTTCTCTACACTTTAAAATTGCAGCTGTGTTCTCCTTCTGTAACCGATCTATAGGGATTTCTTATCAGAAGATGTGTAATGGACATAATGTAACCACAGCTGCATGAGTCCTGTTCCGCTGATGTTCAGAATACATTTCCTGCCTTCTGAGAGGCCTCAGCTATAGGCACAGTAAACAAAGATTTCCAGGGCAATTAAAAGAGGTTGACTTCAGAATCTATCACTCTCTAAATGCTGCTGGTTTTGCTAATTTTGCATGTTGACTGGGATGAGTGAGACTGTGTAGAGTATACTGATGAAACCTTCCCATGGCAGCCCGGGTGTTCCAGTTTTCTTGAATACCTTGCTACAAGACAGATTTTTGTTCAATCCAAGTTTTCCAATAGTGTCCTATACACTTTACAGGATGACAAAGGGTGCCCTGTAAAAAATAGATTGGATTTTTTTTTTAATAAATTCTGTTTATCTTCTGTCTGAAAGATCTGCATTTTTATCTGGATATTATTTATGACAGAAGAAATGACAGATGAAGAAGGGGTTGAAAGGTTTATGTAGCCTACACAGTATTTAATTGTTTTTAGAAGTTGTGATTTTAACTCTGGAAATGCATAGTTCTTCGTAAAATACATAGTTCTTTGCAAAATACATATTGTGTACACTTGCATTCAGATCAGTTCCCACAGCTTTTGTCTTGCCTTAGCTTTGTTCTTGTGACCTTCTGAGTAAGGAAGCTCAATCTAACTCAGGTAAGATGTAGTATTAGAAGTTTTTATACCCTTTTTTATCCTGAACTGCATGTAATGCTACATACAGATTTGTTGTTTAATGTAGCTGTATGTACCTGTGGTACATACGCTGTATTAATGAAGCATTTGTGGAGCATTGTACTAGGGACTGCCAGCAAACAGAAGCACTGGGACTCCTCCTTGTTCTTTGGATTCATCCACTATGATCATTTGAAGAGCAGATGGCAAGGACTAAGGGAGTGAAGAACCTCAGTTTATGGCAGCTTTATGAAATCTTCACACTGCTGACCTAGTGTGAAAAGATAGGGACAAAGAGCAGGATATGACACTGCAATTCCAGTCATTCCATTTACATCAGCATGAAATGTGAAAAGAACTTGTAATTAACATTTCAGAGCATGCAGATACATTTTCCAGCCCTTCACTGAATCATTCAGTGAGACGCTCAAACTTTTTTTTTTTTTAACTTTGTTGTTCCAGTGATAAATGTGTACTTAACAAGTGGTTGGTGTAGTTGTAGTTTATTTATTAAAATGGACTTGGATATTTCTTACTTCTAGGTGTTTCTTTTTTTTTTTTTTTTTTTGTGGCATACCATAACTGGCCTTCACTTAGTAGTTAGAAAGTTCAAAGTCTATTTCCAAACCATCATAAGAGAAATCTGTTTTCTTCCTTCCTAAGTTGGAATATTGTTAATATTTTTAATTCCTCTTTTCCTTATATAATTTTATGTTTAGATTTCATTTGTTCGGATGATCTTATCTGAAGCCTGTCAATGGAATATGTATTGTTTTGAAATTCACAATTTTCTTTCCTCTACGTAGCCTTATTTTTCACACTGACTCACAGCTGTGGAATGTTAGATTTCTAGACCCTTTGTTCCCACTATGTATTGTTCGCAATCATGTTTTTTTTTTTTTTTAAAAAAAAAGGGCGGGGGAAAGAAAGCTTCATTTTGAAAATGTCAGTTAACAAATATATGGAACACTTTGAATAATGTATTGTGTTTTTGTTGTGCTCTTTTTCTCTATTTAATCAAACAATAAGTATTGTTTTCTATGTATGATAAATATATCCTGCAAATAAATTCATTGTTTGATTGTTAATGTGTTTAAATCTGTTTTTAAAAATAAGGTAAAATGACGTAATGCTGTGTTTATGGCAATTACTATATTCCATCTCATTTTCTCACACTCCTCATATGTAATTTATATCATCTATCTAGGTACCCACAAGCTTACCACTACCCTTTTTATTACCTGTCCACCTCCTAAAATTAATAATAAATGTCAATTTGCTTTCTCTTATTTACCAGCTTATCAGAGTAATAGTTTGATTTATAATAGAAGCACATCCAGCAGACACCTACATGCTGTTCCTGAGCAAAGTAGTAGTCAAAGTAGTCACTGTAATGTGACAAAGGTACATAGTGACTGCCTTACAGGAGCACAATCTTACTTCTTGGCGTATCTCGTGTAAATCTTCTCTTCTGGCATTGTGGACTTTGTTGGCTTGTTTTGCAGTGAAATATTTGCCATGGGATTCCACAGTCAAGGTAAGTGGAACCACTTCTCCAGGTGTTAAGGCTACTCCTATGGGAGGAACTTAAAGTTCAGATTGTTGAATGACATTAAAATGATGCTACGTTTTACAACCTTTGATGTGTGTGTACAGGCCAGCACAAAGCTGGGCATATATCCTAGTTTGTTTTCAACAATTTTCCTTAGGTATCCAGATGCAGTCTGTGGCTGTTAGTATGGTGTGACCAGACTTTAGCCTCATTTGAGAATGAAGCTTTATTGCTACGTTTCTTGAGCAAACTCATCTAAAGTTATCCAGGTTATTTGCACTGAGAACTAAATTGTCCTTTGTTGCTTATTGGACAAGCTGTTACTTTATACCAGCAGAACTGTTTCAGCAAGCATGGCTTTGTTTCCAGATAAAAGATTACTGTGAGAAGTAGGCACAAAGCACAGACTGCAGACAAATTGGGAGAATTTCCCAGGTAGGTCTGCATGCATGCATTCTTCTGAACCCTTGCTTGAGGAGATGGCTTTTATATTTTTCTTACCCATGTTAAAGGTAGAGACAATGGTTTGGTTATTTTTTATTAAGCTTCTAAGAGGGTCCTGCAATTTTTCAGTTGATTTGGGAAATGTTATCCCTTATTCTAATTACGTATGTTCTATTGTCTAGAATAAAGTCAATAATATGCTCATGTTGTCATTAGGAATGATGACTTAATCACTAATATAATTTAAGGGTAATAAATAAAATAATAAATAATAAAAAGGTATACTGTATTAATGTGTCTCATTGCCAGCTTTGCTTTGCTGAGCATGCCAGTTTGAATTACCAAGCAGAAGCATTCCTAAACATCTTTATTAGGTCTGTATGCAGTGAACTCATTTAAATCTTATTTAAGATTTGTGTGACCTTTTGATGTGAACTACCCAATGAAGTAGTACAATTTAAGATTTGATTCTAATTTTATGGTAAACTCCGAGAATCCGCCATATTCATGAAGTATAAGCAGCAGAGTCACTCAGGCTTCTAATAATTTTCTCTCAACTCAAACAGATGTGGGTCTGGTGCTTACTTTGATACTTTTAAAGCTGCAGTGTTGTTGAAATACAGTTGGACGTTCTTACAAATTTTGCAACTTGTTCTCTATATTTCTGATGAATTGTTGGCATCTACCTTTTTTTAGTTGTTTGCAAATGTAGTGGTGGCTGAATTCTATCTAACCACCACTTCTGGCATTCTTGAAAACATACAGTTTTACATCCTTTTTCATTTTCCCTGAAAGGAATCATTTAAACAATAAAGAAACACTTCTCATTTATTAATTGTCACCCTTTTTGCTATTATATTGGGAAAGTCTCTGTGTCTTTGTCCATTTCACAGCTCTGTGAGGATCTCTATTAAAACATTACCTGATTATTATTTTTTAAGTGTAAATTCCTCTAAGCCTTCTGCATTTGCTGCAGTTACCCACACAGACATCTAATGTGGTCTGAGATATCCTAAGGTGTTCTTAGGTTAGTAATTTTACTTGGAACAATTTTTGAGTTTTGAAACACATCCCCCGCTTGTCTCCATTTGCATTACGTTGGTTTAGGTCTTAGGGCTTCTGAAACCTACCCATGGGGCTGGCAGATGAGGCCCTACTGGAGATCAAAGACGTTCTGGACCAGCAGCTGGATACTAGGAGGACTACCTGAGGGCATTTCCTATCATGCCAGATGCTTACATGTGGGCAACAAATCAACTCTTACTCTTCCCTAGAATTTCTTTTTGTCTCATGAATTAAAGTGGAATACAGGTCTTTTGGGGTGAGTTTTATTTGGCATAAAAGTACATCTGGGCATTTCTGGTTTTGCACAGTACAAGCTTCTTTTATAAAAGTTATGGCAGCAAGTGCCACACACACTCCTCCTGCTCCGGACCTTAGGCCTGGAAGCAGCAGAAATGAGTACCGCAAGTTCTGCAATGAGTACTACACCGAGGAGGAGGGCTTATTTCAAAAGAAAATACCATGCTTCTCCAGATGCGGAGTGGTGGTAGCAGAAGTGCACAGATTTATGGGAGGCAATGGAGAGGTACCAGGTGGAGACGACGCTGCCCAAGGGGGGAACATGATGATCCAAGTGCTACAGCAGGTCACCTGGCTTCTTTTTCTCCTTTGTGGGGCCAATAGA
This sequence comes from Anser anser, assembly GCF_964211835.1. Classification (NCBI taxonomy): domain Eukaryota; kingdom Metazoa; phylum Chordata; class Aves; order Anseriformes; family Anatidae; genus Anser; species Anser anser. Next base: position 127,156,229 of record NC_139720.1, on the reverse strand, counting down.
GGTGGAGATTCAGTTAGGAATGGGATAGAATCGGGCTACAGGTGTGGCAGAGAGAGGTTGTTTGTTCATTTACAGAATCTTTAGATCAGAAAGAGCATGTATGGAGCATGATACCAAGCATTCTTAGAGCTAAACTGCAAATAACACTGACAAACTTCCATCACTGGTGGCTACGCCCCACGAAATAAGATCAGGGAGACGAAAGTCTGTACTTTCATATGGCAGTTCAGGACATTTATATTGGCAAGTCAGTGCCCTGGTTGCTGTGCAGGGATCAGGCCTGGTCACACTTTCAGTAGCCTGTGTGTGAGGTCAGAACTTTTCTTTTGTTTCCACATTCCTTCTCCTGTATGACTTGACCTCACAGATGCAGTTACTAAGAAAAAATAATCCACTTTTATAATGTTTTGCCCATTGGCTTTGTTTCCATTCCTGCAGCTATTTGAATAACTAGCATAAACACGGCCAAACCACCTGTATCTCTATCGCTGCTGCAAAATCAGCAAAGTCAGATTGTGAACATGCATTGCAAATGCATTGCAAACCACACATTCCTCTGTACTTACCACTGTTATTACCAACAAACTTTTTTTTTTTTTACACGACCGTTTACTGTTCTTCGTTAGATGTCTGAGTTTATTCCTCGTAAATGTTCTGTGGGGCATTTATTATGCTCAATGCTGTTGAAGGTAGAAACAGGCAAAACAGAATAAAACATGCATACTATGCTTTTTGGAAGTAGACAAAATTCTCTGTTTCATTTACTGGAGTGATATGGATGAGTTAGGCATATATCTTCAGCCTTTATGTTCAAACCGGAGAGAGTACTTCAGTAGTTAACCTAACTGGCCTCTGCAGACCACTTTAACTACAATCAAATGCAACTGAGGCAGAAGTTAAAATATCACTGAAATAGCTGTGAACCCTTTGGCATATTATCAACCAGTATTTTTTCATAGATGTGCAGAAGCCCATTGTTAACCTGAGACTTCACCTAACTGGGAACTGCACAATCTTTTTAACCTCCATTTTGTATCTTGACATGAAAATACCAAAAGCAGTTCTGAAGAAAACATCTCAGCTTTCACTTACAGGGTTACTTAGAAGGAAGTTGCTTTTAGCATGTGCAAATGTTTTTTGTTTTTTGTTTTTTGTTTTTTTTTTTATTTAAAAAAAAAAACACTTAAAATGTGATATTAAATGTGATAATAAATGTGATAAATTACACTGTTTGCATATATGCGATTCTTCCAGTTCCTCTCCTGTACTCCATCCTAAGTCAAATGCCAGTTCAATGCAAGTTATTTGCATGAGCTTTTACAGCTGTGCAGTGTAGCTGAAGACATTAATGTTGCAGCCAGATCAGGAGTCCAGGTTTGGTGAACTTAGTTCATCATAGGTACAGGGGAAAAAAGCCAGAAAGTGAATATAGCTGATTAAGAAGGGGAAATCATGAAACCAAATTTGTTATATAATGATGTAAAATAGCAAGAAAGGAATCCAGGAATCGAGTGATCATGAGGGTTTAAAAAATGATAATTTTTATTATTAATTACAAACTAATAAGAAAATAATGAAAATTTGTCCCCTGAATGAAGGCCTACTTCTAGATCAAAAGGGTGCTTTGAAATGCAAAACAAATCTCTTCTGCCATAGATTTCCATATACAAACAGATGCTAATTTGATAAGCATTCGGTTAACTTTTGCTGACCTGAACTTATCATCAGCTTAGATAAATATAATGATTGTTGGTGGTCTTAGAAAGCTGTGAAATACATAGGCTGTAGCTGCAGGGAAGAAAACTGAAATGGCTTCGTCATATCGACAAATAAGAGCTTGCAGCGAAGAGAAGTGGTTCAGCAGCTACGTGTGGGCCTAGGGCTTGAAAGCCTCCAGTGGGGCAGTCTGCTGTGCTACGCATACCCCGTGTGACCTTGAAGGTCTCTTCCAACCTTAATGATTCCATGATTCTATGTTTTTATGACCTGGAACAGAGGGACTGACATCCTAAAGAGAGAGGTAGGCCAGTGGAGCTCACTAGGCCCTACAGTGAGGACGTTGCTTGCCCTGAGGTGGAACCCTCATGCTGAGGCTAAGGGTTGAGGGTGAAGCAGGAGGCACTTCTTGACTGCACTGGTGAGGGAGAGGTGGTGGAGTCCCCATCCTTGGAGATGGCTGCCCTGGGCAGCCTGCTCTGGGTGTCCCTGCTTGGGCAGGGGTTGGAGCAGGGGGCCTCCAGAGCTCCCTGCCAGCCCCAGCCATGCTGAGAAGCCCGCCACTCCTCCCACCTGAGAGGCTCAATCAAGCGGTTGGCTTCAGTGTGGAAGCTTTAAATTGAGCATCCCACAAAATGCAGCAGTGGTTACAGCTGCGTTTTTAAACGCTGTCTGCACAGGTGGGAACAGGATACGTCATTAGGAAAACACTCTGGATACAATCCAATGACTATCCGTTGACCTACTGTCCAGACTGTTTGTATAAAACCATAGGTGAATTTGAGGTCTTGGCTCCAGGACAGAGCCAGGATGTTTTCGGGAATGTTTTAAATTCGGTGTGGTTTTTGGCTGTTGTTTGCTTTTTAATCTTTGCTGTATTTGTTTTGGAGCGTACAGAGTTTGGTATCCAGGGCCACTACTTCTAATATCACACAGCAGCGTGTGTAGGAAAGCTTCCTCTAAAGATACATACGGACCACGTAAGAATGAGCTAGTTGGAATGTTAAAGAGATATTGTCATTTAAAAGAAAAGGATTGTTATTATTTTAAAGAATAAAAGCTCTTTAATATTTGAATAGCCATTTTGCTTTTTTCCAATGTCTGCTAAGATACTTTTTCTACCTTTAAAATACCATAAATTAAACTTTATTCACAGCTTAGAGAGGGTTTTGCTTTGGATATGGAAATATATGAACAAAGGAGCTTTGAGATGGGCTTCAGCTACTCCAAATGTTTGACCTTGATGTATCAGTGAGAAGAAATTGTGGCAAGTTTGGTGCTGATAAAAGCTTGCTGTTCTCCAGTCATAAGGAAAACCATCTGTCTTAAGAACAGCCTAAATAATTAACCGGTCAGGCATCTGAAATTAGAAATTTCTGCTGGTGCATCCCAGGCTTTGGAATGCTGTGCTGTGAAATCCGACAGTGCAGTAAGCCAATTACACCTGCTATCAGAGGATTGTAGGTCCAAATTAAACCGAACCTGTGAAGTAAGCCCTGACTGTGATGCTCACATGAAAGCGTAACCAAATTATGCATGAGTAGTAGGGCTGTTATCAATTTGAAAATAAAAAGGGCTCCTTTCTTCTGTCCATGCTCACCACAGGGATATCTGGCTACACTGAAGTCAGTGGGAAACAATCGGTCCCTACATGGAGTGCAATGTAAAGTGTTAAAGTAATGGTGGAATAAGGTGACTAACAGACTAAAGAACTGTGACAAAATGGGACCTGTCAAGGCAGGAAAACACTTTTCTTTCCTGCTTCCTCAATCTGCAGACTGAAGCAGAGGTTTTTCCTTGCTATAGTTAACTAGTTTGGCAAAACCCCTTACTTTGCATGCTACAAAATATTGGTCTGTACTTCTAAGCACATTTGTAAAAGTTATTTAGTCTTGAAGCATGAGGATGAAGCAATCAAACAGAATCACAGTTTTCTCTGCTTTGGCCTCTAGCCAGTTTTCAGGGCTACTGGTCTTCTGAACAGGGTGCTGCAACAAGAGAAGAATTCAGGGATTCACCCGCACCTGGCTTGAGTCACTTGCTTTAGGCATTTGGATAGTCATCTTCTCCTCCCTCTACAGCCAATAGACAAAGAGATGTCACCACAGATAAGCCATCTGAGGAGCAATCATGTGGGAATGCTTCTCACCCAACGTACTATAGATGCAGCCTGAGTACACAGCCCAGGTGTAGCCTGCTCCACTGCGATGCTGAAAAAGGAATACATTAATAAATAGGACTGCTCACCGCACCCAGACCAGTAGTATGTAGTGTAATGGGATAAAATACTGCCACTAAAACTATATAAAAAACTTGGAGCCAAAGAGTATTACTCTGCCTTATTTCTCCCGTGATCCGTAACGTGAATGAATAGATGTTCACATAAATAATCGCTGGTTTGTGCCTGATTGCCTTGCTCAAAAGGTCTTCATTCATGCACACCACATTCCTCTACAGGACATTTTAGAACATGTTCTAAAAATTGTAATTATCTGAATCATTCCTGATTTAAAATACTTCAGTCTAGCAAAAGAATATTAAATTACATATATGTATGTCTTTAAGACCACTGAAACATGATGATGAGCAACTTAGAATTGCTAGGTATCTGGCATTATCAGTCTCTTTTTATTTTTAAAGTAAAAAATGCAACAAAATGAGCCAGAAAAATAGGCAATAATGCTTTAAAATATTGATGATGAAGATAGTGTTTTAGAAATCAACATAGCTAGGATAGATTTAGAAATAAGCCGAATGTATGCCTAAAGACAGGGACTCTTTGTTAAAAGTGTGGCATTAAATGGCCACTTTCCACATCCTACAACTCTGTTGTAGTTGTGAATAGTTAGGTTTTTGCCCACAGAAGAGTGCACAAGCCTTTTAGCCCTGTTTCTGCAAAGATCATGACTGTGGAAGGGAAAGCCACTTACAAATACATCTTCCCTGCCAAAGTGAATTACCACTACCACATTCATTTCAAGTTTGACACTGAATTCACAACCTGTATTTCTTCTACCTCCTGCCTTTTCCAGCAATGCCTCCACCTCCCCATCTTGACTTCATCATCTCACTAACAAATCCTGAACCACTTCACAGAGTTATTAGTATCTGACTGGCTTTTTTTAGTCAGTAAAAACACATTTTTTTAATGAAAAAGTGAGAATTTATCAGCAACCCCTGAAGTCAGGGAGGAAGGAAAGGAGGGGGAAGGCATCTGTGTGTTTTACTCTTGATTTTTAGGAGTTATACTTATCAACCTTTCTGTTCTTTATATCTCTTTAAAAGATGTGACTGTAAGGATATGATTTTGACAGAGTGTTTACAGAATTATGACTCCCTGCCTAAATATGCTTAGTTTGCCAGATGTGGCATCTATTTGAACAGCTGCACTTCCGGTTGGTGTTTATCAGCAGCTTATATATACCAGTATATATACTTTCATACTACACATTCCTTAATGCTTTACCTCCCTAGAGGACATTAGGGATGCTAGAGTAAAAACTGGATTCATCTTGAAAGGTTATTTGCCTTAGGAAGAAAGAGATTTTTGCAGTGAATAAGCATTACATGCATCATATAAAAATTTGGTCAAGATTCTGGGAAGTGACCATTGAATCCGGAGAAGTTTTTAAGGTTTTCATTCTAAAGGATTTAGTTTTCCAACACAACACTGCAGAAAATCAGGGCCTTTAAAAAGAGCCAACTTGCACACCAGAAACTTTCCTTACTACATATTCCCTTTTCTGTTTATGTCTGTGAATGTCTGGGATTTACTACTCACTGAAAGGGAAACGAAAAAGGATGGAAAACCTGAGGAAGGTTGCCAATAAGGGCACTGACCATATTGTTACCATCAGCTTCCTGGACAGCTGAAATAACAGCAGCCTGTTTTAGCGTTCTTGAACCAGTTTCTCTGGGTTGATTGCACTTCACAGTAAAATCTGCAATACAACCATCACCAAAGCTAGCAGCACCTTAATTTTGGTGCAGAATAGCTACGGTAGATGTTCAGAAAATCTCCTTATCCACCCAGACTTGGTTTGGCTTCTAGGAGAACCCGTGAGAATAGAGTCCATGCAGTAGAATAGTTCTACCATTAACAACTGACACTACATTTTACAAGGTCTGAATTAAACTCTCAGCTCACTCAGAGAACTGTAAAACAGGAGCAATGATGTTTTGCTGATCCTTTTATTCCCCTTATTTGGACTGTAAATTCTCTAGGGAGAAAGGCTTTCTTCCAATGTGAGGGTGTAACTCAGTTTGGAAAGTGGGCCCTCCAGGTACTGGAGCAAGGATGATTTGAGAGTGGTGTGCACTGGAAAGAGAGGCTTCTGGAAAAGAGATGCTACCTCTTAAACAAGACTTCTGTCACATAGTCCAAACCCAAACAGCAGTTACACATTTTGAAAACTGATTCAGTCAAGAAGTCAGCAAGAGTGCAGGCAAAGCTAGAAAAAGAGGTTGCAAACAGCAGAGAAATCAGAAATTGCTGGGATGAAAAAGGACTAGCAGCAGGAGGGATGCAAATGGCTGGTATCAAAAAAAAAAAATGAAGTGTGGCTTGGGAAAAGGAGAAGAAAGGAAAAAGATCTGAGAACAAACAGTACATCATACAAACCAGCTTGGCAAGTGACTGAAGTTTGTATAGGAAAATCAAGATAGCTCCACTAATTTCTAAATAACGATTCAAGATGCTAAGATGAACAAAAGATAATAAGGTGAATTAGGTATCAAAGAGCTACAGACAGAAGCAGGGCTGGAAGAGCATATGGCAAATGAAAAGCCAAGCTGGTGGAGAGAAAATAAATGGGAGAGCATTAAAGAAGGAGGTCTCCAGTCAGTAAACATGTGAAATGGTGATCGTGCAGAAGAAAGGAGAATGGACCTGAAAAGAGGAGAAATTCAGAGGAGAAATGGGAGAGATGACTGGAGCTTGGAACTGCAGAAGGTGTATAAGGATTAAAGAAAGGTCATACAGATTTGCATTGCTTTTCCTTCATGCAGAGGTACCTCATCTTATTTTGTCTTTTTATCTCCCGCTCTTGTTAGCTAGCACTTTTGTATTTACACCACAGGTGCATGACTTGTTTTTAACAGATGTTATTTCAAGCAGCTTGAAACATGACCTTAGGTTTTATAGCAACCTTTTACCAAACCAACACCTCTTCTCAAGCAATTTCCAGTTCAGTCCTGCCATGACCGAAATGCTGCATGATAACATCTTTGCAAATCCTACAGAAGAAGCACAGGGCCAAAACAAAATGTATGCATCTTATTGCTTCTCAGTTTACGTTTTCTTAAAGTCAGTTTAATCCCACATATTTAGTTGTGTAAGCAAGCAATTTTAGAAAATTAAGCAGGAATTTCCCTGTGTGTTTATGACATGCCCATAATGATAGATTTTTGTTTGCAGTTGAATATTTCCCTGAAGTGTTTACTGATTAAACATTCAAGGCACTCAGGAAACGTGATTGTGGGCTTGACTGCAAGCTAGATGAAGAGAGAAAATATCATTGATTTAGTGTGTTTCTAGGATTGATAAAAACAGTCCAGAGACTGGTTTGTGAATAAATGTGTACATCTCTGTATTACTTTTGAAGTGGGAACTCTTGCTTTCATGGACAGGAACATTTACAAGACATCTAACTTCTAAACAACTTATAAATAGAACTCTGAACAGCTGCAATCTACAGAAGGATATACTGTAAATGTGTTACTTGGGGTCACCATTCAAACAGCCTGCATATAATCCAGGCAACGAAATATGCCATGCACGATGTGTTTTGTATGAACAGGACTAGTCTGCAAATAACACATGCACTGACATTTGTTTCCAGAAACCAGTCCCTAAGAGTTAGGCTTCATGAATTATTATGAAGGTAGAAATGAGGCTTACTACCAGAAGTATGCCTAAAGCTAATGCTACTAACAACATAAATTTGGAAATGTTGTCTACGAGCACAAAACCAGGGGCTCTTCCCCATCAAAAAGTATCTTTTTTGTTTTGAACAAAGCACATGCAAACTTTTTTAAAATGTAATTTTAGCTTTGCACTGTCCATGAAAGAACAGTAAAACTCATTCAAAACAAAGCCCCTTTGTTGCCAAGTGGTCAGTTGTTTAAACAGTCCTATATGCTTAGTAGTAATAGACTTGTCAAGAAATTTAAGAAAGAAAGAGACTACCTTAGGTTCACCCTGCAAAATCATAATGACGCGGTCTTCCAACTGGCAGGAAAGATCTAGGAGTAGGAAGACTGACCAGACTGCATTTCTGGAGGAGCTGAATACTTAAAGAGTAAGGTGCCTGCTAGTATTTCTTCTGACAGCCTTGGCTTCCCCTGCAACTCTGCTGTGGATCCTCCCTGCTTTCCCCTATGGCACATGTTTCAACACCATCAGAAAGTGCTGCCATGGATAACTTTTCTGCAGATCAGACAGGCACGAGGCACTGATGCCATCATTCATGCTCACTTTATGATGGGATAAGCTTTTGTCTTTTAGGGCCAGGTCCTTTAATTCTGCTGAATTGTGTCAGTGCAAGGCAACATATTGGAAAGCAGAGTGGCAAGCTACTCCTGCCCTCCTACAGAGATGGAGCTGGGGAAGGCCTGGCTGCATTGGCTGCCCATAACGCAAAGGACAATTGGTCTCATCTTCCAGGAAAGCCCTGGGCTCCTCTTGTCATCAGCTCACAGTGGCATAGCATAGTGATGTCAGAGTGTAATGAAATCTATGGAAAAGGTTTCTAAAAGAATGGAGTCAGGCAACTGCAAAATTTTGTTCCAGAAAGTCTGTTTAATATATTGGCTAGAGTTAAGTTCTGTGGCTTTGTTTGACATAGTCAAACATGGCTATTACAGAGAGAATGCATCTTGCCTTTTCCTGAACCACTTTCATTGCAAAATCTGTCATTCATCATACATTTGGTCAGAAAATGAATTAATACTCTTTCAGATTAGCTCCCACACACTTCCTAAGCAAACAGTAGAAGTTAAAGGCTAGCAGTTTGGTCCTGTTTATTGTTGCATGGGGCTATATTAGTTTGAGTATGTGATGAAGAGAAGTACAATAGTGTATACTTTAAAATAGGAATCAAGAAGGAAATATAATCCAGAAGTTTCATTTCAGCTGCCTCTAATGTCTTTTCAAATCAATGTCTTCTGGCACTGTGTGGACTTGGCGAGACACCAACCTGAGCTCTTTAGGTACAACGAGAGCCAGTATTGTAGACTGTGACAGATGTAGCCCTTGAAAACAAGGCAAAGCAGAAAAAGAAGTAAGGAAAAAGTGAGCATTCAGAACAGAGCAGCTTGTTTCTTGAATTCATCAGAGTACAAACTCAATGCCGCTGTATCACTGCCTAGATCAGAAGACAAAACTAACCACGATTCCCTGCAGGTGTGAACCAATAACATTCTTTCTGTCTTACAACTGAAACCCGGCATGGTAACAATTCCAACAAAACACAGGAGCCAGCCCAAGCTAATTTATTTCTGATGCCCGCCATTTGCTTTAGGTCATAAAAGCAACCTCTTTGTCAAGTACAACTGAAAAATTGAGATGTTTCCACACCAGAAATTATAAGGAGATTATCCGTTCATGTACATTTGTAATTTTTCATGTCATGCTGGTAAAGCTGGACTTGTGGACTTACAGGAAATAAAATAGCTACTTGCTCTTTTCAGGATTCATACACACACAAAGGAAGAGTCTAAATTAATAACCTTAAAAAAGAAAATACAATTGCATGCTATCATGTGAGATATTTGAAGTTATTAAATTACAGAACTGTAGAATTAGCCTTCCTTTACATAGCTGAGCAATCCTACACCTTTGTTTATTAAAGCAACTGGCATCTTTATTGCCTGTACTTTGACATGCAATTCATCAAGCAAGTTTTTATCTTTTAACTATGTCCGGACAGAGGAGATCAATAATGTTTTGATTTTTGTATAAGAAATTCTTTTGTTCCGTCTCTATGTTGAAGTCTGCATTTCTCTCATCGTTTTCAGCCTAGAATTCCTGCCTTTGAAAATTCTACTCAGGCATTATCAGCATAATGCGGCTGCAGTTTCTATTGGAAATCCCTTTAAGTATTTGAAAATGTTGCTTGTTTCTCATCTTTGAAGAAAGCCTTCCAGAATTCCGAAGCTGGGAAAACAAACAAACAAACAAACAAACAAAACTATGCAAACCCAAAATATGTTGTGTTTGAACTTTGCATATGGTAAGCATTCCTAACTGGTTCATTTTCTGATTTTCTCGTATTTTAGGTTAACGTTGCCGGCACAGTATTCATTATATAAATGCTGCAGTCAAAACCTCTAAGCAAACTTCTTGTTCTCCTTTGAACAACTACTCAATCATTAAAAATAGCTACGCATGCCATTCTGTACATTCTGTGTTCATCAGAAGTTCTTTCAGTTAAAAATTAAATGTCAGAATGGTGAAAAAAAAATGATTTTCTAACCTAGTGGTTATCCGACAGGAGAATATCATATAGAATGTCTGAGAAATTGTTCAGATAATATAAGGCAAGTATAGAAAATTGAGGTAGACTATCAAATATATTCTTCACAAGTGAAATTTACAGTTAGCTGTTGAATTAGTATTTTTTTAAACGTCACTATTGAAACAGCTTGTGTCCTCATGGGTTTACAAACTAGTAGAGAAAGAAAGTATTTAACACCACATTTCAGAAAGACTCTAACTTATCCAAGGTGAAATAATCAGTAGCAATTTAAGAATTAAGCATTGATCTGACTCTCTTCTCTAATTAGAAGATAGGATCATTCTCTTAAAGTTTCGACTGAGACATTTTATTAAATGCACCAGCAGGGACCAAACTCCACAATCAATTACATGTTATTGACAAACTTCTGGGCTGCAAGAACACATAAGTTTTCTGATGTTGAAGACAATAGGCTGTTTTAGGCTGAATGTTTTTATGTTAATTCCAAAAGCCATTTTGCTTTAATTAGTGCAAACTATTACTTTATTGGGTTCTGGTGAAGTTTTGATATCAGAAAACAAAACACCTTCTATTTTCATCTTTTACTTTATTAATAAGTTTAGTACCTTTTAATGTACATTTTGGAAGATTAACTACATTTCTCTGTGTTTCTCCAAATTTGGTCGATTCATTGTAGCTCTAATTGTGAAACTATTTAGGTGAGATATAGATCATTCACTTTCAATTATATTGCTGACTCTATCTTTTGATTTAATTACCTCGTATTTAAAAACACAGATTTATAATTAGATGCTACCTGGCAACATCTTAGAGGACCTGCCTCTGAATAACCGTAGTCCTTCCAACTTCTTTCTGTGATGCCTTTAATAAACTCAAAAATGGTCTGGCAGCCAAGAGACTGAGATCATGGCCTGCTGAGTTGATCGCTATTATCTTAGTGCATTGTTTTTCCCTTGGAAAAGTCATCTCTCTTTCCTAAGCACATGCTGTTTCTCATTTACAATAGAAAATGAATGGAGAAATTTGTGCGAAACTTTCTGCTAAGGAGAAAACTTTTAAATAATCATTGCTCTAGCCCCTCACATGACAATACTTATTTCATGTTAATAATATCTTGGAACAGAAGGAAATAAATTTAGCCTGTGCAGAGCAGTGTCTGGATGTGGAATGCCAGACTGGCATTCACCTGAACTGTGAATAGGGAGAAGAAGACCACAATTTGATCTGTTTTAGATATCTGATGCAGGATGACATGAATCTGATCTTAAAAATGTCTATGTTGACTGTGAAGGCAGTCGAAACAACCAGATCCAATACAGACTTCTGCTCTGTAGGCACCTGAAAATCTCTATAATGACGGTCTTCACTCACAGAGCTCACAGGAGACCCTAATGTGGAACACCCTTCCTGCACTACTCCTTTAGTCCTTTAGGCAGGTACCTTTATTTAGTCTGGAGATCACTTTGAGGAAGAGACCATATCTTTACGTAGAACTTATATCGCACTTGCAATCAGAAGTATGACAGGCAAGAGGGTAATACTTCTGCTAATAATCAAAAACCTGATCTAGTGAACATACACTAATACCCCTCACAGAGCTATAACAGTGTGCATGTGGTGTAATTGTAGCTAGTATGATTTGTCAACATGTACTTGAGCTCTTTGTTCATTCTCCCCAGTCTTATATTTTGAACGCAGTTATGTACACTTCTGCCTAGAAAGCCAAATGGCCATGCAAAAGAGCATAACTTTAATCCTGCCTGCAGGGCACCAGGCAAAGACTGAAATTCTGTCTCTCTTGAAGTCAGCAGTAAGTCTATCTTTGGCGGCAATTCACATCTAGAGCCCCAAATCCAGTGCATAATACTGATATGATAAAAAAAAAAAAAAGGCACATTATCATTTAGCAGCATTTCTTACAGACTGCACAGTCATAGAATCACAGAATGGTTTGGGTTGGAAGTGACCTTAAAGAGGTTAGCACCTCACCTGGTGCCAACGCCGCTGCCATAGGCAGGGACACCACCCATTTCATCAGGTTCCTCAGGGCCTTGTCCAACCTGGCTTTGAACACCTCCAGGGATGGGGCACCCACAGCTTCTCAGGGCAACCTGTTCCAGTGCCTCACCACCCTCACAGTGAAGAATTTCCTCCTAAAATGTTATCTAAACCTCCCCTCTTTTATTTTAAAACCATTCCCCCTTGTCCTATCATTATCTGATAAAGAAAAAGTTGTTCTCCTTTTTTTTAATAAGCTCTCTTTAAGTATCGAAAAGCTTCAATGAGGTCCCCCCAAAGCCTTCTCTTCTTTAGGTTGAACATTTTCAGCTCTCTCAGCCTTTCTTCATAGGAGAGGTGCTCCAGCCCTCTGATCATCCTTGTGGCCCTCCTCTGGACCCACTCTAACAGCCCCACACCCTTCTTGTGCTGGGGACCCCAGACCTCGATGTAGGACTCCAGGTGGGGCCTCACAAGGGCAGAGCAGAGGGGGACAATCACCTCCCTCCACGGGCTGGTCACTCCTCTGTTGCTGCAGTTGGCCTTCTGGGCTGCAAGCGCTCACTGCAGGCTCATGTCAACCTTATTGTCCGCCAGCACCCCCAAGTCCTTCTCTGCTGGGCTGCTCTCAATGAGTTCTTCTCCCAGACTGTGCTCATGTCTGGGATTGCCCTGACCCAGGTGCAGCACCTTGCACTTGGCTTTGTTGAACCTCATTAGGCTCACATAGGCCCACTTCTCCAGCCTGTCCAGGTCCCTTGGGACGGCATCCCTTCCTTCTGGTGTATCAACTGCTCCACTCAGCTTGGGGCCATCTGCAAAATGTCATTGAGGCATCACCACTCAAAAAGGAATTAGAAAGCATAACTAGAAGGAACAACTTTCTGAGAAACAGTATTGTACAACATGTATATAAAGTAAGTAAGTATTACTGGTCTCTGTTGCAGGTAAAATGTCTTTTCCACTGTCCTTTTCTTACAATCTAGCTCTCTTTTGGTCATCTATTTTAATGCCTCCTGTGCTGGCTGTGGATGAATAAATAATTCCTATTTTAATCAATTTGCAACCCATTCTTTGAGCAGGGCTCCCTTCCTTATAAACATTTTGATCAGAAAAAAATAATATTTCCCTCATACTATGCAAGGCTAGGGTTACAAATTATCAACTTATGCATACTTCCCTGTAATTTACAGTTTTTAAAGGTATAAAAGCCATCAAGAAACTTTCTCTCCCTCCCATTTTGTTGTTGTCGTTGTTGTTTTGTTAAGATTTCATTAGTCTGATTTCATTTTTACATCATTTCAGCTGTAGCTGCTCATCTAGATCAAAAGAAAGGAGAATGTCATCCACCATATACAGAGTGCTGTGACAAAAACCATAGGGGATTTACCTGTTCAGTGTGGTTCTTTGCAAACCAGGAGCTAACCTCTCAGTGAAGTTACCTGAACAAAATGGGAAATGGTAAAATGGTAGACAAGATGTGACTTGGCTGGATTAGGAAAACAGCATTACTCGTTTTGTGGCTGTAATTATTAGGAAATGCAAGCCAGAACAGAACTGAAGGAACTAGCTTTCAGTAATAGAAAAATTACTTTATCACTGATGGAAACCAGGAGAGGACTATCCTAAAGTTGCAGCTGTAGCACACAGAGCCACCCTTAGCACTGCTTTGCTGCCATCCCCTGAGCTTGCCATGAGCTTTACATGCAAGGAAACCAGGCATCAGAATCCATTTTTTTTAATGTGTTCTTTTTGCCTGTGAACCACAGGTAGATGGGTCTACAAGTCACCAGCTTGGAGAGGTTAAGATACTTCAACTAACTGATGCAGATATCAAATGTAACTTAGGTCATAAAGGAAGACTAGTATTAGCAAGCCCTCCTGATGTCGGAAGAGCTATATCTGGAATGTGTGACAGACAGGATAAAGAAGGTGGACAAGTCAAGAAAGCCCTTTTATTGCTGTCCAAGGTAATGATCATCTGATGTGGGGTTGGGATCACTTGATGTGCTGACTATGAATCAGCTGATGACGGGGGATGCAGAGGGAGTGGGGGATGTCATCTGATAGAAGTTATAAAAAGGTTTCTCAGGGTCTCTTTTCAAACAACAAAAGGGACTGTTTATAGGATGTGGCAGTTCTGAGAGATGACACATCTTAAGGAAAAGCTTGATCCCATTTTGCTGTGACATGTGATGGGTTCAGGGGCAAGACTGTGTTTGAGCTGGAAAAGCAGTATTCATCCAGCCTTTCCCTGTGTTTGGTTTGGGAAGAAATATTAGCTGGGATTCTGGGGCATTTTATTGTATAGTCAAGAGAAACATGGAAAGTAACTGCGTCAGGCCTGTGGCATTTTGGGAGTTGGGAAAAAAAATACATATTACGTGTGGGTGAGATGTTGGAACTTGGGCTAAGGTAGAATCCACTGACAAGGAGGACGCTGTTGAGGAATCGAAGGTGAGAAATAGTCTCTGTGGCTGCTTCTCAGTGTTATCAAAAGAATTTGTTAGTATGTCAAGCTTGAACCTCAATTACTAAGTGTACTTGCTGCAGATAGAAATATGCATTTCAGTCGGAAGAGAGAAGCAGCAATACAGTTCATTGATATAGAGATTACATTGGGAATCTTAACTGTTTGCCCTATGAATTGCACACTCAGCTTCTTGGCATCTTGGTTGTATTAACATTAACACTTGTGCTCCCTTATTCATTAAAAAGTCTTTGCCAATTTTTCTTAAGGACCAACTGGAATTTTATATATATGTAATTTTATGTATATGTATATACAGATGTAATTTTATATATATGTAATATATATAGGCAGGCCCAATACCTTCTGGGCAGTACTTGTTCTTACTTCAGGCCTTGCAAGTACTTCCTGGGGTAAAGAGAGGGGTTGTTTTCCATATGCTCCTTCCCTTCACTGTTACCTCATTTCTGGAATGCTACAATGAGGCTCAAGATAATGCCAGTAAGCTGACCATCAGTCGTGCCTGTCGTGTGAATGCCTAGGGGTAATGTTTTTCTCCACAATTCATTTCTCCATTTTTGAAATTCTCTTTGCATGAGTTTACATTTATTTTCCTTTAATTTATTTTCTGTTCCTTGTTTCACGGGTCTTACTTTATGATCTCCTCCCTGGGGCTTCTGATTTCAATTTTCAGCTGGCACATTGTCCCAGCCCATTTCACGGCTGTAGTTAACAATGCCATGTATTAATTCTTCCCATGTAGGGAGCTGCTTGGGAGGCTTACTACCTTCTTTTTCATTATATTCCATCACTTCGGGTTTTATCCTGTTTTGCAACTACGTAAGGTTTAAGAATTGCTGGGGCTCCTCTAATCAGTGGTTTTAGTATTGTAAAATTAACTGTAGCAGACAGTGGGAAACTGTGGGTTCCTCGTTCATGTACGGCTTGTATGCAAGCAGCTTTTGTGATGGCTGTAGAGCTCACTAAAAGATTTAATGGGGATTATGGAGGGTTTTCTTTGCTCCCTGGTGTCTATTCCCCCAGCCCAATAAGCTACTTGGCTGGTGAGAGAATGAGGCACATCTATTGGGTTGGGTCCTAAATGTAAGAAAACTCCTGGGTCTGCAGCCATTTGCTTCATCCTCACTTAGCATTACTTGGTCACCACCACTTAGCCAGACTTGCCATGAGTATTTAGACCCAGTCTTGCTTGGTTTTCTGCTATATTTTTCTGGTAGATTTGCCAATTGCAATGGATCCCGGGGGTGGTTTGCATAATATGTTGCAGAGCACCACCCTGAGATCGCTCAGTTCTTTCTGTTTTAACAACGGGTATTTGCTACTGGTACTGTTTAATACCTTTATCAATGACAATGACAGTGGGATTGAGTGCACCCTCAGCAAGTTCGAGGGGACTCAACAGCCTGGACATGGAGAGCAACTTTTTGCTCAATCAGATAATGATAGGACAAGGGGGAATGGTTTTAAACTAAAAGAGGGGAGGTTTAGATTAGATGTTAGGAGGAAATTCTTCACTCAGAGAGTGGTGAGGCACTGGGAGAGGTTACCCAGAGAGGCTGTGGATGCCCCATCCCTGGAGGTGTTCAAGACCAGGTTGGACAAGGCCCTGGGCAACCTGATCTAGTGGGTGGCAACCCTGCCCATGGCAGCAGGGTTGGAACCAGGTGATCTTTAAGGTCCCTTCCAACTGTTCTATGATGTGATTGATTCATATGCAGGAGGATCTAAGGGGAACAAAGTGTCATCTTTTTCTGGCTCGCTATCATCAGGACCCCCCCAGATGTCTCCATCCCAGTCCTTAGGGGATACTACTAGTTTTCTGATCTGTATGTCTTCTTTTCCCAACCTTTGTCTTTTTTATTTTTTTCCTCCTGTAACTGTTTCTGCAACTGTTCAATTCTTAAAGACAGTAACAGCTTGGTTGTTTTCCTTCCTTCTCTTTCTCCCTTTATATTCTGTTCCTTTCTAGCTCTGTTCTCCCTTTCCTGATATGTAGCTTCTAAACAGGTACTCAGCATTTTGTCATGAGACTGTTCTTCTGAGAAGTTGGGACTCGGGTTCACTCCATGCTTTTGTAAATAGTCAGTGATACTACTTGTATCCTGCTGACTACATTGGTTTGTTGTGGATGGAAATAATATGCACTTCATTCAGAAGAGAGCAATATGGTTTATTGATAAAGAATATGATTTAACGAAGGTTACATGACTTAAAGATTTGATGATGGCAAGGTACACCTGATTATAATTGGAAGATACATTTAATCACACACTACTTAAAAGTCATTATATACTTCATAAAGACACTAAATAAAAGAAATTAAATACGATGTAAAGACACTACATAAAAGACATTACATACTAGACTAGGCAGGGTTGACAGTGTCATTCGTCATGAGGTTTAGGATGGAGCTCCTTTTCCCGTTCATGGGGCAAGATGACTGACTTATGGTTATACTGTTTACCAGCCGATCTTTGTGAGCATGTTGCTCAAATTAGCCCTTGGCTGTTGAGCAAGATGTTTAAACGTTAGTCTCTCCTGTTAGTGCCTACAGTGTCTGTTCTGAGCCAGACAATAACCAACGCTGTGGCCACTGAAAAAGGCTTTGCAATTAGCCCTCAGATGCCGAGCAAGGTCTTTGGGTGAGGCAGTCAGACTGAAAGGATGGGGGAAGCAGTGGGAGCACACCGTCACAGCGCTAACTCAGGCTGGGTGTCCCTGAAGAAGGAGGTGTGCGGGATGACCAGGACTGTGGGGCTGCTGAACATGAAGTCTCACCTCCACGGTGAGCAGTCTCTGCCCTAAAGACTGTCTGGATCAACAGAAATCCCATCGTAAGGGTCCAAATGCAGCACTCTGGCTGGTGTCCAGGAGAGGGTTCTCAAAAAGCAGAGTATAATAGATGCTACAATTTATGGTAGCATTCATTTAAGCAATTAACTCTTATCTGAATTTGCGAAAACTTCCTGAAATTGTTCTCTTATTCTGTGAGGTGCCTTACATCCTATGATATAATTTGACTACAAGGTCCTTGTTTGCAGAACTTAAAAAATAAAATAAAATAAATCTTTACTCATCTTGTAATCTACTTGAATGTGTTTCCTTGTTCAACTCATTCTTGTTTTTCAAGTTACATATTCTTTTTTTTTTTTTCATGGTTTCCAGTAAGATGTAGGCTCTGCAGTACCTAAATTTAATTTGAAAGAGATAGTTTTCTTTTTTTTTTCTTTCCTTTTAAGTCTAGAGCAATGCCCTAGCAAGTCTACATATTTGATTGTGAGCATCCAAGAAGAGGGAGATAAATTTTATTTGTTTTAGTAAACAGTAACATGCTCAGACACAAGAGTAGAAATACAAATGAAAGAAGAAAATTCATTAGAATAGTAAGTTCTAGTTTTCTTAGCCATATTAAACAGATGTTCACCTCCAGTAAGCATTGATTTGTCTTTATAATAAGATACACTGTTTTGCTAAGAGGTGAACTTCACCATTCATCATAATTGTGCTACCACATTCTTACCTCAAGCCATTTTCTAAGAACAGACACAAACTTACAAGACCCTTTTTTCCCCATTGTGCTTTTCTAAAAAGAAGTGTCCATCTAGTTTCTACCTTCCATCCCGTACTCTTGCAAATTTACTGTTACTTCTATCAATTACAAGCAAATACTAAATAATTACAGCTGTGGTAGTGTTGTTCTTGGTTTTGCTTATTTGTTTTTTTTTTGGTGTAAAGTCTGAGGTAAAAAGTGACCCAATATAATGCATAAATAGTGAAAGCGATTAAACTGTTTCCAGGAGTCTGCATCAGACTCTAAGCTTGTTTTTGTTTCTAGCCCTTGCTTTTCCCATTTTGTTACAATTTTCTAACAGTCACTTTACCACGGAGCTACACATTAGCACATTATGCTGCTTATTTAATTGTACTGTACAAATGCCTCTGTTCAGCATGAATTGATTACCGTTAATTGAATATAAAGAATTGGGTCTGGGGTGTGTGCAAAATACAGACATCCATGTGCATGTCTATATTTTAAACAGGTATGTTTGATTTCAAGGTTTTAATTAGCATTGCAAGATGACCACAATATTCATTAGTGAGAGCTGTAAGATATACAGGTAGTCCTAAAGAAGCACTAACAAAAAAAATAATAATAATCATGAACTATCTCAATCAACATGAGGAAAAAGGTCTTTTTAGAGGCTATTTCTTTGCTGTCTATGATGAAGAAATTGTTTAACCTCATAATTGTAGTTTAATTCCTGAAGTGAACTTGAGGTTGTGGTAGTTGTAAGTGAAATATTTTCAGACCAATGAACACAGGTGGATGTAGCCAGGGAAAATGAACTGGTGGTCTGTAATTAAAAATACCATGATGTTCTGCTTGAAAAACTTTGAAACACTTGGTATTTCAGCTGGATGTGGAGAACAAAGCTGATGCAGGCTAAAATGCACCTCTAGTGCAGGTTATTGCATACAATTTAAGGTCTTTGTCCCAGCTTTTTTCCACTGCAAGATTGTTCTCTTCAGACGATGTGCCTCAGCTTATCTACCAAAACTCCGTGCAAAGGGTAGGGCCGCTGCCATCGCTTTTCAGAACAAAGCATTCCATAACTGGGCAAATACTGGTGCAGGAACGTTTTTTTTCCATGTTGCGTCCACTTTTGCAGTCTCCACAGGCTTCAAAATGTGAATGTAACCTTACACTGAATAAACTCTTTCCACATAGCCTGTGCTAATCTTAACACTATGATGTCATCCAATCTCCACAGTATTGGTGAAGCATGTTTTAATATTCCAGCTCTTTTGATCTTGTCTCGTAAATCAATCCCTCAATCTCCTTAATTATTTTAATTGCCCTTCTTTAAATTCCCCTTCGGTGTAATTTTCTAATAGGAAGATTCCCCAAAATATCCCAGGCATGACCTAGTTAAGTAGTAGGCAAAGGTAAGTCATGCCAAAGAAGCGGAAGAGAAGTCTGTTAGTTCCTTCCTCGGTAATGGGATCCATCACCTGGAGGCTTAAATTCTGTGGGCTTTCTGATGCTCTGTAAGACCATATATAACAAGTGGCTAATAACTGTCTTTTAAAATGAAGTTTAAGAAAGACTCTATACTATTCTCTGAAATAATTCATTAGCTTTTTCAGCTCTTCAGTTGAAGTCCAGTGATTACCAACCATAAAAACAAGGAGTATGGTAAGATGACAGTTTATTCTTTTCCTTTTCTTTCTTTTCTTTTCTTTTTTTTTCCCCACACCAAATTTAATTGAAAAGATGATTCTCTACCTGTCTTCTAGTAGCAGTCCACAATGTTTGGCCTTAAATAGCAAAATTAATGCCAGGAAAAGATCTGCAAGACAAACTGATGTTCTATTTTTTTTTTCCCACGTAAACCTGGTGAAGCTGCTCATGGTATATAAGGGCATAATTGAGCTAGGCTCCTGGCACGTATGAACAAATACTTGTAGGTACTTAGGTGACAGCATCAGTATTACCTTCTTCTGACTATTCCACAATGGAAAGATAACGTAATTATTTCAGCTAAACAAAAGGCTTTGGTAATTTCTTTGCGGCCACTGAAGTCTAAGAAAGGAAAAAAGAATTCAGTAAGCTTCTTTATGTAATGAGGTACTGAAACAACTGCAGCCACTGTAAGCAAAGGTGAGAGACATAAGTGATCATAAAATACAGGAATCTTCCTGGCTGCCTTGTGGCAGCTGCACGTCTGAAAGAAAAATCAGCAGAAAGACCAGTGAAGGGAGCGAGGAAGAGTGATTTATTTATTTATTTATTTATTTATTTATTTTTAAGGCATGGCACTAAGGAAAAGCAGGAATCTTGGTGAAATGGCAGCAAGTACACCCTATCTACTTGCATGTGGGGAATGAGGGATTATATGATCCTTTGTAACATCCAGGATTGGATCAAAGATATTTAATGGGAACCTGCAAAGTCCAGGTTTTTGGCTAACTTTGGCTATTTGGAGAGAGAAAATAATAATAATAATAAAAAGCTTCTTATGGATTGGCTGAGTCAAATTAACACCACCTGACAAAGTTGTAGTTATTGCAGATCTGCAGACAGCTATGCCTCTTTTGATGCAGGTCACCAGTGAATGTTTTTGCTTTGGTCAGGGTGCATGTGGAATTGTACTGTTCAAAAGGAGGACAATATACGCTTACATTGAAAAAATGTTACTGCAGCTTACGGAAATAATGACGGTAGTACATTAGCTTGGGTGATAATGATAATTTGTAAACTTCTTTTGTTAAAGGCGTGGAATCACATGAAATCACTGATGCCATGGCGTTGTTCAAATTACATCTCAATCCTGCCAAAACCTCTTCAAGAAAGGAACCAAGAGCTGTAAGATGTGTAATAACTGATAACATTAAACACCAATCCTATCACTAAATAGTTATAGATGGTGTGTTTCTGGGTTTGTAACTACACATGGCTCATACCATTTGTAGCTTCAACATGCAATTTTAGTTATCCTTCATTAAAAAACAAACAACAACAACAACAAACCAAACAAAAAAGACTTGAAATGAAGGGTTTTAAGGATTCTCTGGTGCTAGCTCGCCTGAAGCCAGCACCCTGCCTGCTCAGCACAGGCCTTGGGCGAGGAGCAGCTCTGCGGCAGCTGCATGGCCCCAGCGCTGAGGCCACCATCGCCATTGGAAGCTGATCCACGGCCTTAGCGCTGGGAGAGAGTTAAGGGATTTTGGGTGGCGGGGGAGCGAATTGAATCTTAAAGGAAATCGAGACTGGTTTTTATTTTTTATTTTGTTTTTCCCCAGCCGTAACGACTAGCCCCAGCAGGACGGCGTGCGGAGGCCCAGAGTGGGAGCCTCAAGAGAGGCGGGCACCGGCACCGCCACCGCTGAGGGGCCGCGGTCTCCGGCTCGGGGAGCCACCGCGGCTCCCGACAAGCCGCCGCCATCTCCCGTCGCGGGGCCCAGCCGCGGCCGCCATCTCGGCCAAGAGCCGCCTCCCCTTTCCTCCCCTCCCGCCCCGTCCCCTCCCGTCGCGTCCCCTCCCTCCCGCTAACGGCCGCGGCGCCGCCATCTCGTCCCGCCCCGCCCCGGCCTCCCGAGCCCCGCCCGGTGCGCGCCCACCCCCGCGGCGCCGCCGCAGCCCCCGCGCCCATATAGGCTGCCCCGCCGCGCTCGCCGCGCCGCCGCCTCCTCCTCCAGGCATGGCACAGGGCTCTACCTCACTATGGCAGCAGCAGCGCGGCACAGCACCCTGGACTTCACGCTCGGCGCCACAGGTACCCGCAAGGGCTCTGAGGGGACCCTTCCCGCACACCTTTCTCCCCGTCCCCGGGGGGGTAGCCCCGGTGGGAGCGGCGGTGCTCGCCCTCCCGCCGGGCCCCGAGGCTCGGCTCGGCTGCGGCAGCCCCGCTCCGTCCCCCGCCGCGCAGGTGCCCTCGTCTCTCCCCCGCCCGCCGCCGCCATCACCGCCCCCGGGCTGCCTGCGCGGTGCGGCCCCGCCGCGGCCTCCGCCGGGCCCGCCGCCGCCTCCTGCCTCGGGCAGGGCCCCCGGCCGCCGGGGTGTCGCTTGGGGTGGAGATGGAGGCCTTAGGGTG